>NC_073302.1:432014360-432314360 GCF_027595985.1 Sorex araneus
ATCTTCTATGTGTCTTAAGTATTTGTCATCAACATAATGCAGAGAACTATCAGTTCTGCAGGGACTGATAATATTGTAATTGAAATTCTTCCATAGGGACTAGTTTTTCTTTGGAAATGTTGAGTATATATTCCGTCATTTCAGCGCCTATACAGTTCATAGGGATTCAAGTCTGAGTAATCAGCTAAACAAGAGGCTATTTTTTTTTCAGTATTATTCCTCCTGTAGATAGACATGATCATCTTTCTATACGTCATGGTATCTCAGATTGCTGGGCAAATTTTTTTTTATTAGTGACTCACCATGAGATAAAGTTACAGACTTACAAACGTTTATGCTTGTGTTTCAGTCATACAATGATCTAGTATCCATCCCCCACCAGTGCCCACTTTTCACCACCAATGGTCCCAGCATCCCTGCCATCACCGGCACCCTGTCCCCTCTACCCCACCCTGCCTCTGTCACAGGGCATTCCCTATTGCTCTCTCTCTCCTTTTGGGTGTTGTGGTTTGCTATAGAGGTATTAAGTAGGCATCATGTTCATCATGTTCAAAATATAGTCTATTTTCAGCCCTCATCGCCCATCCCTAGTGGGCCTACCTAACATCCTTTGTTTGGTGGTCCCTTCTCTATCTGAGCTGCTTTTTCCCCCCAGCATGTAAGGCCGGCTTCCAAGCTTGGAGTAATCTTCCTGTTTCTTATCTCTACTATTCTTGGGTGTTAGTCTTTGCTGGGTAGAATTTTTAACACTGATTTAGTCTTACTTACAGGTAGAGGATAGAGAACCTTAAGGAAAATAGAATGGTAGTCTATAGGTGGTCTTTGTAAGTGAAGCTATTTATTACACTATAAAGGAGGAAATTACTATGTGAAGCCCAGGAAGGGAGGTAGGACAATAATATTAATGGCAGATTTTTTCTACTGAGGCACCTAAGTACACATTGAGTATTAGCTTAGTCCCCATTCAGTATTCCAACAAGGTGGTTCCGACCCATCTTGTGGTGCTGAGGCCTTGAGAGTATGACCTGGCCCAATAGCAGATCCTGCATCCCTGCAAGAAGGGCTCTGTTAGGAGATTAAATCTGAGAACTTGTAATCATTGGGCGGGGGGCTGGGGGGACGATTGGGAATAAACAAAACCCTCCGTGGATATTGTTGGAAGATCATGATAAACATTGTTCTGGGAAGGCATGAGTATGGGAAACAGGGAAAGGATGAACAGTAATACGAGAAGATTATCAAGGCTTAATGGAGCTAATTAAGAATATGCATAAGAGAAATACAAAGTACAAAATTGGAGGGACTAAGAATGTCATAGCTCTCGGTATTATTGTTACTCACTTGAGGACCACCAGCGACTTCCTCGAGCACTTTGTGTTCAGGTTGGCAGCAAATTTGGTGACAATAAACATAGATGTAGGCAATAAAGAATAGAACCAGAAATAAGCATAAGTCCCAGAACGTGGTTTAGCCCAAGGAGGATCACTGGGTGTCATTCAAACTGCGTGTGTCAGCGCTGTCATTTATTAACTATAACAGACCTATCCCGTGAGATGAGATAGAAAACCCAGTCGCCTCCTGTCCCCTGCACCAGATACACACTGCAGTTTAGCCCAACAGGCCCACACGTCATGTTCTTGACACATGAAATACTTCCTGTCTTCGATGTCTTTCATTCATACCTAAGGAGTGACGTCAGATCCTTCAAATTCCACCATTCTGGGAATGTGACCATTTTTGTTTGGTTTGTTACAAGTTTAAGTAAAAATACTATATTCTGATACACTTGGCATGCTGTGTGTCTCTCTTGTCTTCACATTTTTCCTTTTTCTTTTCCTAACATGTTTTTCAAAATCTTGTTTGGCAAATAATGTCTTAATTCCTGAAACCTAGCCTTAAATCATATGTGCTTGAACCTCTTTAAAAAGCATTGTCAGGCCTGGAGAGATAGTACCGTGTGTAGGGCACTTGTTCTGCACACAACCGACCGGGTTTGATCCCCAGCAACCCATATGATTCCCTAAGCCAGGAGTGATTTCTAAGTGCAGAACCAGGAGTGATATCCTTGAATATTGACGGGTATAGGCCAAAATTCAAAACATAAAAAAAGGGCATTGTCATTTAAAGCAAGAGTCAGTCTTACAAAAATACTAACATTTCTTAAAATATGCTTATTCTGGGTTTAGGGCCTCACCTAACTATGCTCAGGAATCATCCCTGGTGGGGTGGGGCTCAGGGGACCAGGTACAGTACCTCGGGTCAAACCGAGATCAAATGCATATAAGACAAGGTCCTTACCCACTGTACTATATTTCCAGTATTAAAACTTGTGTTAAGGCCTCTCCTCTTCGTTCCTGAGTGCCCATGATCCCGGAAGCCAACTAACTACTTTCAGCACCCAGCGGCTTCTTCCAGAAATGCCTCTAGACTGTGAACTAAGCTACGGCCCCATGCCGCCCTGGGAGGGGAAAAGATTTTCTTTCTCAGCCTTTCCTTTCCCCGGCGACAGCATGGCGACCACCATCTTATAAGGCCCACCAAACAGAGGTACGAGCTTGCAGTGATGTGATTTCTGGCATAAATTTCTCTGGACTTAATTACTAAAATAGCAGAAATCATAAAATACCAGAAATCATATGCACTTCATTCTCAGCAATGGAAAACAAATTATCAAATGATGCCTTTTTGGCAGGTCTGATTGTTGGGGGAAAATTCCAAATAATAATAGTGAGTTTTCTGTTGAAATATTGAATGTAATCGAAGTAAAGAGAAAGTAAAGTGAAAATCATCAGCCACATAGTGGGGGTGGGGTGGGAGGGTTGGTATGGGAGGTATACTGGGATTCTTGGTGGTAGAACATGTGCACTGGTGAAGGGATGGATGTTTGATCATTGTGTGACTGAGACTTAAGCCTGAAACCTTTGTGACTTTTCACATGGTGATTCAATTAAAAATTAAAAAAAAAAAAACTTGTGTTAAGTGAGTCCACTGAAGTTCACATAGTAATAAGTACTTCAAGAATTATTCAGAGATGGACTGAACACAGTTGTTGCTCTGGAAGAACTAAGTTTTGGGAGAACAGCGGCAGAAAATAACTCATGCTGTGTATAGAAGTAAAATAGTTCAAATAGTACATTTGTTTAAAGAACTTAGAAATTTTAAGAACTTTGAGTGATGGGGGACCAGAGATATAGTATAATAGATAGAGGGCATTCGCCTTGCACATGGCCAACCTGTGTTTGATCCCTCGCACCCCATATGGTACCCCCGAGCTCAGGAATGACCCCTGAGCACAGAGACAGGAGTAAGGCCTGAGCACTCCCTGGTGTGGCTCCAAAAACTAACTAACTAAATAAATAAAAACCTTTTAGTGGCTTTATTTGGATTTGGTCTTTGAAGATAATCTACCAAAATAATAATAATAATAATAATAATAATAATAATAATAGTTTTACAGACATCTATTTTTGTCTTATGTTACAGTGATTTCAGAAATGCTAGGATGGACTTGAAATAAACAGGAAAGCATCAAAGAATACATAGAAAGCACACAATTTTTGATGAACAGAAGTAGAAATATGTGAACACCGGTTATCTCTTTGTATCAACTAGTTTCTAAGACTGCCTGCAGTTTTCAGGACACATGCCCCTTCCTCAGAATGCAGACTAACATGGATGATAACTGCTGCAGCAGGAATGTACTGTGACTCGAGGGTGGTGATTTTTGTCCTCAAGGGTTAGGGCATTCAGCTTCAAAGAAGAAGCCTCCTGGAGAAAGTAAGAGTGGTGCCCGTGGCTCTAGGACCATGACCTTTGAGGGAACGAAGGTGAAGGGACTGGATGTAGGCGGATGGACCAGCAAAGATCTGCAGAGTAGTCCGGTCTGGGAAATCACAGGTTGCCCTATATCCCATGTGTTAATGAAATGAGTACGATAGCTGTATTTTGGAACCACTGAAGCAAGCTGCACTAAAGACGGAGCAAATAGGAAAATGTTTTCAGGAGGCCTGAGGAAGCAATTGCCTTATATTAACTTCTGCGCGTTCATCTATACCATCTCATTGAATACAAGTGGAAATTGGAGTGCTGGATGTTGCAAAGTGGGGACGCAGGGATAGCAGCTGAGGTGCCAGCATGGAACAAATTGAAGTGACATCATTCATTATATCAACTGTCATGTGCGCGGTTAACCCCCGGGGCAGGGCTGTCTTAGGGTGAAAACTTTGCCCCTCGTGCATACTCTGCATGGGATGAGGTAGGAACTCCATAAATACCAGGTGGATTAGAAAGGGAACAAATAAACGAATGCCTGAGCGGTTCTGTACCATAAAGAAAATGTCCTCCAAGTCTGGGGGCTTCTTTCACGAGCAGCACTTGCTGAAAATGAAGTGCAGAAGGGCTCGATGAGATTAGGTTTGAGCCTGCGAAGCTGGAGTGAGGATGGGACAGAAAGGGCAATGGGAAAACCTTGAAATAATAATTGGCGGAAAGTCCAGGGGTGCTCTGCATCCAGCCGACTGCAGTTCAGTCTCTGGTACTGCATGCTGTCCCAAGCATAGCCAAGAGTGATTCTCTGAGCACTGTGGAGAGTGATCCCCAAACCTAGACTGAGGAGTAAGCTCTGAGCACACATCAGGTGTTCCCTAAAGCCTACTCTTTCTACGAATAACAATCGAATCAAGAGGACATTCCAGTAAAAGTGCCTAAAGGGAGATTAATTAACAGTGCAGATCAAGAATTTGGGGCAAGAAGTTAAGAGTTTGAGATAAGGTATATTATATTTCAAGAGAAATGATTGGACCTTTTATATATTCAACTGTCAGCACTTAGCTATGCTCCTCTTAAGACTCTTAGCACAAATAAGACTCTGCTACATCTGCACATATTCTAGGCTTTTCTTTGAGGACTTCTGTTGATAGTCTCCTCTGTAATAGCTGCTCTCAAGCCCCTAACCCCAGAGGGAAACTCTGAACTGCAGTGATGTCAGAAGAGTAAATTGTATAGAATAGTGGTGAAGTTACCATGTCCCTGTAGCTAAATTGTGTCAAGATCAAATTTGGGCCCATTCCTTATACCTAGATGACCTTTGGGATGTTCCTTAGCCCTTCTATGCCTTTGTTTTGTATTCCAAGAGACAATTAGCAAAATACTCAATTTCAGAATGTTGGTAAGGAATATGTGAAGCAAAACCTAGTGAGTGCTTAAAGCCGGGATGGCGTGCAGAAGAAAATTTAACTGCCAGCTGTTGTTACTGTAATTCTTTCACATGCTCAGTTTTCATCACATGTAAGATTCATTTAGTGAATGTGTAGACCTCATAGAATGACTGTGAGAATCACCTAACACAAGGTGAGTGAAGCTCTCCAGCCAGCGTACGGCAAGAGCACAGTAGATGTCACCACGATTGGTGCGGCTTATTGGGATGTAGCAATGGGTAATTCTTCCAGGTGTCTGTGTCTGGAGAATGTCTCAAGAGCAAATGGAAAGCCAGGGAGATAGTACAGCAAGTAGGGCACTTGGCCTTGCATGCATCTGATCCTGGGTTCAATCTCTGCCACCACCAGGAAGACTCCCCACACTCCCCAAAAAGTAGATGTGGAACACCCCAAATAAATTCAATATATAGTACATATATTGTATATGTAGATGTCTAGATACTAATAGGTTTAGTACCTGTATGTAATATATATGTATATGTATATATATATATATACACACACACACATGCATATACATGGCACCTAAGACTTCATATGATAGGGTAGACAGTTCATAATAAGTTTTTTTTTAATTGGGGTGTTCTGATTTTCTAGATAGAACTGATACTTTGGTAATGGGTGTGGCATTAAAATGATGTACATGATCTATACAATGGAATACTATGCAGCTGTTAGAAAAAAAAGGTCATGAATTTTGTATTTAAGTGGATCGGCATGAAAAGTTTCATGCTAAGTGAAATGAGTCAGAAAGAGAGAGACAGACATAGAAAGATTGCACTCATCTATGGCATATAGAATAACAGAGTGGGAGACTAACACCCAATAATTGTAGAAATAAGTACCAGGAGGTTGACTCCATGGCTTGGAGGCTGACCTCACATTCTGGGGAAAGGGCAACTCAGAGAAGGGATCACCAACTATAATGTAGTCGAAGGCCATGCGGGGGAAGGGAGTTGCGGGCTGAATGAGGGCTAGAGACTGAGCACAGTGGCCACTCAACACCTTTATTGCAAACCTCAACAGCTAATCAGAGAGAGAGAACAGAAGGGAATGCCCTGCCACAGTGGCAGGGTGGGGTGGGGGGAGATGGGATTGGGGAGGGTGGGAGGGATGCTGGGTTTACTGGTGGTGGAGAATGGGCACTGGTGAAGGGATGGGTTCCCGAACTTTGTATGAGGGAAGCATAAGCACAAAAGTGTATAAATCTGTAACTGTACCCTCACGGTGGTTCACTAATTAAAAATAAATAAATTAAAAAGAAAAAAAATTATGTACATGAGGAAAAAAATGAAGTACATGGGAAACCATTATTAACCATATTGAAATCACAGTACCTCACTTTCTTTTAGCTAACAAAAATAGAATGCTTTAAAAAAACTTTCTTAGTTATATGTTTTTAAAAACCATTTAAGGAAGGAGTTATTTTGCTATCAGTAAGAGAAATGGAAAAGAGAACCGAATTCCAGAAAAAAGGAAGATTATCACTATGTGTCTGAATTTTATATCAGAAGTCTTCATTTTATTTATTTATTTATATTTCTTTTGGTTAAAAAAAAAGGATTGCTTAATATTAAGGGCTAGAGTTTGAAGTCACTTCAACTTCCAAATTATATGCTTAAACAATCTAAACAGCTGTCATTTTTAAGAGGCTTACTTCATTTTACCTAAAGTGCTTTTCAGTCTGGAGGGAACACTTAGATGTAGTCACAAATCACTCCCAGTATACTCAGGCTAAGATTTTTAAAAGTTAAATTTGTTTACAAGCCTGCAGACTTCAAATTTTGTAGATCATATTCTTTGCCCCATTGACTGAACGATTTTTACCTCTTTGCTCATCTAGTCCAAGGCGTGAATTTTGCTCATTGCAAATAAGAGCACCCGGATCCCTTTTTATTTCATTAGTTCAGCAAATTGTCTCCTAGGGATATAGGCTGAGAACATGATTGGGCTCTGCAGTGATGAGCTTATTTTGCACTTTTTATCCCCAGAAAATCTTTATATACAAAAGGCACAGAAAGTAGTTACACTCGGCATGAACAATTACAGTCTGTTGGGGGCGGCTCTCGCTGATGTGCCAGTGACTTACTGCCATGAATTAAGAGGCAAATGTGCTCCAAAGTGCATTAACCTTTATGGATTTTTCTTCGGTTTTCATGTTCCACTGATTTATAGTCTTAAATTTGCCTGTTGCTGCTGTTTCTGAATGAGTCCCTTGTAAATCATTTCTAAATGATCTTTTTTTCCGAGTCAGATAATCCAGGTTGAATATATCTCCAATCAATTCCTCTGTGGCTGCTTTCCTTCTTGGCCTAAGTTGTTTTCGGTTTGTTCTGTGCCTTAAATGTCATGGCGGCGAGGAATAGAGGAAGTAAGAGATCTGCCTTAAAGGGCCCTGCCTGCTGGGCCACCTGGCTCTCTCTGCACATTGAGTATGTTCTGACCTTTAGCACGCCTTGGCTTGGCTCTAATTCCAAAGGCCCACTGACCTGAGTCCAGCTCATAGTTCTTTATATTAGCATGGGCGCATATCTGAGAATGGACTTTATGGTGGGCTGTAGATTGATATTTTTTTAATGGAGACCAAACATGGAATGGATTTTGAGTTTGCTATGTTCTTCTTGCAAGTCCACCATTTCCCTTAGCAGGACACACAGAACAGTGGACTCACAGGATTCTGTGCTCAGAGATGCAGAACTATCTCTTCTCACAGAGAGTGCTGTATTTTCATTTGTGTCTCCTTGGTATTTCTGCTGACTGAATGGGAGGACGGGGGTTAGATTTTATTTTCTAAGGAGAAAATAACTTATGTATCGTCCTTGGTTTGTTGTTGTTGTTGTTGTTTTTCCTTTTTCGGTCACACCTGGCAATGCTCAGGGATTATTCCTGGCTCTGCACTAAGGAATTACTCCTGGCAGTGCTTGGGGGACCATACGGGATGCTGGGAATCGAACCTGGGTCAGCTGCATGCAAGGCAAACTCCCTGCCTGCCGTGCTATCCCGCCAGCCCCTATATGTATCGTTCTTGAGATAAGGTGTTATTACTTCTGTGGTTGACACTCTGTGTATAAAAATCAGAATACCAGTTCAGAGCGCTCAAAAGCAGAATACCAAATTCTAGGGGTTAGGGAGATGGATTTCCATGTGGGAGGCCTGGGTTGGATCCCTGGCACCACACGGGTCTCTCAACACCACTGAGAACAGTCCCTCAGTCATCGTTGACCCTGGAATAGTTCTCTGGATGTGATCTCAGAGCCACCCAGACTCCCCCAAGTCGCAAATTGGGTGGGTGGAGGAGATCCTTAAAGGTACACAGGAGACCCAGGGGCTCACATTCAGTACAAGAAACTGAGAACCACGTAACGCCTGGGATCAAACAAGGGTCAACCCCATGTTGGTTGGACATGTGCTTTAACCCTTGTACCATCTCTCCAGGCCCAGAATTCTAACTTTTTAAATACAAGTAATTCATTATTGTCCCTTATCATAAATAATATGTCACTGTTGAGTCTGATTAAGTTCTTAGCATTTACATTATAAGTATCAGTGTCACGCAACATTATCAAACTTACAGATATTAAATGTGGCAGATAACTTCCCAGTGAGGAGCATGCCAGAAGGGATACTTTGGAATACGCTTGATAACTTGATAACTTTAGCAGAGTTTCGGCACGCCTTCTGCCTGTCAGGCAAATGTTCACATAGAAAACTTGGACTGCGTTGAAGGGAGGAAGATGGTTCCACTTTGCTTTGAATGTCTTTAAATCTCCTGTGTGGTGAGAGATGGGAGCTTCTGGGGGAGACTAGATTAGAAAGTGCATTTATGGAGGTGATCAGTGTTTCCTGCAGATGTGGCAGGTAATGTGGGAGGTTAGAGAGAGAAGACACATATTTCTGCTGGACCTGAGACCCATCTAAGTGTCCAGCATCCCGGAATGTAGCACCAAGTCAGAAAAGGGAGGTGCAAAAAAATTATAAATGGTGTGTCGTCTCTGATGCGCTTCCCATATAAAGGTATACATTATTCACATCAGGAACAAAAACCAGTAACCCAGGGGCCATGAGAGATGCATGGATGGAACTTCTTGTACTCCAAAAGATAGACTACTGCATGAATTTCAATTTTCTGAAATTTGCACCTTTGACTTATTTACTTTGGCTTGATGGGGGAAATAATGTTTTCCCGTGACTGAATTCCTGTCCTATGTTTTTGGCAAGCACATGAGAGAAGCAGTGCCATACTCTTCTCCGAGTACTACCCGGGAGGGACAAGACATCCCGTGTCCCTCACGACCACTGTTGATCATAGGCTGGACAAAACAAGGATGTGAACATAAGGACTACTTATACACTCTGAGTAACTGCCTTTTGTTCAAATGGATAAATGTCATTGTTCTCATTGCGATGATAAAATACTTCTGAAATTTAATATAGGTCCCTCTGTGTTCAAGGATACTTCCAGCTGGAAGCTGCCATAATTATTGGCTGAGATGAAATGGAAGAAATGGAGCTTTACAATGAAATTTGTGATAAGTAGACTGAGCTAAGCATGACGCCTGGGAAGCTGGAGGGAAATTTTAATTAGTTTATAGTTTCCTTGGATAGAAATCAAATCATGATAAAATTTTTGAGAGTACTGGGTCAGATATAGGCAGTGTGCTCATTTGTCCAGACTGGATGGTACATACCTACACCAAGAAACAATAGATTAAAACTATAGAGAGTACCTGGGTACAGATTTTATGATACGGCCCCCGCCCCATCAAGAGACAGGATCTGTTAAATATTTTCAACGCATCATTAGAACTGAATTAATAAGATCCAGGTTTTAGATAGCCAGTGAGAGTATTTAGATATGCAATGAGAGTAGAAGCCTGTTCCCTTTTTTTGGTGGTGGGGAGTTATCCTACGGTACCACCTTAGCTTCAGAGAGCTGATCTGAATAAGGTTCCTCAAAATTCTTAGGAGCTTGTAATTAGGTTCTCTGTATAGAGCATTACTTCCTACCTATTTATGTTTGTGTATAGTGGCACTGTAGCACTGTCATCCCATTGTTCATCGATTTACTGGAGCGATAGCAGAGCAGGTGGGGTGTTTGCCTTGCATGCCGACCCAGGTTTGATTCCTCCGTCCCTCTCGGAGAGCCCGGCAAGCTACCGAGAGTATCCCTTCTGCATGGCAGAGCCTGGCAAGCTACCTATGACATATTCGATATGCTAAAAACAGTAACAACAAATCTCACAATGGAGACATCACTGGTGCCCACTCGAACAAATTGATGAACAACAGGACAACAGTGCTACAGTGACAGTGCTACAGCATAAAGCATGCAGTGATTCTCTTTGTTTAATTCTCAGCGTGCCTTGTGTTCAGTACCTAGATGGATCTGTACTTTGTGTCTCCCTCCCAATCATGCTCGAAGCTGGACAGTCCCTCATGTGAGAGAACTTAATTTTAAGATAATGGCCTTCTGACTGGTTTCCATCTGCCTTCTTCGCTTGGAAGCATTTTCTCGCCTAATGAGACTCTCGGTTGTTAAAATTCACGGCTTTCTCACGCTCATACCGCTGATCAGCTGCACCTTTGGAAAGCCTGAACTTCCTACTACAGAAATTCCTCTGCACCCTGGCTTCCCCTCGCCTGTCACCTCTTAACATATCATTGTAAGGGTACTTATTATGTGAAAGGGACCCTGCAGTCCACTGTGGGTGTCAGGGAGAAGGGCGGGCTACAAGAGAGATTCGCCTCTGAACAGATAGCATAGCGGGTAGGGCGTTTGCCTTGCATATGGCTGACCCGAGTTGATTCCTCCATCCCTCTTAGAGAGCCCTACAAGCTACCAAGGGTATCCCGCCCTCATGGCAGAGCCTGGCAAGCTACCCATGGCATATTCAATATGCCAAAACCAGTAAAAACAAGTCTCACAATGGAGACGTTACTGGTGCCCGCTCAAGCAAATCAATGAACACCGGGACAACAGTGCTCCAGTGCTACTACAGAAATAATCCCAACAGAGGCAAGATGAAGATGTGCAGTGTAGGGTTATCTACAGTCAAACCAGGAAGCTGCGGTCAGGTTCCCCTATAGATATTTGTCTTAATGACGCCACGCACATTAGCCTGATGGAATGTACCTAGAATATTCTGAGAAAGAGCAGAATAACACGGAGCGTGACCAAGCGTGTTGCGGAAAGAAAACAATAGATGAATGTGGGCATGATCTTGAGGACTTAAAAACATTTCATAAGAGACAGATATTACCTCGGGGGCGGTGGAGGGCTGGAGTGATGATTTTTTCTGTCTTTTCTTTCTCCTAAGTCTTTTGGTGCCATCTAAGTTCTCGAGAAAAGAGCACTTATTGGTCAGAGAGGTCGGAGCCTAGTTTTAGGAACTGTGGGTTGAAATGGAAGGACCTGCTGATTCCACCACACTCGCCAGCTATTCCCTGGGAGCCTGCTGCTTGCCAGGCATCAAGTGCCAGGGGCACTGAGGCTCAGTGAGAACACGGGGCCTTGTCATTCCATCTGCCACCGCACAAGACAGTGTGTTGACCTGCTGGTCTGAACTGCTGCCTCTGGACAATTGCACCGGGAAGTGACAGGGCGGGGTGGAGCAAAAAAGCAACTGCACTTGTCACCCTTTCCTCTCCGGCCTCGTTAGGGTTCAGATGGTCGTGATTACACACAGGATAAGCCGCCGTTCACTTGGCGGTCACTGTGTGCCAGCCTCCTTGCTTCATGAAATCATAAAAGAAGAAATCACAGGGATCAGAGCATAGAATGAGGGCTGCAAGCTATCATACCCATCTGCAGAATTCAAAAATCGGGTGAAGCGGAGCTCAGGGGCCTGTTTCCTGAAGTCTGTGCCCACGTGTCCCCACGGAACAGTTCCTTCCTCTGCTTTTGACCACCCGATTCCCCAAAGTCTTTCTTCTTTCCTGCAGCGACTGTGAGCCTGGCTCCCCTCCTGGGTGTTCAGTTCCAGCAGAGTTCTTCTTCCAGGTCCTCCCAAGAAAGGGCAGCTCACCCATTTATAGGAGCCTCTTCCTGGCTGGGGCTGGAGTTACAGCCGGCGGGGGATGGCGCCTCTAATGTGTCTCTCCCGCTCACTCACGTTGTATAGGCTCCGTGTCCAGCCAGGCCCCTCCCCGCCCCAAAGCAGATGTATCGGGAGACTTTTCGAATGGGTTGGCTGGAGTTAGAGATACCAGTGACAGCTGGGAGGGGCCTCCGGCGACAGACACGGGGGCTGTCGGGTTAGAAATGATTTGCAAGGGGAAGCGTCGCTGAGCCCAGGCTGAGCCCAGAGTGCCGGGCACCGCTCGTCCCTGCTGCTCCCCTGCAGGCTGATGTGTCAGGGACCAAAGGCAAATGCAGGGGCTGCAAAGAAGCACCGTGGGGCTCGTTGCGGGCACTCTGGCACCCTGGCACTGAGTAGAAGCCAGCCTAGTGCTTACAGAATTTCCTTCTGGCGAATGGGATTTGGGAAATGTGAAAATAAAGTAGCTCTGCTGAGGAACCTCATTTTCTAAGCCCCAATGTGAAGAGTTCAAGCGACAGATACTGGTACTAGTAAAGAATCATCAAATAAAAAGAGCTCAGGTTTGTTTCCTCTTTTGAAGAAAATTACTCGATTACTCGATTTCCTTTTTTTTTTTTTTCCTGCGGGGACAGGATTAAGGAAACGAGGGTGCGCTGGCCGGGGCTTTCTGAGATGGAGTGAGTGAAAGCGCAGAAAGGTCACGGAGACTCCAGTGTCTTGGAGACCTTGAAACTATGGGCGTGGTTAACACCTTACTTGTGTTCCTTCTCTTTTCCCTCTCCCTTCTTCCCTTCTCTCTTCTTCTAGCACTTTCCACTCTGCTCTGCATCGTGCTTTTCCCTTCCCTGCTGACCTGCAGCTGAGCAGCCTCACTGCCGCGCCTCCTGGCCGCTCATGTCCACTTACTTCCTGTGTCATTTCAAATAGGGTCCCCCCCACCTCGGCAGTGTTGAAGGAGCTTAAGGGGGTGCACCTGGAGATGCTCCGACACAGGCTGTGCCCGGTGCTTGCACCCAGTCTTACCTGTGGTCTACCAGGACCGAATCCAGTGGTGCTCCAAGAGTCATGTGAAGCCAGGAATTGAACCCAAGCTGCACACATGCTTAGCACATGCTTCTCCACTTAGGCTGTCTCCAGACCCCCCTTTCCTGTATTGGCCCCTTGATCTGTCCACTGACCAGGATCAACCCTGCGTCTCATGGCACCGCGGGGGACACACTTTACGCTAAACCCACACCCTGGCCCTGTGCTCTGGTTACTCTTTCATTGTGTTGAGCTTCCGGGTGCTCCTTTCTTCCTCCCTTTACATTCCTGCATACAGTCAGGTTGATGGAGTGTTTAACTGGTGCAAGATCCCCCAGGATGCATTTACGAAGGAGACTGTGTGGGTGGGGTTAGGCGGCTCGACCTAAGGAACATTCACTTAAGTGCCAGACTTGAAATGTTCTCTCATTAGAAAGCAGGGTATAAGACAGGCCCTCCTGGCGCTGGAGAGATGGTGTAGCAGGTAAGGCACTTGCCTTGCGCACAGCCGACTTGGTTTGACCACCGGGGCCCTGTCTGGTTCCCCAGCCCTGCTGTGAGTGACCCCTGGGAGCAGAGCCAGGAGAAAGCCCTGAGCACTGCTGGGTATGGCCCTCAAGCAAAACACAATATGGAAAAGACCCACCTACAGATAGAAAGGTATATACATGTGAGTGGCAATTGTTATATTTTCTAATTTAATTTTGTTTAATAAATATCATCAGGCTGGAGCAATAGCACAGCGGTAGGGCGTTCGCCTTTCACGCGGCCGACCCATGTTCGATTCCTCTGCCCCTCTCGGAGAGCCCGGCAAGCTAGCCCAGCAAGATACTCAAAAGTATCTGCCCGCACGGCAGAGCCTGGCAAGCTACCCGTGGTGTATTCAATATGCCAAAAACAGCAACAGCAAGTCTCACAATGAGAGATGTTACTGGTGCCCGCTCAAACAAATGGATGAGCAACGGGATGACAGTGACAGTGACAGAATATCATCACTGTTTAAAAAAAATGTGACTTGAAGAATGTGATTAAGAGGCTGGAATGATAGCACAGCAGGTAGGGCGTTTGCCTTGCACGTGGCCGACCCGGGTTCGATTCCCAGCATTCCATATGGTCCCCTGAGCACCGCCAGGAGTAATTCCTGAGTGCATGAGCCAGTAATAACTCCTGTGCATCACCAAGTGTGACCCAAAAAGCAAAAACAAAACAAAAAAAAGAATGTGATTTAAAATCCACAACTGAATAGGATTTATTTTTACACTTTGGAATTATTGGCAAGTCTTGTTCCAGCTCCTCCAGGCCTCCCTTCCACACCCCTCCTTTTCCCAGTAGGCTCTCCCTTTTACTAGTTCTGGGTGAATTTGTTGTTGTTTGTATCCTAAAACAAACAAGTGCACACATGATCCTTGCGAGAGATCAATACAGGAGCTATACTAAATTCCTATCGATCTGTGCCTAGTTTCTCTCTTTAACAACCTCTCCTAGAGACTCTACGTATTCTCACATCAGAGCTCCATCCTTCACAGGGGACGGAGGGAGCTGCCCCGAGTTCCTGCGTGCAGAGACACTGCAGTTTATTCAGCACCCTCTGACTCGGAGAGTTTTTGAGTTTCCAGTTCTTTACCGTGAAAATCACCACTGCAGTGATCTGTTTGCTCTGCACATACTTCATCTCGTGCAGATGTCCGAACTGTCTGAAGAATTTCCCAGAAGTGGGATTTCTGGGTCAAAAGGAAATGCATTTGTAATTTTGAATAATGGTGCCAACTTGCCCTTCAGCGGGTCCGTGACACTCTTCCATCCTCTCAGTGTTCTAGGAGATTGCTTCCTGCCCTCACTTAGGCCAACAGAGTGGGGGTTTTGTTGCATTTTATCGGTTAGACTTTGGAATGGAGCCAATGTCTGGGTGTAGAAATAGCATCTCAGGGCCCTGCATCCCCCGCCTTGCAGGGGTGAGACTTGGGAGTCCGTGAGTTCAGTGCCACCCACATACTCAAGTTAAGCCCGGCAGCTTTCCCCAAACAACAGCAAAGGGAGCATTCTCCGGCATCATCACAACAACAGAAGCAGTGGGGGGACAATACCAATTTAAAAGATGTTTCAGGATGGCGGGTAGGGAAGGTCAGAGAGAGAGAGAGAGCTACAGAGCTGGAACCCAGGTACTGTCGCTGATACTCAAGCTCCCCCCAGTAACACAAACAGTAACCCCCAACTGCTAAGCTACTCATATTTCTGACTTAAAAGCAAGCTTCCAGAAGAGAGCAATGCCCGAGTGCCTGGCTGTCTTCCCCAGAGCCCCTCTGAGGGGATGGGCTCCAGCTTCCCTTCCCACCCTGAGCAGCGCTTCTGGTGGCCAAAGACCTCCGGAGCCTAGCCACAGCCATGCTCAAGGCCCCTCTCCGCATGTTCGGATGAGCCTCATGTATGAACGTACCAGCAGAGGAACCCAGGTGTGTAGGACCCGGGGCTGAGACCTCCAAGCCTTCTCGGATCAGTACTGGGCCTCTTCCGCCCAGATTCCCCATTTTCCAGTAGCTAGGTGGTCACACCAGGGACTGCCCCTATAATCCCATCAATAACCAGCATCCAGAGACTTAAAAGCCGGCTCCCGGAAGCTTATGGCCTACTTCTCCCTCTGGGAGAAATTGGCAAGCTACCGGGAGTTTCCTGCCCACATGGGAGAGCCTCGCAAACTCCCCATGATGTATTCATATGCCAAAACCAATAACAAGCTGGGTCTCATTCCCCTGACCCTGAAAGAGCCTCTATTATGGCATCATTGGGAAGGACGAGTAGAGAGAGACTTCTAAAATCTCAGGGCTAGGACAAATGGAGACATTACTAAGACTGCTGGAGAATTTCGACAATCAACAGGATGATAATGATGATGATGATCTCTGAATACTACCAGGTTCGACCCCCACATGAATAAACAACACAAGTGGTATCTCAGCAGAGTGCGTTTCTCTCATTCTGGATGCTAAGAATGGGAGAAAGTTGGATAAAGGGCTGGAGAGAGATTACAATGGGCAAAGCACTGGCCTTGTATGCAGTCAACCCGGGATGAATCCCAGCATCCCAGAGGGTCCCCTGAATCCCACCTGGAGTGATCCCTGAGCACAGAGCCAAGTGTAAACCCTGAGCATCACTGGATAACAATAACAAAAAAAAAGAAGGAGGTGATGACAACAAAGCTCCTTAACAGGAGTTTGGGTGCTTGCTCTGCACACGGCCCACCTTGCCTTGATCCCTGGCATCATTTGGTCTCTGGGCTCTGCTGAAAATTGGCAGAAATAGCCTCCAGGCCTCCTAACAACCACTTCTGAAAAACCCCCAACAGCAAATAAAATTAAGTGTAAAATTGTTTTCTTATGTGTAAGTTCCCCTTTGGATTTCTTTTACTGTAAACTGTTTTTGTGGGGGCCAGAGAGATAGTACAGATACGCCAGCTTGGACCCACATGGTATGTGGTCACCACCAAGCATTTTTGGGCTCCGACCCATTACCCACCATACTGCCAGTAAATAAATGCGTTTGTGTCCTTTGATAGTTTTTTTAAATTGTTTGGAGTATTCTTGGGTCTCATCTGCAATTGTCATTTGCAATTAAAGCTTCTCAGAAATTCTTTTTTTTTTGTCATTTTATTTTCCTTCTACTCTTTCTTAAGAGAAAAATTTCAAGTGCCAAGTGGTCTAGCATTGCGGCACTATAAAAATCCACCAGGCAAAGCAATCCTAATCAGGTTTGCAAAAACATTAAAATTTCCTTTACTGCCCGTTATAAATGTGATGAAAGTAATTGCATACAATGTTCCAGGACCAATTCTACCACCGGGAGCAACTACCTTCCACCAGGCTCAGCCTGTGTCCTTGACAGGCACATGTTTCAGTTTGATTGTTAGTTTAGATCTCATGTTTGCAGTGTTGGTGACTCTGTCCTTTGGATATAGAGCTGTAGCACTCCTCTGCACCACTGATAGACCCAAAGCCCTTGACCCTTGCCATCGACCCCCTTTCCCCATTACTTCCCATCTGTCTCTTCTTGCTCCTTCACTCCATTTCTTTCCTTCCCTATCCTCCTTCCTGTACTCTGGGGTCAAGGGTAATCTAGGTATACCCCTCTGAATACCTTGCATTCCCTTATCTCGTCATTTTGTATATCACAGACAAGTGAGATCATTTTTTGTGTTTTCCTTCTGGCTTCCTTCACCTAACATGATGTTCTCCAGTTCCATCCAGGTTGGAGCAAAATGCATGATTTCATTGTTCCTTGCAGCTATGTAGTATTTACAGAGCGATTTTTGGACCAAAAAAGCTGGAGTTGGTACTTTTTATGGGCACTTCTTATACTTGGTAACTGTGGAAACTAGAATTTAAACTGTGTTAATGGAAGGCTAATATTATTAAAGCGTAGTAACAGATTTGTGCCTGTAAGAATCACACAAAGCTGAAACTACCCAGATAGAGAATAACAAAAAAGACTGCAGCAAAGATCTCTGTACTCTTCTCTGAGTTTTGACAACTGCGAGCTTTCTGGTTTTTTTTTAATGCTGTAAATTCTCTACTAAAGGAAAGTGATCATTCAAGTAAAATTGAATTTACTTGAATATCTGCACTATTTCTTTCTGTAATACTCAGCTTATATATCATCACAAATTTGTTCTCTTTTCTCCCAATACATAGAAACATCACAATTAGAAACATCCTATTTGGGCATGTGTCTTTCAATTTGTATCAGAACTTCCTTTTAGTCTACCATACTTTGCTTCTTACATTCCTATTTTCTTGGTGAATTAACAAAAATATTTCTGCTTTTTTTTTTTTCTCCCTCCTGGTGTTGACAGAAATAAAAGGCCTCCATGAAAGTTAGACAAAGAATTGATTAAAGTGGGAATTCCAACCTAGAAGTAGTCTGACAGATTTTACTGATTGCTGATTTTTCCAGTTGGAGTGAGATGATGTACATGAGGAGAGAAAAGGCAATAGCATCAGACTGTGGAGTGATCAAAACCCAGCACGGAAAGTCTTGACGGGGCTTCCGGGTTCTGCCAGTGAGGTTGGGAATGCCGCGTCTCCCTGGGTGCCGTGACATTCAAGAACATTTGTGCATCCACCAGGAAGGTGGCACATGTGGGTCCTTAAGCTTGTTGGCTCTCTGCTCGTCAGGGTGCTACTGGGGTCCTCGAGGTTGCTTCCTGTGTGTCTCCCCAAAGAGGTGAAGATGTTGATCTTCTTTCCTTCCAGGCAGATGGATTTCTCTGCAGAACTTCTTGTAAATCAGGCACAGAGGAAGGCCTAATTCTCTCTGTAATCCATGTTGTTTTTTACTTCATCCTATTTCTATGAACTTGGAAACAAAAGGGAAAAAAATAAGCTCCTAGAGGGATGAATAAAGAACCGTGGGCGGCTCTTGTAGAGAATTCTGGGAATTTTCCTACATCTCTTGGGGACAAGTACTTGTCATGCTTATTCATTGATCTCCGGTGGGTTAACGGCCGTGGTACCCTATTTGTCTTGCAGATTTATTCAGGAGATCGAGCACGCCCTGGGACTGGGGCCAGCCAAGCAGTGTCCTCTCCGAGAGTTTCTCACCGTCTACATCAAAAACATCTTCCTCAGTCAAGTCTTGGCAGAGATCAACAAGGAGATTGAAGGAGTCACGAAAACCTCTGACCCCTTGAAGATCCTCGCTAATGCAGACACCATGAAGGTGTTGGGGGTCCAGCGGCCCCTCCTGCAGGTAAGCATCGACTTTGAGCTGATTCTTGTTACCAGCAGTTTTCATCAACATGGAAAAAGTCCCATGTGACAGAAGAAAAAGAATCACCATCTGTTTCCATGCCCATCAGGGACAAAACAAGAGGAAATAAATGAAGCAGGCACTGGGGAAACTTAGGGCGGTTGTAGGATAAATTAAAAAAAGTCCCTGAAGATCTTTGAGCAGAAAAAGTAGTTAACTTTAAGCATAAGAGAGAGTTTCTTAACGTGCTGGCAACTCCCATCCTATTGGAAGTTGCTCTTGAAAGGAACTCTTCTTCCCCTGGTCAGTGCATCCTGGAGTACATAGGACTTACAGGAAGTCCATTTGCCTATGCTTGTTAATAACAGGAATCCATCTGTATCATTCCCCAGTCTCTCTCAAAATAGCTTGGCTAACTCACAGAGAGCTGGCCACCAAGATTTTCACAGTAAGACTAATTCAAGTGCCAATCTTATTACTATCAACCATTTCACCTTAACTATAGATAGATAGAGAGGTAAATAACTTATAAGATGCTTGAGATATTTATTTTAGATATTTTAGCTAGGGGCTTGAAGATTTATATAAAATGAAAAGAAAATTAGTAAGAATTTAAACTTTGAGAATAGTTCAGCTGTGCTTATGTGATTACCTTGTTATTGAATCTTCCCAGTGTTTCTTCATTAAAAGAACAATTGGCTCAATATTTTGATTTTGTTTGGCTTTTTGGCCACACCTGCTGTGTTCAAGGCTTATTCCTGGCCTTTGTACTCAGGGATCACTCGTGGAGGGCTTGGGGGAACATGTGGGGTGCCAGGAATTAGACCTGAGTTGGGCATGTACAAGGCAAGTGCCCTGCCCGCTCTGGCCCAACAATATTTTTATGTAAGTTGCTTATATAGGAATATCTCGACATGTGGAAAGCTGGAACTTGTCTAAGAAAAATGTGTGATTAGGAGGTGGTTGTCGTGGCTTTAATTGCCTGTCTTATGTGGGTGCCTTTATCGTATGCTTCTCTTAAGTTTTTGCTTCTTTGTACATTAAAAATGTATGTACATGCGGACCCATTTAGAGGAGGTCTTCTTATTCTGAGCATCATTTCCATGTGAGCTAAGGCTTTCGTAGAATTGAGGAACCAGAGTAATAGCCTCTGAGTCTCCGGGCTCTGGAGTAACAGCATCACAGCCTTGTCAGTATACAAGACAGTATAGTCTTGTCTCTAGCAAATTATCCTTGGTGAGTGGTCTGTGCTGTGTGTGGGGCACAGAGATAGTCGGAAGACAAAAGCATGTGTTCAGTCTGCCTCTGATGGAAACCTCTGTCTCTGAAGGGTTAGACCTTTTCTTCGGAGGGCCTCAGTTTAGTCTCACTTCTTTTTTAAATTATTTTAATTTTATTGAATCACCGTGAGATACAGTTACAAAGCTTTCATGTTTGAGATTCAGCCATACCATCATCAAACACCCATCCTCCACCAGTGCCCATTTTCCACCACCAGTGTCCCCAGCATCACCCCCTCCCGCTCCACCCCAGTCCTCACCCTGCCTCTAGGGCAGACAATTTCCCCAGTACTCTCTCTACTGTTGGGGCATTATGTTTTGCCGGAATTTTCCCACCACCATTCAGGCCTGCCTGCCAGGAGCAGACACTAGATTATTTATTTCCCATTGCTCATTTTGAGTATCATGAGAGCTCGCGCCGCCACAAAGTAGCCGCATGCTTCTGGAATCCTACATTGTAAATGGCTGGGTTCCAGAGACATCTCTATAGGGCACTAATCCATTTGCGGATTCAGCCTAAGAGTCTCTGGACCAGGGCTGTTGGTGTGCTAAGATGGCACCCGGAGGAAGCTCCTGGGCGTGACAGCCAGGCTGCTGAGCAGGCGGGGAGGTGGGAAGGGACAGCCCGCAGCCTCTGCCACCATGCAGCATGGAGATTTTAGTCCTGGAACCTGTATACCCGGGCCTTGCTTGTGGAAGCTCTCAGTCACCGGGATTCCATCTGGAGTCGACAGGGAGACTGCACCTGCTCCATCTGGGGTGTTCCGGTGAAATTGGCTCGGTAGGGGGCCCAGAGGGATTTCCGGTACTGTGATTCCTCTGGGACTTGCTCCTGTATCTCTCAGTCTCACTTCTACAGGATGTGGGTTCTCCTGCAAAATCCATTCTCAGCACTGAAACCAAAGTATATGGACAATAACTGAAGCTCCCTTACCAAGTGACATGGCATCAGCTCTGCTCACTGGAAACGTTAGCAGGAAATTGGAGGCATGAGGAAAAGAGGGGACAGGGAAGGGACTCTTACTTGCCTCTTCTCCAGTTTAGGAGGTGCTGGGCACCTCCCTCCTTGAGTTGTGACCCTGCCAGGTGACACCACATCTGTGCTTTCCATTTTCACGGGACCCCAGTGATTCTGTTTCTCCTCTTTTCCCTTTGATTACAGCTGCCAATTTTTACTATTCTCTGCATGCCGCCATACCCCTACTTGTTTTCTTTAACACCATACCAGTGTGTGCCACCGGTGGCTCTCACTTGGATGTGACCTTATTAATGCGAATGGCAGTGCCAACATCAACCTCTTAAGTACTGTCCATACCTCTCTCTCTTCATTAATTTTTCCTCAGCTGAATTATCTGAGTGGAATTCGCTCTCGTGTTGAGTTAGTATCCCAGCTAACTCTCCCACTTAGTCACTATTTTAGAGCTTTGCTTTTTGTCAACATTTTTTTCCTTTTTTTTTTGCTTTTGGGCCGTATCCAGCAGTGCTCAAGGATTACTCCTGGCTCTGCACTCAGGGATCATTTCTGGAAGGCTTGGGGGACCATATGGAGTGCCAAGTATTTAACACAGGTCAGACCAGTCCCATGCAAGGCCAGTGCCCTTCATGCTGGACTTCTCTCCAGGTTTTTACCTTCTTTTAAAAGAGCAACTGTAATTAATATATATATATATATTATGATATGTTTATTTTTTGGAAAATAAACATGTGAATGTTATAGAAAACCTTCATTAGAATCTCAGGCAGCAAGGAAGTTCTCAGTCAACAATGAATTGAATGAATGCCAGGTCCAGGGACCTAGATCACGTGACCGGAGTGCATATTTTGTGGATGGGAGGCTTGGGTTGATTCCCTGGCACCACGTGGTCCTCTCAGGTGTGACATTACAGGAAGTGACCGCTCAGGTGTCACTTTGCTAGGTGTGTCACACAAACAAAAAAGGAAAGAATGCATGTTTGAATTCAAGTAGAGAGGGGGATCGAAGAAGGTGAACTGTTTTGGAAAGTTATCTATAACTGCCGGATCAAAGTAGACAATGAGGAATAGAGCAAGGGACCAACCTGCATCTTGTCATTAGTCTGACCATGCCGTGAGCTCCATCACTATACCAAAGCGTGTTGGTATTTCTGAAGCTTGTGCTCTGTGCGGTACCAGACCACTTGAACACACTTAGCACACTAAATCTGAAAGACCCCGAAAGAAAGACAGCAGTGAACTACAGGTGAACTACAGGTGACTCTGGGTGGGAGACGCTGGCTCATTAAATGCAGTAATTTTCAGCTTGAGTAGCAAAGGCACATTAAGGCCATAACTCATTTGACTACTATCCGGGCCTTGTCACAGCCACTCACCGCCACTCACGCTGACATCTCTAGGCAGTCCACCTCGTGTCGGTCACATCCTTCCCACCCTCCTCACCAGCCAAGGGTCCATGTGCTGGGCCTCTTGTTCTGTGAATCAATTACTCCTCACCGAGGTTGGGTGAGCTCTCCAATCTCTTTGACCTTGTCAGAATGGGGTAATTATAAGTAAGTGAGTAAATCTCTGGCCATTCAGGCTGCATGTCTTCAAATTTATTTTGCAAGCCCAAACACCTGC
This sequence comes from Sorex araneus, assembly GCF_027595985.1. Classification (NCBI taxonomy): domain Eukaryota; kingdom Metazoa; phylum Chordata; class Mammalia; order Eulipotyphla; family Soricidae; genus Sorex; species Sorex araneus. Next base: position 432,037,254 of record NC_073302.1, read on the forward strand.
TTTCTTATTTGGTTATTTGTTGCTCTCTCTTCGTAAAAATTTTATGGTATGGAGAATGCAAATGAGATACCATAGTGCATTTGTTTAATATTCTTGGGGCACTGAGTTCATGAAAGCAAATGAGGAGACTTTTTTTTCCCCCCTCTGGTATTTTGAGATACTCTCTTCAGAATGATTAAGAGTTGTTTTCTGACATCGTGTCTCAAGCACAAATTTCAGTGTTTCCTAAACATGTCCCCTTGTCTCCTTGAGGGTTTTGTTCACAGCTGATTGTCATGACGAGTCAAGAAGGGAAAGAAATCATCCTCAAAACTCTGAGTGGAGAATCTCAGTCTTTCAGAAGGGGAGCCTAGACTAGAACTCAGGCTCTGCATGGGGGAGCCCTGGGTTTGGTCCCCAGAAGAACTGTCTGGCCCCCAAGCACATCTGGGTATGACCCAAAGACAAAAATTTAACATATATAAATTTGTAAAATTTTTTAAGGTAGGGGTGAGGTGTGACCTGGAGCAGTAAGCAGTGGAAAGCCACAGGCTCTAAATGTTCAGTAGAAATGTGTCCTCAAAAGTCGTTGCCCTGCTGGGAGAAGGGGCTGTATCTCTCACCCTCACCAGCGTCCCATGTCATGACCTGTCAGCTCTGGGGCTCCCCAGTGAGGACGGGAAAAGGGCTGTCTCTGTGTCTCTGTGAGAACCCCAGGACCATTCTCACCTCGCATAAGCGACAGCCACAGTGTACACAGACATTTCCAGAGGGATGATGACTCACTTTTTGTGGGTGATAACACACTTTTGGGGGCCTAATTTCATTAGGAGAGAATTCACAGAGAGAGAAGGAAGGACATTAAGAGGAAGGAAGAGATGATGAGCACTGTTTGCTGGGCGTGGGGCAGCCAACTGTACAAGCATTGACCCAAAATAAGACCACAGCCTAGTTCTTGTTGTAATACCTGTAGTAATAATGGTAGTAACGATCACATTCCTACGAGTAGGAAGTGGTTACAAGAACTGCCAACTCTTTGTTAACCTTTGCCCTGAGCCAGCACTATTGTTTGTGTTTTCTCTGTATTGATTTATATTTCATATGTATTGGCTATTGGCAGTAGAATAGATTGTTTGGTTTTTGTTTATTTGTTTGTTTGGCGGGGGGAAGGGCACAGGGAGATACACCTGGCTATGCTCAAGGCTTACTCCTGGCTCTGCATTCAAGAATCGCTCCTGTCAGACTGGGGAACCATATGAAGTGCTGGGGATCAAACCACGTTTGGCCACAGACAAGGCAAACACCCTACCCACTGTATTACCGCTCTAGCCCAGGATAGTGTTTGTTATGAGGAGGAATCTGAGAGGCATTGACATCAGACTGTCTGCCATCAATGCAAGCAAGTATTAGCATTGCAATTTAGACCCATCCAAGCCAACGGCTGGCATTGGTGCTCCAAACCAGTGCTCCTCGGAGTATAGCCTGAGGTGTGCAGAGTTCATTGCTAGCTCTTTATTACCAGTCAGCTATGACATGCACAGAATTCAAGAGTAGGCCCTTACCCATTTGAAAAAAAAATAATTTGGCTTTATTGAGTTTATCAATGTAAATTGGGACTCCAGTGAGAACCCCCAGGTTGGGCTCGGAACTCTTCAGCCCACCCAGCTGTGCGGTGCTTCTTGACAGATGAGGAAAGTGCTACACGCCTTTCCTCACACTCCTCATTCCCGACGGAAAGCGAGGGGCCGCGGGTTCTCAGCTTTGCAGTGAAACGGTTTCTCCAAGGCACAGCTGGGCTGTGTTTCTAACAGACCCGGGAATCCTAACATCAGCAGCCGCCGCAGAAGCCATCGCCCCTGGCACATTGCTGGACTTTTCCAGGCCCTGCCCTCACACCGGAGGTGCTGGCCTTCTCGGGCTCCTGGGGGCCCAGGGGGACGGCGGAGCTTTCCCAGGCTGAGAAGCATAGGCTGTGGGAATGGAGAGCGTCGGCCTTCTGGAGACACGCAAAGTCTGTTTCCCGTGTCCTCCTTTATCTGTTCTGGAAGAGAGACAGGGTCTGCCTGCCCAGCCCACGCTGTCGTGATGTCCTCAGTCAGCTGTGAGCTGAGGCCCCAGACGGCCGGTTCTCAACCACCAGACCCTTGGCAATCCCCACGGCACTTTCTGAAAGCCTCACGCCCTTTCCCCTTGCGGAGATCTGGCTCAGTTAATTCAAGGCGGGGCCTCGCCATGTGCCTACTGTGAGCTGGACCGTCGTGCACAGCAGACAGCCGGCATCCGCGCCCTCAGCCTGCATCTTTCTGCTCCATCACTACTCTGAGAGGAAGCAGGGGGGAAAAGTATCCGTGAGGCGCTTATTGTTTCCTATTCAGTCAGGCTTGAGTCCTTCGAACCTACCTTGCTATATCACAGTCATGCATTGAAGTGGCTCGGTGTCTCAGCTACGTCCATTGTGACTTGCCAGGACCAAATTGCCAGTTTCTCTGTTTCCTCCAACGAGGAAACGTGGATTATAAAATCCAAGTCATAGGAACCCAGGAATCCTTCCTGATTGTTCCATGGAATAATCTCCCATCTCTCCAGTGTCGCTCACGGAGAAGTTTTGACTGTACTGCCCAGAGGACCACTGACTCATCAGCGCCTACAGAGTTCTGTCTCCGCCCAGATCTGAAGCATCCTCCAGCACTGAGTTCTCTATCTGGGCTTCATCTCTTCTTCCTGCTAACCTGCTGCCTGCCTTCTCAGGTGCTTTTAGATCCCGGCACCCATGTAGAAACTATTCCCTGCCAAAGCTGCCACACTTATGGCCACTGAAGCTGCTGTTTTCCTATCCTGAGGCCACCAAGACAAGTGCCCACTTGGTGGGTTCAAGCACTAGTAGTTTGTTCCTTCTGTGGTCTGGAATCCAGGGGGCAGATTCCCTCGAAAGACTCTGCCTCCAGGATACTTGTTTGCCTCTGCGCCTTCTGCCCTGTGTTGGGTGCCGGCCGCACCAGTCCACATCCTGTCCCCATCTGAATATGGCCTCTTCCCCCATGCCCCTGTCCTCTAATGCATCGAAGTCAGGTCTAGGCTAGGACGCACCGTAATCCAGCCTCACTTTCATTCAGTCTTTCCCACAGTTGAAGAAGCTTCTTTCCAAGTCACGTGAGATTCTCTGCGGAACCTGGAGGTACACTCCAGCCCACAGCTAATAATGGGAATCAAGTGAGAGGAGACACAGTGTATCTGCCATGGGTTCCATGAAAATACTCCAGTAGAGGGGCTGGAGCGATAGCACAGTGGCTAGGGTGTTTGCCTTGCACGCGGCTGACCCGGGTTCGATTCCCAGCATCCCATATGGTCTCCCGAGCACCGCCAGGACTGATACCTGAGTGCAAAACCAGGAGTAACCCCTGAGCATCACTGGGTGTGACCCTAAAAGCAAAGAAAAAAAAAAGAAAATACTCCAGTAGGAAGCAGTGTAGACATAATGGAGATAAGGGAGTCTGACTTCTCGGTGCCAACCAGGCTCCAGACTCCAGACGGGAGGGTTTGATAGGCTTAGTGACTGCTGGTACTTGCTTGGTAGCACTTCCTGCAGGTGGGTAGACACAGCAGTTAACACTCCTAAAGAAGTTCGAGAGAGAAGGACACTGATGCCCAGACCTTTTCTTACCCCTTTCAAGCCAAGGTACTGCCAGTAATAAAACCAGTACTGGTTTCCCAGGGAATGCCATGACTGACCAGCCTCAACATTCACTCCCTCAGAGGATGTTCATGTGAATGTGTGGATTGTCCCCCGTCCCTCTATCCTGCACTATGGCCAAAGTCAGTTTTAGCAGCCAAGTTACCAAGGGGTCTAGTCCTGACTCTATAGACCTAAAGACATAGAAAAGTAAAATAGTATTTTCATTTTCTTTGCAGTTCACTTCTTTCTGCCTCACTGTCTTCCTGGTAGGCAGGCGCTAGAGTTCACCAACTATTTGTACTGTTTGAGCTTTATTGGGCAGATGGCTAGTAGATATCTTGATTCTTATATTTGGCTGTGTCCCTGTCACTGTGACTTTTAACACCTGTTCACCTCCGAGAAACTGAGCAGATGAAGTCTTCCATTGGTCGTAGGGATATTGGCGGGGTTCATAGCAGTTATCTGCACTTCCCATTGCATTATCACGTTGTGCTGTTTCTGTACTGTCAATTCTGCCCCCGGTTTTAGGCATTTCAACTTTTTCAGTAATTTTTGCGGTGGCCATTCATAGCTGTTCAGGAAAGAGACGTGTAAATTTCATCTTAGCATGGTTGGGGAAACCATACAAAACAGGGATGGGGCATCTTAGACAAGGTCAAGTCGCTTACCTCCCCTGAACTTCTCTCCACGGTAAAACGAGAGTGATGCTGCCTCAAGCTACTTCATGAGGCCAAGGTCGAAGGTACAATGGGGTTGTGTATTCCACAGCACTAACCCGCTGCCCTGTATATTGAGCTGTTTCATACCTGCTACTGTTATTCGTTGACATGCCCACGGATCACTCCAGTTGAAATACCCAGTAGCTTTAAAGGAATTGGTGCTGAGAACATACCTATGGAGATGAAAACTGTTTCCTGTGAAATGAAATATTTCCCCAGTTTCTCCCAGTGGTTCTGTTGCCTACATGGGCAGATAACCAGTCTGAGAACCTGATGATATTTTTGTCCATAGTTTATCATGAAAATATCTTGGACATCTGGAAAGGCTTTTAAAAGTGTACAGTCATGATTGCACACCTACATAGTTCCCAGATCTACAACTTACACCTTGCGACTGTATTTGTTTCCTCGAGTGACCAAGCCTGGTCATGTGGATTCTTCTTCAGATGTCCCAGAAATAAATTCCCAGTCATTCTCCTAAACCCTTTACCTTGGCAGTATTCTCAGGCTTTTGTGGATATGATTTAAAAAATTGGAAGATAAAAAGATGTTCCTTTGGAAAGCAATTGCTTTGTTGTAGTAATAAGAGTGTTCAATTTCAAATAGTACCCAACCGAAAATTCCCTTTAAGTAGTGTCATGGAGCAGGAAAGTGATCAGTTCTTGTTTCTGGGTAACCTGTAAGATGTAGTCACTGCCATACTGCTACCTGGGAATTTGTCCTCTTGACTGTTAGTGGGAATCGCCGTGAAGTAAGCTAATAATTCTTATATTCAGGCAGACTAGTCAGATCAGGGGATCTGAATTCCTACAAATATTTTTAAGTGCAATCTCCAAGTGATAAGAAAATAGGATCTTATCTGGTTGTCTGGTTTTCAAAAAATTCCTGATTAATCAGATTCTACAAATAACTTTCTGTAAAGCAAGGAATATGTGTATGTGGAGTGTGTGTGTGTGTGTGTGTGTGTGTATCTGTGTGTCTGTGTATGTATGTAAACTGAAATCTATGTAGTATGGTCTGCTACACTTTTGGAGACAGTCTAGAGGAGCAGAAATAGAGAAATTGTTTTTCTTTTTGTCTGCAACAAAGTCATCTGCACCCAGCTCTACACACTGTATAACAACCATTAGTGATCCCAAAGTTTTGTTTCTTGAAGTTGCTGGAATTCCAAATGTTTTCTTCAGCAGCCCATCCTCTCTCATAATGTGTTGGGACGGATTGTAATTTCGAGGCAAGGCTTCAAGAATTCATCTACTACCTGTAGGTTAGGAGCTCAGTGTGAAGGAAGGGCAAGCTGGAAGGCTTCATCCACGAGGCGTCACAAGGGGCTGCCGGGCGAGAGAGTAATTACAGCTAGTGACAGCGTTTACCAGCTTTGCTTGGTACTGAGAAACTTGTTGAAGCAGCAGGCCGTTTCAGAATGTCATCAATGTAGGGCTAAACCCTGGGCTTTCAACTCCGAGTCTGATTGACTTTCTCTATCGAAGGGAAGGTAGGCCCGCGGATGGCCATCTCAGTTGTCACGTAGAGTAGCCTATGAAACGAGGCTCATTTGGAGCGAGTGCCTGAGACATGGATGGGCTGCTGTCTGTTTTGATCTTGCCTCGGCTCCCTCCAGGGTGGATAAGCAGGAGAGGAGGGAATGACTTATGACAGATCCGCTGACAGGGACCAAACTACATTAACACTCTGTCGCTCAGATCTCTAAAGAGCTGCCTTTGCCAGAAATGGTATTTGACTTTACTTGCTAACAAAGGCATCTTCAGATTTATTTCTCTGCCTTAAATGCGAGAGAAGAGGAAGAGGGTCCCATCAAAAGATACCGAGAAGAGAGGAAAAAGCTGGCTCGACAGCCCAGGAAAATGATAGTTATCATTCTCGGGAGCCAGAGAATTGCTGATCTAGCGAGATTACTGGCAGGAGGAGAAGCGTGTAGAGAATTGCTGGTCTGGGGGAATTTTCGAGGTTCTTATCCTAAGTGATTTTGCCCCTGTCTGGGTGCTACGGTGCTGGCGTAGAGATGTCTTAGTGAGAAAATAAAGAGAGGGGGAAAAAAACAAGACTCGCCCAGCTGGAAAGTTAAATGACCCTTTGAGATGAACTGTTCAAACAAAGCCACTGTTTTTCTTCATGTATTTCAAGGGTCCTGGTCGGCTCACTAGCTCGCATGGACTCTGTCTTAGCATCAACCCTCGAAGATGAACTAGCAAAAATCTGATCTGTCCTCTATAACTAGAGAGAGATGACACTGCGGGGTCATTTCCCCTGCTGAATTTCCACTAAAAGTAAATGATAGATACTTATTTATTAAGGGCCTGCTTTGTGCAATTACTGGACAAGGAAATATGGAGATAAGGAAGAAATTGTAAAATATGCCTCCTGGTCTCAAGCTTTCCAGTTCAGCTAGGGAGTGAGAATGCCTCCCAATTCTAAATAGAAGAAAAGAGGGTTCTTACCTATTTGTTTAAAATTGAGGCAGCGTTCATTTGCAGGACTAAGAGAGATCGTTTCACATTTTCTTCAAGGCATATGTTGCCTTACCAGGACCACCCCACCAAAGTACCAATATCCCTCCACAACCATCCATTAGACCCTCCCCTCTCTCTCCCATACACCAAGTCTCTCCCTCCCCCTCTGATACCCCAATCTCTCCCTCCCCATCAGGTATCCAGCTCTGTAGTCTGAATCATGGGTTTGTTTCGACTTGGTTTTGTCTGTGCTTTGCTTTTTATATTCTACTATGAGTGAGACCATCCAGTATTTGTCTTTCTCCGTTTGACTTATTTCTCTTTATATGTACCCCTCTACTTTCATCTGAATTGTCATGTAAAGGCAAGATTTTTTTTTATATGGTTGTGCATATACCACATTTTCTTCATCTATTTGTCTGTCGTTGGGCACTGAGGCTGTTTCCATATCTCAGTTATTGTAAATAGGACTTTATTTGTCATGAGTATGTATATGTATTTAATAATATATTTGTGTTCTTTAGGTAGGAGTGTGATTGCTGGATCATTTAATAGATCCATTTGTAATATTTTTAGAAACCCCTGTACCAATTTCCATAGAGACGGGACCACTTTCCATTCCTGTCAACAGTGCACAGGGATTCCTATTTCCTCTACACCCCTGTCAACATTTACTTTTTTTTTATAATCTTTTTGCGATGTCATTCTCACAGGTATAAGGTTGTATCTCATTGTCGTTTTTATTTGCATTTCCTTGATAATCAGTAACAATTACCTTTTTTTTTTTAATGCTCCAACTGGCCATTTGAATGACTTCTGTGTCTAATCAGGTTTCCCTGATTTTTTTAATGGGGATTTCTCAATTGTTGAGTTTTTTGAGTTCTTCTTGTGTTTCAGACATCAGCCCTTTGTTCAAGGTAGGGTGTGCAAATATTTTCTCCCATTCAGAAAAGACATTTTTATTTTAATGATTGTCTGCTTCACTGTGTGGAAGCTCTTTTAGTTTGGTGCAGTGCCATTAGTTTGTTTTCACTTTGTTTCCTGTACCTTTGGAATCCTTCAGGGACAAAAGGGTTGTTTCTGTTGATCCCTAAATGCAGTGGTTCAGAAGATTTCACCCTCTTCAAGGTGAGGGTTGAGCACACTGGAGAATTAGACAGGAGGTGGATCTTGAGCCAGGCATTACACACTCAGTAGCAGGGCGAAGGTAGAGGTGAAAAGGACCCAAACAAGGGGCAGGACATAAGCAAAGCTGGAAGGGCTGTTCATGAGACAATGGGCTTGGAACAGAAAGGGACAAATAAGGTTAACAGAAAGCAAGACTCTCCCTGGAGCTCTTAAACTTGTCTGAAGTGGGAAGTGGAACGGGGTCATGAGAGGGTTTAGAGAAAGGGATCTGAGCAAATGGAGGTGCTTTTAAGGGAGAGTGGGCTTTGGTAGCTGACAGATGGGATCAGAAGGATCAAAGAGTCCGCCAAGGCCAGGGTCAACACAGTGATCTGCTGAGAACAGGTGGAGGACCGCTTCCTGAGAACATTTGTCTCCAGACTAAAGCTCTGGGCATGACCTCACCACTCGCTCGCTGCCTCCGTGAGTTGAACCCCAGTATTGCCGTCAGTATGCCCAGTCATCCTTAGGGTGGATCACCCTGATTGGCCAAAACCAACCCGTCAGCCTGCCTTCCTGGGATAAGAAAGATGCTCGTTGTAGACCATAGAGATAAGACAATGGGTAAAGTGCTCACCTTGCATGTAGCCTATCTGGGTTTAATTCCCAGCACCCCACACAGTCCTCTGAGCCCGCCAGGAGTGATTCCCTGAGTGAGCACAGAGCCAGGTGTAACCCCTGAGCATCACCGGGTAGGACCCCCCCAAAACCAAGAATAAATCAATCAATAAAAATAAAAAAATATTCTCATGAACTCCCATTTCATGAGAATTTGCCTCCCCAGCCGTCCCAGGCAGCTGACTGGATGTGGATCTTTCCCCGTCATCACCGTCTGCAAGAACAGCCTGTGTGAGGCAGGATGTTCGTATATGCTTGAAGATTAAGCTGTACCTTTCTCCTGCATTCGCTTTTCAGACACACAGCCGCTCTGCCCAGTGAAGTCTTGCTTTGGGGAAAAAGCAACCTGCCGCTAGCTCATTAACAGGTTATCTCTGTCATTGTGTCATTTCCCGATTGTACATGTTGCAAATAGAGTCTTTTCTGAGGACCCCAAAAAAAAAAAAATTTAGCCACCTAGACCCTGCATTTCTCTTTCTTTTCATCCCTCATTTTTCTTTTCTTAATTGTAAATTGGCTTTCTCCCTCTATCGCTACAGCTTTTCCCGTGATGCACTGTCCTATCTTTGGAGTCCAGAACGCCCCGGGTATTCACTTGCAAATAGCTACGAAGTCCAGTTGCCGATAACGGCACCTAAGTGAGAGCCTTCCTTTACCTCCCCGCGTGGCCGCACAGCCCTGTGCTTTGCTTTCATTCCACGGGGCCGGGGAGGGGGTTTCTTCTCTCCCTGGTCAATGCAAGGTCACAGCTCTCCTGGGGACCTCGATGGCTGGATGTGTCCCTGGAGCACCTTTTGAGTTCACCCGGGGCTGGGCTGCTCCTAGTGTCCGCCTTGGAAAACAGACAGCGGCATTCCCTTTTCTTCCTTTCCGAGTTTTTCTTCAGAGCCCCTCAAAACCTGAGCGAGAGCAGGCTGTCACTTGTCGGATGAACCAAGTGGGACTTGCTGACTGCTTTGTTAAAGGGTATTCCCTGGCTTCCGTCCGAGACACGGGGCCACACTCGTCGTTTGCGAGGGAACTGAAGGATCAGTCAACATTTGGGTTTCTCCCTCCCTAGATGACCTTTTTTCTCTCAGGAAAAGCTTTAGCTTGACAGAAAAGTTGCAGCAGGAGTAACAGAGAGTTCCCAGTCACCCTGCCCACTGCCTCATGTTATTAACCTCCACGAGGGACACAGTACATTGTTATAATGAGCTGCTATTCATATTTAATTTTCTGAGTTGAAGCCCATACTTTGTTCAGATCTCCTTGTTTTTTTCACCCGCTCTTTTCCTTCATTTCCAAGTTCTCCTCTGGGATTCCTCATTCCATGTAGCTTTCTTTCTCCCTGGCTCCTTCAGGAAGTAACATTTTCTCTCTCTTTTCTTTTTAACCTCCAACCCCATCAAAAAATGGGGAGAATAAATGAACAGAAGCTTCCTCAAAAAAGAAATACAAATGGCCAAAAGGCACATGAAAAAATGCTCCACATCGCTAGTCATCGGGGAGATGCAAATCAAAACAACAATGAGAGATCATCTCACACCACAGAGGCTGGCACACATTCAAAAGGACAAAAGCAACCAGTGCTGGCGTGGATGTGGGGGAAAAGGGATGCTCTTTTACTATTGGTGGGAATGTCGACTTGTCCAGCCTTTTTGGAAAACAATATGGACAGTCCTTCAAAAACTAGAAATTAACTTCCATATGGCCCCGCAGTAACATTTTCTCTTTCTTAAAAAAAGGAGCTGAGTTAGGGTAGAGAAGGGACCAGGACGACAATACTAGTTGGAAATGAGCACTCTCAACAAGAACTGAGTGTTGAAGGGAGGTAAAGGGATATACATGATAACCTTTCAGTATCTGGATTGCAAACCGTAATGCCCAAAAGGGAAGGGGGAGAAAGAGGAAGGGGAGGGGGAGGAGGAAGAGGAGGAAAGTGCCTGCCATGTGGTGGGGGGGAGGGAATGCGCAAGTGGAACTGGGGACATTGGTGGTGGGAAATGTACACTGGTGAATGGATGGGTGTTGGAACATTATATGACTGACACCCAGTCACGAACAACTTAGTAGCTGTATATTCAGTCTCACTGTGATTCAGTTGAAAAGATAAATCAGAAATGGGAAAAATTGAAAAAGAATTTAAAAAGAGCCGGACAGTTCTCAGGGCCTGTGGGCTGGGCATGTGGCAGGGACTGAGCAGACTGCAGGCGGGGCTAGACACGTGACCCTCCTCTCCAGGAGGATGCCCGCAGGCACACCCTCAGGGAGTAGGTAGCACCCGTGTAGGGAGGCTGTTAGGTCTCCACTCATTATGGAAATACTTGTGGGGTAGATTTGCTCCTTCCCACCTACGTGTACCTTCAACCTTTGGGTTTTTATTGTATGTCCTGAGTGATCCAACCCACTGCTATTTCTTTTCTTCCTCTAGTTGTTCCACCTGTGGCCACTGGAACTTTCTCAGTTGAGTTCTCTCACTCCCGTGGTTCTGTCTCTGTGATTTTTTTTTTCTTAGCGTATCCTTACTTTGTGACACAGCCGGATACTCTAAGTCCCATCTGTTCATTTTTTACCCCGTCCCTAGAATCCACTGTGCTCTCGTGCCTTTCACTGGAGAGTAGTATTAGTATCAAGCATCTTGATTTGCTTGTCGATTCATGGGTGTCATTATTTCCGGGTTCTCTAAGCTAATGGAGAAACTGAATATGTGCAGCAACTACCTTTCGTATATAGTCACAACTATGCAGATGTGTCTACATAACTATTCACTATTTGAAGGCGAGTTCATCCTGAGCTTTCCAATGCTAGTATGTCACTATTTGGTTCGTTCTAAGCTCCTCTTGCTGATCTGGACACACCTTCTCTTCAGTTTTATACATACTCAGCTTATCTCCGAAGTCCCTTGGGTGGGCTCATTCTCCCCTGCCACTTTTTCTAGAAGTCATTTAAATATATTTGAATATAATTAGGTGGTTTAGGGATATTTTATGTTACAGCCTGGAATCTCTTATCATCTTCTACATTGTGTTTGTCTTTTAATTTGCACACGTTACATTGCCTTCTTTGTGCCTTAGAGCTGTGTTCATTTTGACAAATGCTCAGCATTATCTCTCTGCCATTACCGTACCTTCCTCAGTGTTTTTTCTGCCCAGTCTCTCTCAGCCCCTGTGGTTTACCTGTTCACCCCCTTCTCATCCCTCTCCACACCCCGTCAAGCACTGATAGTTTTACACATTCACTCTCTTTCTCTCATTTTTTAAATTTTTTTTCCAAGTGTTAATATGTGTCATCATATAATAATCAACTTTACCATACTGTGGGTGGATGGACGATATGGTCTGGGTACGTCACTGTTTGTCCATTTACTTAGTGAAGAGCATCCTGGTTGCTTCCGTTTAGGATGATTATGAGTTGAAGCTGCTGTAAAGATCCAGGTGTGGGTTCTTGGGTGCTCAACCGCCCTCCTCTCAGTTGGATATCATATGTTTAGTTATGTGTAGAAATTATGGGGGCAAGTGGGTTTGTACTTCGTGGTAACAAGTACCTTAATCAAAATATGAACATAATGAGTAAACTGTTCAACCCAAGACAAAGGCAAAATAAAAGCACAAATTCACTGTATCACTGTATCACTGACATCCCATTGCTCATCGATTTGCTCAAGAGGACACCCGTAACGTCTCCATTGTGAGACTTGTTCTTACTGTTTTTGGCATATTGAATACCCCACGGGTAGCTTGCCAGGCTCTGCCTTGCAGGCGAGATGCTCTCAATAGCTTCCCAGGCTCTCCGAGAGGGGCGGAGGAATCGAACCCGAGTTGGCCAAGTGCGAGGCAAACACCCTGCCTGCTGTGCTATCACTCCAGCCCACAAATTCACTAACAATTAAAAAAAAAAAAAAAACATTCACTTGTTTGAGTATAGGGGTTGTGGTGAAGGGTCCTGTACACTTTAGGGCAGGGGGTGCAGTGACATTATACCACAAACATTAACCCTGTTGTAACCATGTTATCTAAAATATAATACGAAATGAATAATTTAGGGGCTGGAGAGATAGTCTAGGAATTAAGGCACCATCTATCCACAAGGTTGGAATCCCTGGCCCACATGGTCCCCTAAGCAATGCCAGGCGCTATTCTCGAGTACGGTGCCAGGAATGACCCATGAGTCCCACACTGGGTGTGACCCAACACACTCCCCAGATATTTCAAATAAATAGAATTTGCTTCAAGGCTCTGGTTTTTTTTTTTTTTAAAAAAAATATATATAGTAGGATGCAGTGGCAGAATATCAGCATCCCCACCCTGCCATAATTCTGTGGGCCCCTTTGCTGGTGTCATTCTTGATGCTGCAACATGGGACCTTTTCCCCACCAACACCTGCCACCACCGTGTGCGTGTGTGTGTGTGTGTGTGTGTGTGTGTGTGTTTGCGTGCGCACGCACCAGCAGTAACAACAAATGGTTAGGAAGAGCAGAAATTATTTACCATCCCTTCCCAAAAAAACTACTCTCCTTCCCAAATCCATCTCCTCATCTTGTGGCCCACATGTACACCCCTCTCATAAAATTTACTTGTTTGGGGGCCAGAGTGATAGCACAGCGGGTAGGGCGTTTGCCTTGCACACGGCCGACCCGGGTTCAATCCCCGGCATCCCATATGGTCCCCTGAGCACCGCCAGGAGTGATTCCTGAGTGCAGAGCCAGGAGTAACCCCTGAGCATTGCTGGGTGTGACCCAAAAAGCAAAAAAAAAAAAAAAAAAAAAAAAATTTACTTGTTTTTTGCTACAATTACTGCAAAGACTGAGACAGCTGGTTTCAAGATCTTTCATCTGTAAAAAAAAAAAAAAAATAGGAATTCCCATGGGTGGCAGGATTTTGTCAGAATTTTAAGGATTTTTCTTTTCCTGCTCAATACGGGAAGAAAAAAGTCTTCCCATGAGAATTTTTTTTTTTTAAAGGCCAAGGGCCTTTTAGCTTCCTGGAAACTTGAAATTAATAGGACAAAAGAGCGCACCACATTCTCTCTTCAAGTCATTCAATGCTGACAAGAAGTAAATTTATTCTGGGATTTGGGGTTCCCCACCCTCCGGGATTTCTTATAGAAGGAGTTAACCAAGCCCAAAAGAACTGGCCACATGGGAAATGAAATCCCGCTTTGTCAACAGCTAAGCTCTCTTTCAGGAAGAGGCATTTGTGTGAAGCTTCTGAGAAGAGATGCTGAGCTGGGGGTGGGGGCGGGGCCTGCCAGGGGCCTCCAGCTTCCTCTCTGCAGCCCTTTGAGTCTCCAAGGCTGGGTCAGCCCCTGGGAGTCAGGCTGAACTCCTGGCTGCTTGGGAAGGTGAATAGGGAATAGAGGCCAGTGCCAACTGCCTGGGAGATGGAATGTGTAAGCGGGGGGTCCTTTCACACCCTTAAGTACACAGTGTCCTCCATTTTAGGCAAGAGTGGAGGCAGTTCCCAGTGGGTTAGTAAGTTCTTTCTCTGTCCTGGCTTCACAGGGTGGAGGAGTAAAGACCAGTTGTTAATACAGAAAAAACTCTCTCAAATACCCAGCGTGCTGACAAGACATTTGTGAGCTGCAAGTGATCAGAAATAGATTGGTGCTTTGGTCCATAAACAGGAAAGAGTGAAATCTTTCTCATTAAGTGGGAGACACACACAGAAAACCTCCGGGAGATTTATAATGTTATAATTTTTATAATGTGACCGATTAATTGGTGAATGTATATCATTAGTCTCTGGGTAACTATATATATATATATATTTTAATCCTGCTGTAGTTCATATCTTTATCTAAAATGCATTTGTTAAATATTTATATGATTAGTTATATATTTATAGTGTCTGCTTTTTATGGAGTAGTTTTGGGGAAATAATTGCCAGAAATTAGCTTGAATATTATTTTTAGTCTTTCTCAACTAGAGAAAAACCAATCTCATTAGCCTCCGGATTCCACCATGAGTGCCAACCCAATTGTAGACCTTCTACCTAAGTAGAAAGAATCCACTGTTTTCACCTTAGCAAATGAAATGTCAGTGATACCTTCAAACTGTTAGAGGGTCTGAACCAGACATGCCATAAAGCGAAAATTGTAAGTGTGAATCTGCCTCCCTGCCCCCCAACGCCCACCCTGCGGTGCAGACGAAAATGGATGTTTCTGTTATTCTAAGACCTATTAAGTGTTCACTATAAAGATAATATTCATACCTCCCTGGTGGCACAGAGGCGTGTTGTGCACACATGCTGTTGTCAAAAGTGACACCCATATGACTCATTCAATGCAGGCTTGCCACTGACCTTCGATTTATCAACAATACAGTATCTTTGAAGTATAATAAAGCAAAGCACAAAGAATGAGGATGGCTGCCACGGTGACAGCTTGAGGCCTATTTTAACTCGACTTCCTTACGTCTTTCGGGCCCCAGATATATAGACGTGTCTGGGTTTACTCACGCGGCAGAAATGGAGCCGAGCAGATAGGGAATGCTGTGACCAGGCTCAGTTACACGAGACAAAGATTTTTGTAAGTCATAACTTAATAAAAGACTGGTTTTCTTTGGCTAGCCCACAGTGTGAAATTTCCCCAACTTTCTCGGGATGCTCTATGATAGAAAGACAGTAGAATGGTAGAGCTACCATTTTCCTTAGCTCGTTCACCAATCAGTGAATTGTCTTAAATGACTGCCTGGTGGGTGGTGATTATAGTGGGAGAGCCCAGGACCCCCTTATGCTTGTCCAGTTCTCTCTCTCTCTCTCTCTCTCTCTCTCTCTCTCTCTCTCTCCCTCACACACATTTTCTCTCTCTCCTTCCTTCCTTCCTTCCTTCCTTCCTTCCTTCCTTCCTTCCTTCCTTCCTTCCTTCCTTCCTTCCTTCCTTCCTTCCTTCCTTCCTTCCTTCCTTCCTTTCTCCCTTCCCTCCTTCCTTCCTTCCCTCTTTCTTCCCTTCCCTTCTCCCTTTCTTCTTGCCTGCCTTTCTTCCTTCCCTCTTCCCTTCCCTCCTCCCTTTGTTCTTTCCTTCCTTCCTTCCTTCCTTCTTTCTTCCTTCCTTCCTTCCATCCTTCCTTCCTTCCTTCCCTCCTCCCTCCCTCTCTCCCTCTCTTCCTCTCTCTCTTTCCTCTTCCTCTGCAGTGATATTTAATAGCCAGTAGCCTTTCACGTGCTGAGTGTTTACATTGGACATGACAGTCCTCCCCCACTAGTACAGGAGGAAAAAATATTTTGTTCTACAGAACTTCCCTCAGAATAACATCTTCAATTTCCTCCCGCTTCCGGTGACTTTGCCTTGCCTTCGGAACCTTTCTCTAAAGGCAAACGTGTTTTGCTCAGAAGCCAAGTAAATCATGGCTCTCCTAAATTTCCAATTTTCAAAATTTTCCCTAGTGTTTCCCCCCCACCCCCACCCCCGCCCCCGCCTTTTTGCTACCCAGATTGCTGCCTGCGAAGGCACGATGATTTAAATAATTGATGGCTACTTTATGAAATTGTCAGCCTGGATCCATCCTCTAGCAGGCCCCCACCACCAGGCCGTAAGCAGCTAATCCTTTTATGTTGTATGCTTTGCTTTTCTTCTGTTCCTGGTTTCATTTAGATAATTATATTATTCACCCTGGAATATAATTGCCGCTATCCTGCGGTGGGAGGGGTGGGGCTGGGGGAAGGAGAGGAGGGGGTTGCCTGCCTGCTCTTGGCATCTGCAGGTTGTAAATGTCTGTTATGCTCTAGCCTCTAATTTCTTTGCCATCCCACCTCTTAAAGATTTAATTATACCTGTGTAAAAGCATAATTTGAAATCTGACTTCTGATTCTTCAGGCAGATAAAAGAGAGATTAATCTATTGTTAAACAGGAACAAGCTTGGTACAATGGGGCAGGCTTTGGCCTGGCATTCAGAGATGTGTGTTCAGCTGAACAAACAAGGTTTGAATGGGACTGTGTTTTGCCAGACACTGGACTGAGCCTTCAGAAGTACAGGGATGTAAATGAAAAAGGCAAAAAGAAAACCCTTACTCCCACCACCACGACCCACGCCAAGAGTCCGCATCTATGGGACCTGCAACCAATTGAGGATGTAGGATGTTTCCTTGGACGGGGCCCTTAACCTGTCTGCATCTGCATCTCTCATCCGGAAGCAAAGGGTCTGGCGCCTTCTTCAGAATTTCCCTGTAGCTGGAACAATCCCTGTTGTTTTTTAAAACACCAAAAGAAAATATCAGAAGGTGGCAAGCACCTTGCTTCCGATTTCATTGGAGAGTGAGGAGTGGTAAAAGGCCGGGATCATCCCCTGAGGATAGAAGTCAGCCTGTCACCTCTGATTTCAGAGTTGGCCCAGCCTGAGCGCTCGGAAAGGATTCCTTTAAAGAAATTTATTTTCCACCCGTAATCTAGTATGTGTTTCAGGGTCACAAGGTGACTTTCTCCGAGCCACTGGACGTTATCAAAGAAGCAATAACTTTGCTTCCCAATTGGTTGACTGGAGTATTTCTTGCTAGTTCCTAAGTCTGCTTCTTTTTTCACGGAGGATTCTGATACTAATGTGTTTTTCATAAATATTTTACTGTCCGTTCGTTAGGAGGGAAGATCACAAAATACTTGTTGTGTGTCTGGGTTTTTTTTTTTTTTAAATAGTCTTGTTTTTCCCTTGAAAGGGGTCTCTGATTTGGATATGGTAAAACACCAACTCAGGAACCTAGGAAAGTTAAAGATGTAAAGTAAAAGCACAATGATACATCAGGCTTGGTGACTTTAATAGGAAATGATA
This sequence comes from Sorex araneus, assembly GCF_027595985.1. NCBI lineage: Eukaryota > Metazoa > Chordata > Mammalia > Eulipotyphla > Soricidae > Sorex > Sorex araneus. The sequence continues at coordinate 432,054,619 of NC_073302.1, forward strand.
TTCATCTCTGTCAGATCCTTATTGTGTTGGCTGAAGTAAACCTGAAACGACAGCATGTAGCCTGCTCCAAATGGAGCACAAATAACACATGATCAAATAGAGCTCGAGAGTGGATTTTGTAACGTGTTTATTTTCAGGGAACAAATCATAACCCATTTGCCTTATTGGAAAAACAATTTTCCTGTTACACGGGGAAAATGGAGTATTTAAAAAGGAAATGAATATGACAAGCAAATGGACTTGGTTGGAATCAGCAAATTTGTTTTTTATTTACTTGTTGTTTTTGCACCAGGGAAAGTGGAGCCCGAATCTGCTTCCAGCAGTAATGGTTCCTTTATGGGAAAAACAGCAACAGAATTTTGGGCATCTGGGGTGCAGATGCTTGCACACGCCCCGTCTTCTCTAGGGGTCTAGATGGATGGCAGCCTAGCGCCTTCACGTCCGCGGTGCTTAATGCTTCCCATCATTTGTTTCCTCTTTTTTCCTCTTTTAAAAATAAATCTTTGCCAGAAGTCCTCTCTTCTCTTGTCTAACAAGAAGGTACTGTGAGTCCAGTAATAATCCCTTCTCCTTTATGAAATGTTACCTACAAGATTTTTGCTCTTCAGTCCAAAGCTTCTAAAATTTTAATAAAATTTTAATAGTCGTATTAATGGGGGTGGGGGAGGCATGTTCTTTTCAGAACGCAGGATCTGGTTTAATCTCGTTGAGTCCTGACTTTCTATCATTCGGAGTAAACAGTCAGGTGGTGCTTCTGCTGCTAGACCAGGAGCCCTATTTTGACTTGCAAAGGTCGTCAGACTTTTTTTTTTCTCAAAAGGACTAGACAATGAATATTTCTACATGGTCACGTGAGTGGCGAGGTCACATCCAGTGTTCCCCCCTGTGATATACAGACCACCATGGAAAAAGCAGGCCAAATATCCAACAACAGCTGAAGAAGCAGTTGTGGTATAGGTGCACAATGGAATACTATACAGCTGTAAGAATAGATGAATCTATGCCGTTTGCTGCAGCTTGAATGGAACTGGGGGGCAGGGGGAACAAGCGTCAACTTATGTGAAGTAAGTCAGAAGGAGAAAGTTAAATACAAGATGTTCTCACCTAACTGTGGTCTAGAGTGAAGCAAGACGAGGAATGAAAGGTATCACATGATGATGGAAGATCCTTGACTGTGGATCACTGTAGAAATGAGAATGCCAAGGAAGAGTGGGGGTGAGGGGAGTAGGGGCAAGGGGTGGGGAGTGAGGAGATGAATGGCAATAACGTAAGGGCATTGGTCAGAGTCAACACTGTTGGACCGGAGTGATAGTACAGCAGGTAGGGCGTTTGCCTTGCATGAAATCAACCCGGGTTTAATCCCCGGCATCCCATATGGTCCCCCAAGCACTGCCAGGAGTGATTCCTGAGTGCAGAGCCAGGAGTAACCCCTGAGCATCGCCGGGTGTGACCCAAAAAACAAAAAAAAAGATAAATAAAATAAGAGTCAACACTGTTATAAACATAAGGCTCAAACTGTAATTAATGTTTTAAGTGAGGTTGCTAAAGAGGTGGGGTGGGAGAGAGGCAGGGAGCCCTAGGAAGTTGGTGGACGGATGCTGGCACTGATGGTGGACTTGGAGTTGGAACATTGAATACTTGAAACTTTGTGAATTAAATGACTGATCCAGGCTGTGTTGCACTAGCGTTGCTTTATTTATTGTATTGCTTTATTGCAATACCTACCTCTCCACATACGCACAAGAAATGGGGAAGTTAGACTTTGAGATATTGTTTGCAACCTCCTTTCTCGACTATGTGTTTCAAATGCATTTTTTTTGTTGTTTGTTTGTTTGTTTTTCTTTTGCTTTTGGGGTCAGACCCGGCATTGCACAGGGGTTACTCCTGACTCATGAACTCAGGAATTACTCCTGGCGGTGCTCAGGGGACCATATGGGATGCTGGGGATCGAACCTGGGTCAGCCATGTGCAAGGCAAATGCCCTACCCACTATGCTCTCACTTCAGCCCCGTCAAATTCATTTGTTTTTAATGTGAAAAGTTAAGTATAAAATAACTGATCTGGGGCCAAAGAGAGTGTACATAGGTAGGGTGCTTGTCTTGTATGCAAGTGATCCGGGTTTGATTCCCAACATCCCCTGTGATTCCCGCCCCCCCCCCAGCACCGCCAGGAGTAATTCCTGAGTGCAGATCAAGGAGTAGCCCCTGAGCATGGCCAGGTGTGACCCCAAAACCAACAAATAAAAGAAAAAACTAAGTTATCCAAATGTTTTGATATGAGATTTTTAAAAATGATTTTAGCTGCACACACAGAACTGATGTTGGGCTGGAGTGATAGTACAGTGGATAGGGCATTTGCCTTGCACGTGGCAGACCTGGATTCAATTCGCACCATCCCATATGGTCCCCTGAGCCCTGCCAGGAGTAATTCCTGAGTGCAGAGCCAGGAGTAACCCCTGTGCATCACTGGGTGTAATCCAAAAAGCAAAGCATACAAACAAACAAAAACTGATGTTGATTTCTCTTCTAGGTTATGTGTTTTGTAGGACCACTTTATTTTTGCAGTTCCGGGGATCAAATCCACCTCACTCATGCCAGGATATGCTCTAGAGTGATCCACAGCCCTTGTCCTGAAAGAGAAATTTTAAGCTAAATAACAAGATATCTTTTCCCCTCTAGCAGATTTAGAGCAAGGTGAAAGATTCAGTGAGTTTGCAGTGTTGTGCCGGCTTAATGGTGACAACATTTTGAAAACCCTCTTGCTGTTTGGCAGGCCCGAGTTTGCAATCCGGCATTCCTGTGAGCGTGGCTCCCGTAAACTCTGACTCTTCTCTGAGTCTGTGCTTTGCTTTATCACATCCCTTGCCATATCATTTGGCGCTGATCCATATTTGTGTAATGAGATAGTTTGTTGTGCCTGCAATGAAGAAAATGATTTAAAATGTTTTTTAATAAGTTAACAGGAGCAAGTGTTGAAATTACTGTAATGAGATAATGACAGTGCAGCATATTGCTTTGAAGATTGTGCTCTGGTGAAAAATATATGCGCTTAATAAATTCATTTTCACTGTATTTTCCTTGGCAAGGTTGTTTAGCATTTGCCTACTTGTCTGCTGATAGTAGAGCAGTGAGCATATGAATTGGTAGTCAACACAGAATGAAGACCGAGCTGGTAATCATCTCAGTATTGCTGAGTTTGGGGATTACAACGGGGAAAGGTCAACAACAGGACCCAGACCCATTTTTGTGCAGAGAATGTTTTCTGGAAAGATGAAAATTCAAATTAATGAACCTCCTGCCCATATAGTAGATTCGTCTTATTAACCTGTGATTGATGTAGACCCCATGTGCTCTGTCTCTTTGAAGTTTCAAGGTTTACACTTGAAAATGGTCACTCTCTTGTTTGCATGTAGTTCAGCTACCAGTGTAGGTTACGTGTGCTGTACACCATGTGTGTGCTCCATTCACAGCATACTGTAGACATACAGAGCTACATAACTGAGGAAGATCCAAGTTCTACTTTCATGTTCATCGTTTAGTACAGAGCGGCATACATCTTAACAAATCAGGATTGTATTGATCATGATTGATTTGCATTTCACGTGGCACATTGGACTGAGAGGAAACGTGGTGGGAGAATACTCCAAGTAAAGCATAAAGCATTAGCAGAGATATAGAGGCATGAGATTTTAGGGCACATTGAGTGGACTAGTACATTACCATATATACCTGTAATAATATCCCGCCCATACGGCAGAGCCTGGCAAGCTACCTGTGGCATATTCAATATGCCAAAAACAGTAACAACAACATGCTCTTCATGTTTCTGGAGTGAGCAGACACCATTGGGCTATACTAGCATGTGACAGGGATGAATGGAGATGTTACTGGTGCCTGCTTGAGCAATTGATGAGCAACGGGGTGACAGTGACCTGTAATAAAACTCCATGCAGCAATGATAATGAATGAGCTGCATATTATTTGTAGCATGGATAAATGAAAGACAAGGGGCAAAAAAGAATATATAAACCATAATTCCACTCTTTAACAGGAAAAATTACACTAAATAGCTTAGGGGTCCATATCTAAGTGGAAAAACCTCAATGAAAGTAAGGATTATTTATAAAGGCTGCTTCAGGAATGAAGGGAAATAGTTTTGATTGTGGTAGGAAGCATGTAAGGTACTGGAAAGTTTTATTTATCTGCCAGACTATGGTTGCAGTGTACATTTGCGTCATGATTATTCATTAAGATATATATATATATATATACATATATGTATATATAAAATAAACTTTTATCACATATATATCTTTGCAAAATATGTTTTATATTTTACTGTAAAATTATTTCCTATAATCTATTTTATTGGTTTACAAGAGTATAAACATTCATAGTTTTCAAGGTATAACACCTAAAGGTAGTAATACCTGGCCTCTTAATTCTCTTTCATTGGTTAGTATCTACTTCTGTTCCAATAGCACACTGTTTTGGTTCTTATAGCTTTATAATATAGTTTAAAGTTAGGACACGTGATGTCTCCTATCTTCTTTTCCTCTTGTTCTCTTTGATGGTTTGGGATCTTTTGTGGTTCCATACAAATTTTAGTAATGTTTGTTCTGCTTTCTTGAAGACTGCTTCTGACATTCTGAAAGAGGTTGCATTGAAACTGTAGAATCCTTTAGGTACTATTTTTATCAATACTAGTTCTTCCAATCCATGACCATAGATCATCTTCTGTTTATTTTAACAGTGACAGAGTTTTCAATGTACAAGCCTTTCACCTTCTTTCTTAAGTTTATTCCTAGGAACTTAAATGTCTGTAATGCCATTGTAAAAGGGGATTTTTTTTAAAAGGGGATGTTTTCTTGATTTCTTTGCTTTTTATGTTCATTGTTTATTCATAGAGTAATATAGCAAAGTTTTGCACCTTGATTTTCTAGCCTGTATGTTTTCTTTGTTTTTAATGATTCTAGTGGACTGTTTATGCTATTATATGCATATATAATAAATATATATTATCACATCATCCACAAAAAGTGATTACTTTTTTTTAATTGGATCGCTTTTTTTTTTCTTGGATCACTTTTTTAAAAGAGCTGTCTTAAATCTTAAAATGAAAGTACGAGTAAGAGGCAGATTAGGTGGTAGAATCACACACAGTTTTGACTGGGGATAGAAAGCCAGTTTTCCACGAACCTAGATTTTGTAAACTAAGAAGCTGGCATTTGCTGAGATAAGAATTACCGTAGCAACAAGTGGGAAGGCTTTTTTTGCTCTGGTTTCCTCCCATTTAGGCTGTGCGTATTCTATGACATGGTTATTCTATGCATACTTTCTTCATATGAGTGTATCTTACCGCCATCTCCACCATGATCCTGCCACGGAAACTGCTCGATGCCCATCCCGTACCATTCGTCAGTGTCCTTCAGCCACAGTCCCTCTTAGGGGCACAGTGCCCTCCTCCTCAGGCCTCCTCACGGCCTCCGGGCTTCCCACACAGTCTTACATGGATGATGTGCAGGACCTACCGCTCCCTGCCACCTCTGTCTCCTTGGCCATAGTTTCCCGCTACTCTGCCATGGACATACCAGCATCATTGCTTCATCTCTTCTTGCCTCTCCAGATTCCTCAGTCTTGTCCTTTGTTTTGGATTTGTTGTTTATGGGCCACGCCAGTGGTGCTTGAGGTACTATGCAGTGCTGGGGATCCAACTTGGGGGCTCCTGCATGCCAAGCATGCTCTCCAGCTCTTTACCAACACTCTGTTTTAGGGTACTTGTGCAGAGTGGGACCTCCCAAGCAGCTCTTAGGGGGCCCAGGGCCCAGTCTCAGTGATTCTTGGCCAGCTGGGCCTGTGGTGCAATGCCAGGGCTAAAGGATGCAGTGATGCCCTGGCCCTGTCATGTAGGGGGCTGCTAGGGATATAACCGGTGGTGCTTGGGGGACTATATGGGATTGGAGTGCACTGGAATCAGCCACATACAAGTCATGCACCTTAATCCCTGCCCTACCTCTCCAACCCTGTCCACTCAATTTTCATAACCCAACTTAACCTGCCCTTCAGGTCCTATCTCGACTAAACATCTAAACTGATCCCCCAAAATTCCGCTCTACTCACTCGATTTTCTATTTAGATCGCAACAGACTTTTGTCTTGTTGTAGTTTTTGCTTTTACTATGAAAGGCTGTTTTGTTGACTCAAGCCCGAAAATGCGAGCCTTTATCTGGAAATTGAAATTTGCATGTTTAAGTAGCCTCTACCTCATGGGAGTTTGGTTTTTATTGCTTGTATGTTTTCTCTCTATATGAAATAGAGTGAAAAACATCAGGCGTCACCTGTTCTGAAAGACGGTACATTGGCCTACTCCTTTGTGGCACAAGGGCTGCAAATTTTTACTTGTTTTTTGTTTGTTTGTTTGTTTGTTTGTTTGAAGGGACTGCAAAGATTCAGTCTGCCAGAGATTCTACCCAGGGTCTGGCACATGGAAGGACCAGGAGCCACATCTGGGTCATCCACTATTCCAGCGTGTAGTTGATTTTATGGTTGTTGTTAATTAGGGTCACACACGGTAGCGTCAGGCTATAGTTCACCGTGCTTTGGTGTGATCCAATCACGGGCTGTTGTCTGGACCATCTTTTACAGGAGTTCCTCAGGGGACTTTTCATTCCACCCAAATGTACCAACCGCCAGTGGGGCCACCTACAGAGAACAGGACGGGATCAGGAAGTTGACCTCTGCCCGAAGGGCCGACTATGGGTTCCACCCAGCATTTGGTCCTCTTAGAAAGACCTTTCCAGGGGACGCAGTGGGCTCTCTCCCCTCGGTGGAAGGAGCACTCAGCGTACGTCAGCTCCCCAGCTTGTCACTCCTGCCACATGTCCCAGCCATATTGTCTCCCTCCCACCCGGCACGTCGCATCTTTGTTGCAGTCAGTTCAGAGCTTGGTTGAAACCAAACTCCATACTTTGTGTTGGTTAAAGGTTCATTGCAGAATTGTGTCATGAACACAAGTCACAATAATCTGGTGCGTGTCTGGCATGGTGTCCCAACACTGCTAGGGCTTCAGCAGGAGAGAAATATCTGGTGGACTGGCTAAGCTTGTGAGTCTTACGGGATCTCAAAGGGTATCAAATGCAGGCGCTCACCAACCTATGAGGCATTGAATTCTGTAATTATTCCTCTCTCCCGCCCACCACTACACACACACACACACACACACACACACACACACACACACACACACACCACAGCACAAATACACGCACAATATAAACACATACACAACACATACAACACAAATACACACACAAACACACACACACATGAGAAAAAGGGTCAAACATTACATCACCTCTTTCATCAAGCAAAGAAATCAGGGATAAATGAAAGGAAATCTGAGCACAGACAATGCAGGAAGCAAGCTGAAACTAGAATTTCCTAAATTCCCTTTCTATCCCTGTCAGCTGTTGCTTCATTACCTCAGGCTTTCATTTAATCTTTCATGTCTTCCTAGCTTTCCCCGTAGTTCTTCAGTCTCGTGGAAACCTCCAAATGCCGATGATAGAAGCCCTAAGCCCACAGTTTGTCCTGGTCCCATAAGCACAGCCGTTGCAGTATCTTTACCCCCCAGCTGTGATCTGGGCCTGGAGACCCTTTTTCAGGAATGTTCCACCCTTGCTTGGCCTGAAGGATCCCTCTCTGACCCTGGGGGACTCTTAGGATCACTCAGTCCTGGCAAAACTGGACAGTGCAGGAACAGCTTCTTCTACAAGATAAATGGTAAGAAAGTGCCAGCATATCAGTGTTGTAGCCCTTGCAAGCCACTCGGTCCTCCTTTCGTCTGTTCAGCTGTCCCTTGTAGTGGGATGGTGGCTGTAGAGGAGCTGTAAATGAGCACACATGACAGTGGCTCAGAACTTTATTCACAAAAAGAGGAGGCAGGCAGGATGGGGCTCACAGGCGTGGGCCCTGGGGTCAATAGAGGCAAGATAGCTGGATTTTGTTGTTGTTTGCTTGTTTTTGTTTTGTTTTGTTTTGTTTTGCTTCTTATATTTGGGCCACTCCTGGCGATGCTCAGGGCTCACTCCTGCACTCAGGAATTATTCCTGGCAGTGCTCAGAGGACCATATGGATGCCAGGGACCAATCCTGGGTCAGCTGCTGCGTGCAAGGCCAATGCCCTCCCCATTGTACTCTCTCTCCAGCCCTGATGGCTGCATTTTTGAGTTGGGTTTTCCCGTATCATTGTAATGTGGCCTTAGTGGGCCTCATTCATCATCCATCCTCATCCATCCATCCATCATCCAATCGGACTTACACCTCCCTTGTAAGGTTGAGTGGATAATACAGATGACTCACGCGCATTCACCGTGATGCACTCTGTCTCGAGAGCCTTTTGGTTTCTTTCCTGGTAAATACTAGGAACAACGGTGAGTGCAGCTTTCTGGAGGAGTGGAAGAGTCGGAACCTCTTCTAATAATCAACAACTGTTATCAGAATAATTCCAGTGAGGGGGGCAGAAGCACTCGAGCCTCAGGCCCCTCCCCCGGGCTCTAGAAGCTGCACTGAAAGCGTGGCCTTTCGGTGATTCTCATCCGAAGCTCTAGCAAACTTTCATTACAGAGGGAAAGAGTGAGGAAAAGCCCCCCACTGCCTGCAGACCGAGATTCCGGACAATCATCCTAGAGCAGTGAGGGCTGTACTAGCTGTTATGTCAACCCAGCAGCCCGTAGGGGGATCAGTGCTCTGAGTGGTCTCTCCTCCACGGAAGGGCTTTTGCATAAAAAGGGTCTGAGAGGCCAAGAGAGACAGTACTGGGGTAGAGTACTTGCCTTGTACACAGCCAACCTGGGATCGGCTTCCAGTGATCCCAGGAGTGATTCCCAAGCACAGAGCCAGGAGTAAGCCCTGAATAAGCCCTAAGCACCCCTGGGCATGGCCCAAAATCCAAACAGAAAGGATCTGATGCAGTTTTCCCAGTTTAATTCTATTTTGATGATGAGCCACATCCAGTGATTTTAAAGGCTTCCTCCTGGTGGGACGCACTCCTGGTGGTACTCAGGAGACCCTCTGACCTGCCTGCGATTGAACCAGGGTCAGCAGCATGCGAGACAAGTACCTTGATTCAGGTACTGTCTCTCCAGCCTAGTTTGTGTCTTTTTAAGATTAATGAAATTAGTTTGCAAGCGTGACTCCTGAGGGTCATTGAGGAAGATATTTATCGTCCACACGGAATGGCCTTAACACCAACTTTCTAAATGACTGCCCTGTCTCTAAAAGCATCCGGGGCATTTTCTTGATCCAGTGTCACGCATAGGACAGTTATTTAATACTTGTTCATTGACTGAAAGTATTAAGCTACCCAACGTTCTGCGAAGTGTTTCCTTCCCCCCTTCCTTTCAGAGTGAAGGAATACGTAGAGAAGAGCTGCAGCTCAGGGCTTGAGTATGTGTGTTATGTGGACAAGCCCCAGGTTTGATCCCACACCAGTGAAAAATAAAAGAGCGAGGGGAATGGGAAGATTAATAAACAAAGCCCCAACTTGGGGTAGTTGCTCGTTTCTATGGCGGGAATGCTCCCAGTATGGCCAGCCCACTGATGGCAGTGCCGGGATGCGATCGGTACTACGAAATCCTTTGACAGCATTTCCACCACAGCATTCCAATGGATGCAGATAAACTCAAGGCTGAGGTTAGTAGTGATACATATTGAATAAAGCCTGTGATGTGTGTGTGTGTGTGTGTGTGTGTGTATGTGTGTGTGAGTGTTTGGTTTTGGCTTTTGAATTATACTCCACAGTGCTCAGGTGTGCTCCTGTGTCAGAGGTTACTCCCAGTGGTGTTTGGTGATCAGACATGGTGCCAGAGATGAAACGGAGGCCAGCCAACATGCCAGGCAACACTTTAGCCCCTGCACTAGCACTCCAGCCCACCACGTGATTTTTTTTAAAAAAATTTTTATTAGAGAATCACTGTGATGTAGAGTTACAAACTTATGAACGTTTGTGTTTGCATTTCACTCATACAGTGATTGTTTACCCATCCCTCCACCAGTGCCCATTCACCTCCACCAATGATCCCAGTATCCCTCTCACCACCCCCACCCTGCCTCTGCGGCAGGGCATTCCCTTTTGTTCTCTCTCCTTTTGGGTGTCGTAGTTTGAAATAGAGGTACTGAGTGGCCTTCATGTTAGGTCTTTAGTCTACTTTCAGTTCGCATCTTTCAACCTGAATGGGTCCTCCCAACATCCTCTACTTGGTGTTCGGCTTGGAAACTGGCCTCACATGCTGGGGGGAAAGGCAGCTCAGATAGAGAAGGGAACACCAAGTAGAGGATTTTTTTTAATCATCATCATCATCATCATCATCATCATCCTGTTGATCGTTGATTTTCTCGATCGGTCTCAGTAACATCTTTATTCGTCCTAGCCCTGAGATTTTAGAAGCCTCTCTTTACTCCTCCTTCCCAACAGTGCCACATTGGAGGCTTTTTCAGGGTCAGGGGAATGAGACCCATCATTGTTCCTAGGTTTGGCGTATGAACACACCATGGGGAGTTTTCAAGGCTCTCCCATGGGGGCAGGAAACCCTCAGTATCTTGCCAGGTTCTCCTAGGGGGAGAACTAGGCTATAAGGTGACTATTTTAGGCAATAAGATGATTATTTTTAAATAATAAGGTCACTAAAGTCCTCAAAATTAATAGTTCTTTTATAAGTTAATAGAAGCAGCTCCATCACCTTTCTGTTCTTAAGTGTTCTGAGGAGAAAATACTCTCCCAGTGAATGTGTTGGCTAACATTTCTGAAAATGTGCTTCATGGAACAGCTTATTTACTTATCATTCCCTTAAACAGTGAGCTTCCCAAAAACAGGCATGACACCTTGATTTATTATTTGTTCCCAAGTGCCTCACTAATGCTTGCACATAGTAGGTACTGCGGCATTTGTTAATCAAATGAATCTTTACAGGTTTTTTTTTTTTTGCATTCTAACCAAATAAATAGTCTATAAAACCAAAGGCAAAGATTTTCTTTTCTTTCACTAAACAAATCATATTTTATTTTGGCTCACTTTGACAAACTACTTTTTTGATTGTTTATCTCTGAACTACTCAGCATATGAAATATTAATATTTTCAATATCTTGCAACCAAGGATGTCTTCATTTTGTATGGGCATAGTGTTCAAAGAAACAGTTCATAATATAAATGTTTTGGAACTGCTTTTCAATAGAATGTCAGTTTTTTTTAATCTTTTCATGCTTTTCTAAACCAACAAGATGTTCTCGATTCCTGTGATATGTACATTACTTGTCTTTATAAATTTCAGCCAATTAAAATTTTTTTCTCTGGACAGTACATGACTTTCACATTTGGGACCTAAAAAATTGGCCATAATTAGAAACACAAGCATCTTTGTAACTTAGACTATTCTAAAGAGAAAATACTTGCTCCGTAGCATTGACTAGTATTTCCCAAAACGTGCTCCATGGTAGTGATCTATAACAGAAGTCTCCAAGCTTGTTTGACCTCCCGTCCACTTTCAGAGAATTTTTCTCCATACCTCCACTCTGGAAATCTGCCACCATTAAGGGAGCAAATTGCTCCTCCCTCAAATGCACTTGATCTATGGCTGCCTGCCCTGTGAATCACTCCAGACCCCCTGGAGTACTGGAGTGGTATTGCCCACTTCGGGAAACACCCCTCTGAGAACTGATTGGAAAATAAAAATGGACTGGGGGAAAATTAAGTAAATATTTTGATAGTAGCATGTCACAGGAAGATGGTAGTATAGGTTAAATATTATCTCCCATTGAAAGAATATCAGGACCTGGTGTTCCATGGAATAATCTTTGGGAATTCATCTTTTGTAAGAGAATAGACTTGTAGAATCACATAATGCTTAGAATTGAGAAATACCTGGGAGAGGATTGGTCTCCTTTCCCACATTCCTACCCTTAGTCAAAACCCATTGTTTATCTTCTTTCCTCCAAATGACTCTCCAGCCACTGATGAATGAATGAATGAATAGTTACCTTAGTGGAAGACTTGCCCTCCCTCAGGAAGCCCCCTTTCCTGCAGGCCTACCTTCCTTTCTCCCTTCATTCCTCCCTTCATTCCCCCCTTCCTTCTTTACTTCTTCCTCCCTCCCTCCCTCCCTTCCTTCCTCCTCCTTTCCTTCCTTTACTTCATCCCTTCTCCTCTTCCTTCCTCCCTCCCTTCCTTCCTTTCTTCCTTCTTCCTTCCTTCCCTCCTTTCTTCCTTCTTACTTCCTTCCTTTTCTCCCTTCCTTCCTCCTCCTTTCCTTCCTTTACTTCCTCCCTTCTCTTCCTTCCTTCCTTTCACTCTTCCTTCCTCCCTCTCTTCCTTCATATTTTTTTGAAAAATAAGATATGTTCTCATAATTGCAGCAGACATTCATTTCTCTGAAATCCCCCTCTCTAGTTTTGCCATCTGGAATATTGACAGAACAAGTTTGCTTTCTACAGAATCTCTTGTTTTCTATTAGCTTTTTTTTCTTCATACAGAATATTCCTAATTTCTTAAAGAAATATTTTTTCTTTTCATCATCAGAAGAAGTTCATAGAATTTTTTTCATTCTGACTGCTCTCCATTCTGTGTGGTCAAGGCAAAGTCTCTTAAGTAGGAAATATCTAGAATTAACTTCATTCTCCTATTGTCATTGAAGCACAGATGCTTACCTTTTGGTTTATCAATTACTTCTGGAGCCACTGTTCTTTGTTCTGTTGCAGGCAGTTTTCTAAACTGGGAATGTAACAGGCAAAGGAGAAACTTGGTCATGTGTCTGCGTGAGCTTTCTCTTCTTACCTAGGAGTGGAAGAGGGATAGCACTGTAGCACTGTCATCCCATTGTTCATCGATTTGCTCAAGCGGGCACCAGTAATGTCTCCATTGACTTGTTGTTACTGTGAGACTTGTTGTTACTGTTTTTGGCATACCAAATTCACCTTGGGAAGTTTGCTAGGCTCTGCCGTGCGGGCGGGATACTCTCAGTCGCTTGTCGGGCTCTCTGAGAGGGACGAAGGAATCGAAGCCAGGTCGGCCATGTGCAAGGCAAACACCCTACCCTCTGGAAGAGGGATAGGAAGTAGTAAATATGGGTCTCAGGTCATCAAAAACATTATCTTGGCAGTGAGATAGGCCGTAATTATCTGGTAGGAAGTGTTTAAAGCAGTGTTTTGGTCTTTAGGTGCATGGTGAGGGAAGGACTCAATAGCCTTTTGCCTATTCTTGAATGATACAAAAGAACCAATGAAGTCATTTTTTCACATAACTATTGGTTATCAGTGTGTGCCCAAGAAGCAGTGAAAGCATTGTACAACTGGTCTCTATACACAATGGAATATTACTCAACTATAGGGAAAGATGAAACCATGCAATTTGCTGCTATCTGGATGGATCTGAAGTGTATTATGCTGAGTTCAGTAAGTCAAAAGGGGAGGGACAGGGACAGAATAAGTTTTCTCATACAGGAAACATAAAGAAACATAGTAGAAATAATGAGTGACCAATGGCAGTAGACTCTGAGAGTCGGCCCACGGCACTGAATTTACCAATGGGGTGATGTGGAGGCATTGGAGGGGACCTTGAGTCACTGGTATAGAGGCACTGACACTTGGGTGTTCAAGCATTATTTGCCTGGAACACTTCACAAACAGCATGCAGACCATGGTACCTAAGTAAAAATTGAAACCAACCAAACAAAAACAGCTCAAAGGAACCAGGAGTTGGCCCCTGAGGGCAGTATTAGTATTAGCATGGAAACCAATGCTAAGAATTTAGGTATTAGCACAAATAGAAGACATATTTGGGGAATCCCACAAGAGAATGGGAAAATAACATGAACTTCGAATGGGTAAGTCCAGTTAACTTGATGCCCTACTGATATTATGATTGATATTTGATAGTACATCGCCCACATATTAATTGAACCCAGAATTTTGAGTTGTTGCTATTATATTTTTCTAAGAATATGATCAAATCTGTTATTGATTTTTGACAAATTAGAATCCTCAGGTCTTTTTTTCTCGTGTTTTCGGAATCATAGGTTAAAAAATTTATTTTTTTCTTTTAAGTTCCTTACATTTTGATTTTTCCTTACACAGAATAATGTTGATTCCTGACTTTGTCATCTGTAGTAATAGCAGCCTTCATGGCTTTGGCTTTCTGTTTTTCTTCAATTTAATAAATGATCTTTTGATTTCTTCATTCAGCCTTATCAATAACTTGGTTGTCTCTGAGAATTGTTGCCTGTTTGCATGGACCTTTAGACTGCAAGGAATCCATTATGCATCTCTTTGCCATGGAGCCTTTCCATTTCCTTCTAGTCCTTGATTTCAGGATCACAGTACTCCATGCTTTCCTTTTACCAGAAGTCTTGCCCTCAAGATAATTGAATTATATAGACCACTCAATATCTTAATCCTTTCAGAAAAGAAAAGGAATTACCATACCCACCCGTTTGTGGATGATTGCTCTTCGATAACATTTACTTGTCTAGATGCTCATAATTCCCCCCAAAAGATGATTGAAATGTAATCAGGACTTTCTAAAATGCATTCTTTCCCATTTAGAAAACATCAACCGTGGCATTTCCCCCCACCCCCCTCTCACATTCCTAGTCTTTGGGGTGGAGATTAGGGAACGAGTAAAACTGCCCTGGAGTTATCTTCGTGGAACACATTATTTCTAAGGCGAAGGAATTGCAGCATCTGCTGTTACTTAAAATCCATGCCCTGCTGTGTTCACACAGAATGAGCTTACAGTGACCGGGGATCAATGGTTTGTGATAAACACAGAACAATAAACAGGGCCCCAGATGTAGCTCACTCTGGTCATGCTCTGGGGTCTATGAGGCCCCAAGTTTGATCCCTCAAAAAGACAAGAAGCACATTTAAATGACAATCAGATGGCTTTGTTCTTACCCGTGTCTTCAAGGCCTAGAATATATGAGATGGGTTACATGACTGGAAGCTAGATTTAGTAATTTTCCTGCCTTTTGGCTCCTAATGTTCCAATTCCAGCAAACAATTCCAGTGGGTGATAGCGAAGAGCCCATAAAAGTGCAATTTTCCGTGGTGTGTTTGGCCATCAGGCTCGTCTCGGGTTTCTTTGGCATGTTGCTAATTCTTTAGCCTGACATCAGGGATAACGACGTGCTTCGTCACCACGTGGGTCACCTGCCTCACAGAGCTGGCTGGACCCCGGTGCCACCCCAGTCTGTCATCTCCATTGTGTTAGTGACCAAGACCTCAGCCATGAATTGAGCAGTCATCACCTCTGCTTTATCGGCACCTCGTAGGCGCCTCCCTCTCAGGCTGCCGCAGGCCCAGCGAAACCGTTCACTCAAGTTGCCACCTCCCAGATGGACTCACGCCCTGGCTCCCTGGGACCCTCCGGAGTCACAGGCCTCACCCGTGTTTGTATTTGCCGCCCAGAGCTGGAAGAGATGAAGCCCCAGAAGAGGCGCCGTGTGCAGGAAGTGCCCCCCCCCCCGGGAGCTGGGAGGCACTGCCAGGACGTCATGGAAGCAGGGTGAGGGGGGCAGAGGTGCCAGAGGCCCTCCCTCCACCTCCCAACCCAGCATGGGGAGAGGCCGAAAAACGGCCGAGGGACAGTGGCCTGTGCCGGGGGCCTCCCTTGATGCTGCCTGGCCAGTCTCCCAGTTCCTGCAGGGGGGCTGGGTAGAGCTGTGAGAGATGGGCGCACATGGCACATAGAGGACCTCTCAGTGAAACAGGGCACTCCTCGCCGCACGCACGCATGCACGTACACGCCACACACATACCACACACACATGCCACACACATGCCACATACACACCACACACATGCCACACACACATGCAACCACCACATGCACATGCCACACACATGCACATGCCATGCACACCACACATGCACACACCACACACCAAACACACATACGCCCCCCCCACACCACACACATGCCACACACGCATATGCCACACACACACCACACACAAGCCACACATGCACACATGCATCCACCACACACGCCACACACACCACACATGCCACACGCATGCCACATGCATGCACACATGCAACCACCACATGCCACACACATGCACACGCCACATACACACCACACACGCTTGCACCACACACACGTCATGCACACCACCATACATATACGCCACACACACACACCACACACACACACATATACCACACACACGCATGCACGCGCTGCCTGTGTGTGCAGGCAGGACCTCACTTGTATTCAGCTTTCTGGGTGTTTGTCTTGCACATTTTCCTCCTGTGCTCAATTGTTTTAATAAAAAAATAGGAGGGAACTAATCCTGCCGCGCATATGCGCTGGAGCTACAAGGAATGCAAGAGGGAAGAAGTTTACATCAGATCTGACAGGCGTACTGATCGTGGCTGATAAAAACTGGCAAAGAGAAAGGTAATCGGGGCCTCGGGAATTCAATCCACTCCCGTAATCCACTCAGCAGATATTTTATTTTTTGAACCACGAGTGCAGCCATCAGCAAAATAGGAGAGGCTGTGTGGGACCCTGAGGCACTTTAAACTTTTGAGCCCCCCGTAACTCCCACCCCATGCCTCCCTTCCAATACGCCTCTTTGCACATTTCTTCTTTGGGGTGTTACCTTCCTCACTCTCCCTTTCCTTTACTCCCTAGAAGCCAATTAAAAAATGAAAGGAAGAACGAAATTGCCCGTTGGCGATAATTAAGGAAGGAAGAAGCCTCGTGATTTAGGCCATCAGCTAGAGACCTGCGCACTCTTATCATCTCCACTTCCTGTGGGTTTTGGTGACCACACGTCTTCATTTGTCAGAACTAGAGATCCCAGTGCTGCCCTCTGGCGACTAGGCTGTTGAAACGGTTCCTCTTCCTAGCCAGAAGTCACCACTAACTCAGCCAGGAGAAGTGAACATTAGTGGGCTTTTTTTTTTTTCCTTTTTGGGTCAAACCCAGCGATGCACAGGGGATACTCCTGGCTCATGCACTCAGGAATTATTCCTGGCGGTGCTCGGGGGACCATATGGGATGCTGGGGATTGAACCCAGGGCAGCCGCGTGCAAGGCAAACACCCTACCCGCTGTGCTATCGCTCCAGCCCCGGACAATAGTGTTTTACAAGCAACTTAGCCTAGGCATGTTGTCGAGAGTGCATCTTCCACTTTGTCATTCTCCTGGGCCCACTCCTAAGCCAGTAACCTTCCTGGAATAATCGGTCCCAACCGGAAAACCAACTCAATGTCACCCACAGATTCCAACCACTTCTCTGAACCGCTGCAGGTCCCCTAAAAGTAGCTTCTGCAATGCAATCACATGTGAAAAGAAGGTAGGAGGACCGTGTTTCGGTGCCTTCCACTTAGTGCGAAGGCAGGATGGAGTCTTTATCTCAGGTCTCGAGACACTAGCACGCCTGCCTAGGGAGACATACGGCTTTGCTTCTCGGGCCCTGGGAGTCATAGTTTAGTCTTTATCCTTCAGATCTCCAAATTCATTCTCTCCATGCTAAGTGCCAGAAAGCTGATGTCACAGCACTCCTGACTCTGAAAGCTTTTCTCTGGTTGGGGGAGAGGGTGCAGTGTGTTAACCCTGTGTTCCCCTTCAACTTAGAGAGAGATGGGGAACAGCTTTTTCACAGTACATGGCAGGTGGGAGGCAGTGATTTTGTCTCGGTTGCTGTCTGTGAGCCTTTAACTGGGCCGTAGGTTAGATATGTCAATAGTTCCTACCCCTGAACATCCTGGAGCCTCAGTTTCCCTCCCTGGAATCAGAGGTACTAACTTTGAAGGGTTGTCAGGAAGCACTCCAGTCTCTGCACTCAGGAATTACTCCTGGCAGTGCTCATAGAGATGCTGGAGATCAAACTCAGACGGCCACATGCAAGGCAAATGCTCTACCCACTGGACTATCACTCCGGCCCTTCACGATGGTTCATTTTGAGAAACCTGCCTGTGTGGCTGTAAAAGCAGCCCATTCAGAGGTTCTAAGGGGGTGCTGGGCGGGCAGGGGTGGGGGAGTCTGTCAGGGGAATGAGGCTGCTCACAAAGCCTCCACATAAGAATAGTGCCTTTCCAGGAACATTGCCCCATAGCTGGAAGCCTGCCTCAGGAGCTGGGGGAGAAGGCAGCTGGGATAGAGAAGGGATCACTAAGTCAGTGATGCTTGGAGGAATTGTTGGGATCGGCGATGTGTGCTGAAAGAGACAAAGGACCAAGTGATAACCTCTCAGTATCTGTATGGGAGAAATTTTCTGCCATGGAGGCAGGGGGAAGGGTGGAAAGGGAGGTGTACTGGGGATATTGGTGGTGGGGATGGGTGTTTGATCATTGTATGATTGAAACTCAAACATGAAAGCTTGTAACTGTAGCTCATAGCGATTCAATAATATTTATATTATATATATGAGGACTGGAGCAATAGCACAGCAGGTAAGGCGTTCACCTTGCATGCGGCCGACCCAAGTTTGATTCCTTCGTCCCTCTTGGAGAGCCCAGCAAGCTACCGAGAGTATCTCGCCTGCATGGCAGAGCCTGGCAAGCTACCCGTGGTGTATCTGATATGCCAAAAACAGTAACAACAAGTCTCACAATGGAGACATTACTGGTGCCTGCTCGAGCAAATCAATGAGCAATGGGATGACAATGACAGTGATATATATAGTGTGTATGTGTATATATATATATGTACATGTATATATATATACATATATATATATATAGTGCCTTGACTCAGGAAGTCTGTCCTCAGGCAGCTTCGAGACTGATGGGTGTAAAGTGAGGAGTCAGATCAGCCGAATCAGTCCTGTTGGTGATCAGTTAGGGTGACAGCACAGCCGGATCACCCTCCTATCCCCAGAGCAGGGTCTGGATCCCAAACCTTCAACCTCCCCAGCCCTGTGACCTTTCCCAAGCAGCCTGGCTTCCATGAGCCTCAGTTTACCGATCTCTGAAATGGAAATAATACTGAGTGAACCCTTACGGTAGCCATATGTATAGAACCATCATGCATTGCAAAGGGATGTCAGTTCCACGCAGGTTTAGTTCCTGGGGCCATTGTTAATATGTGCGATATTGGCGTCATTGAAAGGGGCAGGAGAACCCAGACACTGCCCGAGCCTGCTGATTGGGGACGTACCTCTTTTGTCCCTACCTTCTATTGTCCCTGCTTGTTCTCTGTCACCCACAAGGCTATGAACTCCTTGAGGAAAGAGTCTTCTCCCAGCACTGTATTTGCTAATATTTTTGTGTTTGGGGGATAGATGCTTCGGAGTGGAATTCCCAGATCATCTGGCAGTTCTATTTTTAATGTTTTGGGAATCCTCCATACTGTTTTCCATAGAGCCGAGCCAGACACCCTTTCTCGCTGCTCCCCACGGTAGTGCGTGAGGGTTCTTTTTTCCAGCATGACAGAAACACCTCCCGTGACTTTCTTCTACCCTCCCGTCTTGGAGGCTCCCGGCGGGGAGGGACTTGGCTTTGTGCAGCTACCCAAGAAATGCAGGTTCTGAAGTTGCCCGTTGTTCTGTTCCGTTCGGAAGCTGCAGAGTTGTCCCATACCTACATCCTATAGGCAGTGGGCCCATGCCGTAATTTTAAGTATTTTCAAGTCCATCAAGATAGTGCCACCGTCTTAGACTTGTCTTATGCTTCATCTGTTTTGAACAGCCAATGGCGTCTCGCTGCAGTCATTCCCAGGGTGCGTTTCAAACTCCAGTTGCTGAATAGTGACAGTCTTTTCCCTTTGTCTGCTGCTGCCATTTTTGGGCACCTTCTGGGTACTCTACACTTCTTCCCGCCCCCAAACGTGGCCACACCCCACCCTGTGGCATCTGTGGGTTCTTCCACAGTCTTATTTACGGGCCTCCTTGGCCCCTTCCCGTGGAGTCACACGCACAGCCACTGTTTACAGAGGCCCCGTTGTGTTAAAGCAGGCAGGAGAGAGAGAGCTAAGGGGCACCACCAGCCCCTGCTCTGCTCCCAGCACATGTCCCAAAGGCAGCAAGACAAAACATCAATCTTCAGTGCCTCCTGGGTCCCTGGTACAAGGCTGTGTTGTCAGGGGTTTCTCTCCCTCTCTTCCCCCCACCTCTCCCAGAGAGCTTTTCTGAATATGACAACCGTCTAAAGACGAATTATCTCCTAGCAAAGTTAATTTCTGTCTCTCCGTGGGAAGCCCCTGGCTCCCGCTGGGTTGGAAGGCACCGCTGTTTGGTTAATGGATGAGTGTCTCTTGGATCCAGGTACCCTCACTGGAGCTGCCACCGCTCCTGGCTTGCCGCTGACTTTCACTTCCTACTCGCAGCTGCCAGTAGGAGACCTAAATGGGTGTGTTCACAGGGAAGTAGCTTACAGTCATTAGCACCGGGGGGGGGGGGGGGGGGGGGGGGGGATCCTAGTGAAGACCAGAACTAGAAAGCGGCTTTCAGCTGTCCTTGATCAGTTCCTACAGTTGGCTCAGTTGTTTGCGGATTCTGTTTTTCTTTTCTTCTTCTTCTTCTTTTTTTTAATGAATGTATTTACAGGTTCCTGTTAGAGAATAAATGGCCTACTATGAGAGGATCATCTCTGAATGTTAAGGTTCGAAAATAAAGGGAATGTGTGTGAGTGTGTGTGTGTGTGTGTGTGTTCACTGTAGGAGTGTGAAGATAAAAATGCTGAATGCAACCTAACCAGAAGAACTCTTTAATATGAGTCAGTATTCCCCATCGTTTGGTATGCTGAAGCATTTATTTTCCTGTTTTTTTTTTCTAATGTATAGTTGAAAGAGAGAAGAAAGGGAGGAAAAGGGAGGGGGGAAAGTATGAGAAACTGAGAGAGAAAATGGGTGTGAGAAAGAAAGGGAAAGAAAAAGAGGAATTGGGAGGTGGAAAGGGCTTAAAGAGAGGGGGGAAAGGAGTTAGAAGGAGAGTCTGAAACATTTTTAAATACTATTTGTAACAATAGTTTTATCTCCTAGAAAGCAGAGCCTGAAGCCAACTAGAAAATTCCGTAGAACTTAGCTCATAGGCTTCCCTTATGTTATGAAATTGCCTGTTTTGTAGGTCAAACCGGGTCAAATATTGGCAGTTTCATGGGGTTCAGTGTACACAATACTGGCTTTTTAGATAACAATGCAAAGGCCAGTAGCACCATAGTTATATTTTCTTTTGATAAACAGCAGAGCCCGTGGGCAGTGCCCATTTGTCCTTGAGAGGAGCCCCACTGTAAGCCGTTGTCTGTGATTCAGGGCTATGCCTTAGAGCGACTCCGCTGGCAGGACACCTGGCCCGTGGACCGGCTACTGCTGGACGGCTTCCTTTGTTTCTTGAGGGCCTCGTTGTCCATCCCGTTACTCCGTATTCCACAGTCAACCTAACAGAGCGTGGAAGATCGTCAGACTCGTGAGTCCTCATTCCTGGATGATGCCATTTTCAGCGAAGCCTTTCATTCCAGAGAGGTGTTCATCGGCAGTTTGGGGGAGGGAAGGATGACAAAACAAATTCACAGCGCATCTTTCCCTCTTGCATAGCTTCTGTGTGACTTTAGGCAAATAGATTAATGTCTACTGACTTGGGTTTTATACTAAGGAAAGTAATATTTTAGAGAGACATGAGTGAGTGTAAGAAGATCAAATAAGGAATCATCTAATCTACAGTTAACACATGTAAGACCTTAACACAGAACTAACACTCTCTCTCTCTCTCCTTCCTTTCCTCTCCTCTTTTTTACCCGTGTTCAAATTTTAAATTAATATATATATATACATATATATGTATATATATGTATATATATATGTATATATATATATTGCTTTTTGGGTCACACCTGGCAATGCACAGGGGTTACCTCCTGGCTTTGCACTCAGGAATTACTCCTGGCAGTGCTCAGGGGACCATATGGGATACTGGGAATAGAACCTGGGTCGGTCATGTGCAAAGCAAACGACACTCTATGAACTGTACTATTGCTCCAGCCCATAATTTTTAATTTATTATTTTCTCTTACTAATGTCCTGTGAGGGCTGGAGTGATAGCACAGCGGGTAGGGTGTTTGCCTTGCACTCGGCCAACCCAGTTCGATTCCTCTGCTCCTCTCAAAGAGCCCAGCAAGCTACCATGAGTATCTCACCCACACGGAAGAGCCTGACTAGCTACCCATGGCATATTCAATATGCCAAAAACAGTAAGAACAAGTCTCATAATGGAGACGTTACTGGTGCCCACTTGAGCAAATCGATGAGCAATGGGATGACAGTGATACAGTGAATGTCCTGTGAAAAACACTTTTAGCAAACATACTCTCAGAATCTACTTTTAACTGTATTGCTGCATAACACATGTTATCGATCTATGTTTATTTCTCTGTATTTTAGCTAGAGATAATTCAGACCTCTGAGTTGGACTCAAGTGTTCTCATTCCCCGTACATACTGAGAGCATTCTTGCTTTTATGTTCTTAGTTCCTTGCTTTTCTCTACTAGGAATGTTCATCTTTGACCCATCCCCAATATCAAGGATCACTCACTTTGCCACCTTATTTCTCACAGAATAACCCTAATTCTTTTGGATTGGAACTCCCAATCTGTTCTTATCTGAAAAGTTACTGAGGGACTTGAGTGATATTTAAGGAAATACTGGTTTAGATGAAATAAAAGTCGCAAGATAAAGTATTGGTCAGCGGTTGTTTACAGATATAACCTTAGAAACATTTGATGAAGTCTACAGTATACACCAAAGCTTTTTCTTACTTTGACCTGCTTGTTAAAAAGACTCATTCCTAGACCCTTTGTTAATTGAGGCATTTTAGTTCTTGGATGGATGGGTGGATGGGTGGATTGACTAAATGAAGTACTAGTTACAGCAGAGATAAAGGCCTTTAGGCAATCTAGTCATTGCTGCTGGCTTGAATGTAAATAGGTGTTCCAAAAGTTTTTCATGATCTCCACAAGTAAAGAAGGTTTCTTTTAGACAGACATATATATTTCATAGTCAGTGATGTTTATAAGTTTATGTTAGGGATGACATTATATTAGTGCAAAGTTATGTGATAAAAGATTTAAAAACTTAACCTCTAAAGAAATGGTTAGCAGGGTTTCTGGGTTTTTAAAAGAATCATTCATACACTATTTGTCAATATAGAGAGAAGCCATGATAGCAGCTAAATTATTAAATCTATAAACTTTAAGCATCTCGGAAGTCATATGTGGCTTACTCAGTATTTTTTCATCAATGACTATTGAAAGTACAGAGACTGTTGGGGGAAGACCAGCACAATTTCTTCTTCTTTTTTTTTTTCTTGCATTAAGGGAAAATCAATGGTGCAGAATTCGGAGTGACAGAAAACCAACATGTGACTAAAGTGCCATGGCAGAGAGGGGGAGGGGGAGCCTCTTCATAATTATTACTGCACCAGCATGGTGTCCCACTGGACAAGGCGACAAGGATCTTTGAAAGAGAAAAAATAGAGTTTCATGAATTAGGCAAAATAAATAAATAAATAAATAAAATTCTTTTGTAAAAGATATAGAAACAGCAGTAATGAAAGAAAAATGACTTTCGTTTGAGTAAGAATTTCTGTTCATTCAAAACGACTTTCAAGGATATAAAAAATAGACATCAGCAAAGTAAGGTATTTGTATTACAAACTTCCGTTGAAGATACACGTCCAGAACATAGAAACATCTACAAATGAGTCAGGCAGATGGACAAGGAAACCTATGACTGAGTTCATGCAAAACTGAGAAGTGGCAGGTCAGGATCTAATAACCAGACTCTGTTATTTCCATGATCTGCATATTCTACTCCACTGCCTCGTCTGGATCAAGAAACTCTGGGGAATGGGGCATGGAGTCATTCATTTGCAAACCCTTGTAGGAGTTCTTGGGTACTTAAACTGGCTTCTAAACTTTCCCTCCAGACAGTATTTCATAACTTGCCAGTTTTCAGCTGGCCTTTGGTTTTTTGGTTTTTTTTTTTGGTTTTTTTACTTTTTTCCCTTTTGGGGTCACATCCGGCAATGCACAGGGGTTACTCCTGGCTCTGCACTCAGGAATTACTCTTGGCAGTGCTCGGGGGACCATACGGGATGCTGGGAATCGAACCCGGGGTTGGCCGCATGCAAGGCAAATGCCTTACCTGCTGTGCTATTGCTTCCGCTCCTGGCCTTTGATTTTTAAAAAGGTGGGAGGCGGAATGATCACAGACAGGGGGAGTTCATGTACATAGAGAAGTAGGAAACAGCAGCCAGGTCTCCTGTCATTAAAATGTGGGTTTGGGCGGAGATGACGTGCATCAAAAGTAGAAACAAACATGTTGTGTGTGGGGTACTGGCATCTAGGTGTATTTTCTGGAATGAGGCTGACAGATCAGATTCTTAGGTTTGGACAGGTAATACCTATAAATCCTGGCTCTTAAGTTTCCCATTGCCCAGGGGTAGTGGAGGGTGTGTCCTCATTTTCTCCTGCCTCTGGTGTTTCCTCCTCTGCTTTCTGGATCCGGATAGTGACGTCCTTCCTTCCCCATTCTGAGGCAGTTGTTGGCATCTCATGAAATACCAGAGGCCAGAGCGATAGTCCAGCAGGCAGGGTGCCTGCCTTGCACACGGCCCACAAGATTTCCATCGCTATCACCCATATGGTCCCCTACACACCACTAGAGTAATTCCTGGGCGCGGCAGAGCCAGGAATAAGCCCTGAGCATTGCCGGGTGTGGCCTAAGAGATAAAGAAATATCAACAGCTCCTTTCCGCGTAGCTCGTATGGTTATTTCATGAAGTAGGTAATAATTGCTGACTGTGCAATGCTGGGCGCTCTGAGATGAACCACATTGAGCCGGACCCAGCTTTGCTTTAAAAAACAGCTGTCATTTTCACACAAAGAGTTGGAAAATACATCTATATCATGAAATATAGATGTTTAATTCATCAAAGTATTCAGTCCTTTTTTTGCACACCTGGCTCGTGGTTGGAGAAGGATATAGTGGTGCTCTGCATTTTTCTGAGCACTTGATTGATTAGGAAATTAAGTACTGAAAGTTGATGAGTATCAGCAAAATGGAAAGCGTCTGAGTTACATACAGAGTGGTCGTAATTAACCTAGGAATCAGCTCGCGGGTTTTACCCACAGGCCCTCAGCTGAAAACCTTTTGTTCACCAAAAGCCTATCTTCTTGATTTTCTGGTTTGTGTTATTTTCAGAAGCAGAAACATAGCAGTTGCAGGAACTGACAACAATAAGAGTCTCCTGCCACTTTTTTTTTATTCAAAGTATTGTGATTTACAGCTATTATTTTTTT
Source organism: Sorex araneus (assembly GCF_027595985.1). Taxonomy (NCBI): domain Eukaryota; kingdom Metazoa; phylum Chordata; class Mammalia; order Eulipotyphla; family Soricidae; genus Sorex; species Sorex araneus. The sequence goes on from NC_073302.1 coordinate 432,079,909, forward strand.
GTAAGTAAAATGATATGAACTCTGAAGGCAGCATACCAGTTTGAAGCCATTTCTGCGGGATGCAAACTGCTTGACTTGCCACGAAACCTTTCAGGGTCTGGCTTTATTGCTAAAAAAAAAAAAAGTAAAAAGGTTGATGTTAGTAATGATGAATCATAAATTTGTAATGAGTTGTCCTGGGACTCATGAAGATCTGGGAGCCTACGCTGGATGTCTGGGAAGTGTGTGTGTTTTATTCAAGTCATCAGAAATGGAAGAGTAAATAATCAGAGAAGTTATATGCACTATATGGCTGCGCTGGGTTTTTAAAAATCAAATATTGGGGTTCTTTTAATTGATTTTTGTTTGTGAAGAGAGGAGCCATACCCAGCAGTGCTCAGGGACTGCTCCTGATTCTGTGCTCAGGGATGACTCTTGGCAATGCACAGACGTCCAGATGTTCTACCCAAGATCAAGGCAGATGCCTTCACACCTGTACTGTCTCAGTGACCCTAAACATTATTTTAAAGTGCATAAAACAAGGGAATAGTGTTTGATGTAAGAGAAAAAACTTCATTGGGAAGGATTATTTTGTTGAAATGTGAACACTCTTTGACATTATAAATAAATATTTCCCTAGGTAAATTTAACCAGATAAACTTACCTTGATTTGTTCCATTTGCCAAGTCTGGATTAAGATGATTGCTAAGATTTTTTTACTTTTTTACTGAATTTCTTGCATTCATCCCCCTTTTAAAAATAATGCAAAACTCATATAAGTACAAGTGAAGATTAAGGAGATTCAATGGCAATGTATTTTGAAACTGATGAAAATGTGTAGTTTGTAATGAAACCCTCTAAAGTAATTTACATCTAATTTACTTAAAAATTATATGTAAATTCAGTGTATGCCAACAGTTCTTTTAAATTATGATAAAGCTCAGCATACAATTGTACCATATTATCTTCCCATCTCTTGCATTTTCATGTTTATTTTTATTCATTCCTTCATGGAAATGTGCGCACACTTGTTAGTTGCTCTTTCACAATATCTCTATAAATGACCAATCACTGTGAATGCTTTTGCTAGGCATATTTTCCCACTAAAAAGTATGTTCATTTTTCAGCATTTTCACAAGGCCATCACATTTTTTCAACTAACATTTATGAGGATGGAATTAATACCAATTATTACTTATTGATGCCAAAAACAGTAACAAGAAGTCTCACAATAGAGATGTTACTGGTGCCCGCTTGAGCAAATCGATGAGCAATGGGATGACACTGATACAGTGAACATTTTAAGTTGTATAGGCATGCTTTTTGTTAAATTTTGACAACAGCCGGGTAAATAAATATGAGATCAAAAGAAATTACTGACTGTTCTGAGAAGTCGTATGATCACAGAGCAAGTCACTAGAAGGACTGAACAGAAATTATAGTCCTTCCCTTACTGTCTCTTTGATCACTTAGGGTTTATAGGTTCCCAAGGAAACTAGCCACTCATTTATTCACAGGGCCTGGTTGCGGGGTGTGTGTGTGGTGGGGGAGGTGGGGGGTTGTCCTGCAGAGTAAATGTGGCTGGGGCAAACAAGTCATTCAGCAGTCATGGTTTGTTCAAAGCACAAAGTGACAGCACCAAGGAATGAGTGCCCCATGGAGACGGTAGTCAGGGAAGGCATCCCAGAGAAGGCTGGTTTGGGGCACTGCAGGTTAAGTAGGAGTGTTCCAAGCAGGGAAAGACAAACAGAACTTCCAGGTAGCAGAAAGAAGAGGCCCTGAGCACACAGCATCATTATTACCAAGTAGGGGCGGGGTCCTGTAGGCTCCGGCCTGGATTGGTCCTGGCTGCTTTCCTGTTCTGCTGATACCTTCCAATGCAGGTTTTGTTGTTGGTGTTGCTAACTCCTTTCATTCTTTGTGTGTGTGTGTGTGTGTGTGTGTGTGTGTGTGTTCTTATTTTTTTTAAGTGAATCACCATGAAATACAGTGACAGACTTGCAAATGTTCGTGGTCAGGCTTCAGTCATATCTCCTCTCATCCCTTACCGTTCTCCTTCTGTGTCTTTATCCCTCTTCCCCTACTCCACTGCTGTCCTCATTTGATCCACCACTGGATCTGGGCGCCTCTGTGTGCCCTGAAGTTCTGAGTTCTCGGCCTGTGCAAGAGTCATGCTCATGAAGAGAAACCCAGGGATGCCCGACTGACATGCGTCCCACCCATCCCACCTGCTCGTGCACAGATCCCCTGAGTTGAGGCGAGCGCAGGTAGCTGTGCCCTGTTCAACCAGTGGACATTGTCCCAGGCCTCAGGCAGTGGACTTGATGCTGGGCTCCTGGACACCACCTGCTGCTCTCTAGAACACTGGCCAGCAGGAGGTTTTGCTGCTGTGGACACTGGGCCAGGCCCTTCTCGGACTCCCGGGCTCCACCATGAGCGATTCCGTTGTGGAGTTGGGATGCTACGGATCAGTCAAGTCTGGCTCTGCCGCTTTCCTGCTGTGCAGCTGCAGACACATTACCTACCTTCTCTGTTCTTCTTTTGTTCTTTCTTTTCTGTTGTCAAAGGGCAATAATAATACTTACTCTGCAGGATTGTTGCAAGGATTCAACAATCCCTATGTCAGTTTCTCACTGATATCTTCACCTGAACACAGTCTCATAGGACGAGAATTCAGCTTTGTCACGTCGTTGTCATCCATCGTTTGGAAGCATTCCCAGCTCCTAAACCTTCCCGCCCTGCAATGGGGCAGCTCAGCTTTCTCCTCAGAGATTGGGTAGTGGGTCTGGGGGCTGGGTGTTGGGTATCAGGGCAGAAGTTCCTTAAGCTTATTTGTGGGATATTATATATATATATATATATATATATGTATATGTATCACTGTCAACCCATTGCTCATCAGTTTGCTCAAGCAGGCACCAGTAACATCTCCATTGTGAGACTTGTTGTTACTGTTTGTGGCATATTGAATACGCCACAGGGAGCTTGCCAGGCTCTGCCATGCGGGCGGGATACTCTTGGTAACTCGCCCGGCTCTCCAAGAGGGATGAAGGAATCGAACTCCATGCAAGGCAAAAGCCCTACCCGCTATTCTATTGCTCCAGCCCATACATGCACATATATGCGCATATGTATGTATATGTGTGTGTGACTAATATCCAAGGACAGTGAAAACAAGGGCCAGAAGGAATGGCCCACAGTTGGGCACTTACCACACGTGGTGGTGGTGGCAGGCAGTTAGGCTAGAGAAGGGATCACTGTGACAAAGATAGTTTAAATGGTCACTCTGGACAAGAACTGAGCACTAAAAGTAGGTAAAGGGAACAAACATGATAACCTTTCAGTGCCTGTACTGCAAACCACAGTGCCCTAAAGGGTCGGGGTGGGAGGGAGGGAGAGAGAGAGAAAACGGTGTCTGCTATAGAGACAGGCTGGAGGGGTGGAAGGAAGGGGAAAGTGGGGACATTGGAGGTGGAAAATAAAATATACGCTGGTGAACTCAGGGTGTTGGAACATTGTATGACTCAAACCCAATCATGAACAGCTTTGTAACTGTGCATCTCCTGGTGATCCAATTTAAAATGAAGAAGAAAAACAAGTTTCTTATGCGAAAGGGTGGTTGTTCCTTTCCTGGAAGAACCCAAGCCTTTTTCTGTTCTCTTTCACACGTGGGAGGTGGGAAGGAGAAAAGTCCCCCTTCTGAGTCCCCTCTCCCCGGCTGAGTTTCAGTGAGAACAGAAAATTCATCTTTCGGCTCATCCCCCACCATCACCTTTGTCCCCTGCCATGATCTGACCTATAGGAGAGGCTGGACAACTCTACTCACTGGCCAAAACCTGCCAGAGACTGATTTATAGAAACCCCTGGGTCGGACATGCATATGAAGAACCCAGTTCCTTTTCGGAGGACGTTGGGCACATGTGTATTGATTCGCTTAATTAAAGGAAGATTATCACTTGGGCTCTGCACTCTGTGAGCTTTCTGACTAAGTATGTGGTTCCAAGGGCTCTTTAAAGCGGGTGTGCTAATGCCCTTCCCATTTAAACCAGCAGGAGTTTGAGGTTATTTCATCAATTTGGTAATCGAATAATTGCCAAGAACATAGAAGGGGGGAAAAAAAACAATTTTCTTTTATAAGTAAATTAAAGTGCTTTCCACTGTCTTTGATGATCGTTCTTTTGTGGACTTGGGTTTATAGAGACCCTTCCTGTGTTTATAAGAGGAAAGGTAACCGAGCTCTTCAACTTTCATTTATTCTTCTGGTATCACTTTCTTGGTTTGCATTGGACTTAAAGTACCAGGAAGATTCAGCTGGACCATTTTGTTTGGGAATTCTCCCGGGTCAGTCTCTTGCGGTTATTCTTCTCAGTTTGGTCTCCACATCGAGAGATTCTCTAATATGTTGTGTAGACACTGAAAACTTCAGAGCTGGTGTCCAAGAACCAAACAGAAGAGTCTAGAATGGGGCTGGGAATTCTTGTCTTTTCATACACATCAAGTCTCTTAATTCTCCCTATTTTATCCCCGATCTTAAATTGTTCATCCTGTTTCTTGAACCCAATGACCCTCTGTTTGATTCTTTCTAAAGGATTCTGAGTTTTACAAGGGTAGAGGAGAGATGGACACAGATGTCAGAGGCAGATTTGGGGATTCCAGCCCTTCTAAAACATAGTGTGATGTCCATTAAGCAAACAGACCTGGTGGCGTAGGAATGGGATATAAGGGGAAAAATTATGTACATGGAACAGTGGGACGCTGGTGGAATCTCGAGCCGGAGCCGATACCAGCTCAAGCCCTTCGGTTCCAGAAACTGCTTGCAGACACTCGACTAGTCTATCAACTAAGCCAGAGCCCCACGCCTGCCGATGACGGGAAATAACCATCCTTTTCGATTTTTTTTTTTCCCTTGTCAGGCAGCGTGGCGATTACCAAACAGGCGTGAACTCGGTGGCGCGGGGCAAGGGGGAAAAAGAAAAGTTATGTAACAAACAGCGGGACTTAATATCTCTATATTCTTAGCAGTGGAGAACTATCAAATGCCTCCTTGGCAATAGGACTGCTTTCCTTTGTTGGGGGAAACCCCAACAACGGTAGTGAGTTGTGTGTTGAAACATGGAATGTAATCGAGATAAGGCATAAACGAAGTGGAACTTATCATGTACAAGGGTGGGGACTGGGGAGGTGGGAGGGGGCGGCAGGTATACTGGGGGGGGTTGGTGATGGGAGATGGGCACTGGTGAAGGGAAGGGTGTTTGAGAATTGTATAACCGACATAATCCTGAGAACTATGTAACCCTCCACATGGTGATTCAATAAAATTATTATTAAAAAAAAAAAGAGACTTTTAACACCTCCTCCTACTGGTCAGTCCTTCCCTTTACCCCGTAGTTGGACCTGAGGGACTGGGGTCCTTTCCCATGGATCCAAAAATCCATTTCCTTGAATCCATGGAGGTACTTACCACTCTGATCTGCTTGCTTCCCAACCTCCAAAATGGTGTTGCTTTTGGTGATTCCCCTCTCTTCTCATCGTCCTGGTAGATTTGTGTCTTTGGGGAAGACGAGAGAGAGAGAGAGAGAGAGAGAGAGAGAGAGAGAGAGAGAATGTGTTTATTCACTCTACCCTATTTATGCAAAAGTCAGATCTCCCTCCGTTGGAGTTTCTTGTTCATGCTACTTCTGCCTGTACTCACCAGGCCCACCCTCCCTCTCCCCCTCAGACCAATGGGGTGGGGACACTGTTTTCCCTTCTTTTCTATTTCCCTACAGTGACAGTAAGATTCAGCTTTTCTACTTTCCTTTACCAAAGGTCCAATTCAAAATAGATCTTGTCTAGAAAACCTTTCCAAGAGCATCAGAGTCCCCAGTGAAAAGCCCCCAAGTGTCCCACATGGAGAAGCTGGGTTTCTGGTTGTCTACCTTTAAGCTTTCTTTTTTTTTTTTTCCTATAAATGCTTCATCAAAAAAAAAAGTCAGACAAACTGCAGTTGCATGCTAGGGCCTTGCCAGAGAATGCGGTACTCGTGTTGCCCTGTGATCTCATAGGAAGGGCCTGAACTTTGTGGGTAGCTCTGCCTGGGGCCAGTCTCAGGTTCCCCCTGCTTAACATCTGTAACTTGGGGGTAGGAACTTGATCTTTCAGCAACAGTGTTCTCTGCAAACCAATGCGTGCGACTCTTCAAGTATACGAAGCACGTGACTTTGGTTTATATCATCCCTGGCCAGAGGAAGCACCTGATACCTTTTCCTGCCCTGTTGCAGTCACGTGTCCATAGCTCAGCACCTCCTTCCAATTCAGTAAATGATTTTTCTGGAAAAAGAAATTGGTAAAAGCTCTACTTGCAACACATTCTTTTTGCTTTCTTTTGTTTTTTTTCTTACCCAAGCCGCACCACATCAACAATGAGAAGAATGGAGAATCCTGCCTTTATGCTAGAATTTTATGTCGGGAAGTTCATATTGCTTGAGTAAGGGGGACCAGGGGAACAGAAAGTAAGGAGTCAATAAAACGGAGCGGGCCTCACTCTCAGTATTGGCTCTCCCAAAGCCAACCTGAGGCTTACAGCTGGGCTTCCTCTTTGCAATTATAAAAGTGAGAACTGTGTTAACTAACTTCCAACTCAATCCACAGCTTGCCACTCGGGATCTAGAAGCTAGCTGATTTTTTGACCTAAGGTTCTCTGCTTTGTCGAGTTGCCAGTTATAATTATATGTTCAGGTGTCAATTAGCGAAACAGTCCATTATTTGGCAGTTTGGAGTAATGAGATGGATCCTACACTAATCTTCCAATCTGACAAGCATTACCCATGAAATTCTATATTGCATAGCACCAGCAATGTGCCATGAAGAGCTCAAGCTCACAAAATTTAAAATGCGTATTCTTTTGTGAGCCCATGAATTTTCAGATACTACCAGAATTTTGAGCAGCAAAGAAGACCCAAAGTTTTTCATAGGAACACTCATGAAATGCATGAGCATCCCTTACTGTTCAGGTGACAAGAATTTCAAAGGCAGTTGCATCATCAAACAGATAGGATGGGAATATATTTATTGGGTAGTATAACAGCTACCACCTTCCAGAACGTGATTGTATTAATATCTGTTCCCCAGGACTCTGGCGAACCTTGGTGGGCCAAACAGACTTTCTCCAGAGATCACTGGTTCACCATGATACTCGCCTTTTCTGCATCAGAACAAATTCTCTTGCTTTCCACACAAGATACTTCTTGGTGCCACCGCTAGGTTTCTGTACAAAAGGATTTATATCACTCGCAGATCTCCTCTTTTCATTGCAGTTGATTATTGCGCTCCTCAAGCCTGTCAGTTCACAAATATTTTTGCGTTCTCTGTTCTCTGTCTCCCACAAGCCTGGAATCATGGAGAATTAAAAATAGGGGCTGGAGCGATAGCACAGCGGGTAGGGCATCTGCCTTGCACTTGGCCAACCCAGATTCAATTCCCAGCTTCCCATATGGTCTGCTGAGCACCGCCAGGAGTAATTCCTGAGTGCAGAGCCAGGAGTAACCCCTGTGCATTGCCCATGTGACCCAAAAAGCAAAAAAGAAAAAAAAAGAAGGAGGAGGAAGAGGAGGAGGAGGGAAAAAGGAAGGAAGAAAGGAAGGAAGGAAGGAAGGAAGGAAGGAAGGAAGGAAGGAAGGAAGGAAGGAAGGAAGGAAGGAAAGAAGGGAGGGAGGGAGGAAGGGAGGGAGGGAGGAAGAGAGGAAGGAAGGAAGGAAGGAAGGAAGGAAGGAAGGAAGGAAGGAAGGAAGGAAGGAAGGAAGGAAGGAAGGAAGGAAGGAAGGAAGGAAGGAAAGAAGGAAGGGAGGAAGGAAGGGAGGGAGGGAGGGAGGGAGGGAGGGAGGGAGGGAAGGAGGGAGGGAGGGAGGGAGGGAGGGAGGGAGGGAGGGAGGGAAGGAGGGAAGAAGGGAAGAAGGGAAGAGGCAAAACCTGTTTCTAGAAGCTGATGCATGGTGGTAGTCACCTGTGGTGTCTTTGGTGCTCCTTGCGGGGGTGGAAGAAGGGGATTCACCCATGTTTTCTTTTCCCTCTCGCCACCTATGTCCTGGTAGAACAGACTCAGAAAGTCACTGGACTTCGCTTCTCCTGCCCACACTCCGCCTCTTCCCATCCATTCAACTGAAGCGGCCATCTTTGTCTTCTTCCTTTTAAAAAATATTTTTCCGCTTAGGTCCCTCTTCCTTTCTTTATTTCCCAGCTGGGGGAGTTTGGGGGCTGGGAAAGCTACGTTTCCAGATCTCTCCCCATCCAGTTATTCCAAACTAGATGTGCTTGGCAGTCACGCTCTATCGCATACAGGAGCTAGTTCCTAAAAGCCGGTTCCTAAATTTAATCATGAGTTGGTGATTAATTTTTCAGAAACTTTGCAAGTCAGTTATTAAACTCAGCCATTATTAAAAAGTCGGTCCTGTGATGATTTTTTAAATGAACACTCATCCTCACCGCTTCCTGTGTGTGGCTGTGTCTCGCGGCTGTGGGTGCTGGCTGTTCTCCACACCTGTTGTGCTCATGGCAGAAAGAGTCTCAGACGCCGTGTTTCATCTCTGTGTCTCTTCTCCCCCCAAGCTTCGGGGATGGGACATCACGTGGTTGGCTGCAGTTGGCTGTGGCAGGTGTATTACCTAATGGAAACCAGTGGACACTATGGATAGGGACCTTCATTCCCTGCAGAGCACGACTGCATCATCACCACTCTGACTGCTCCCTGCTGTAGCACTGTAGCACTGTCATCCCGTTGTTCATCGATTTGCTCAAGCGGGTGCCAGTAACGTCTCCATTCATTCCTGTCCCTGTGTATACAGAGATAGGGACGTTTGCCTTGCACGCGGCCAACCTGGGTTTGATTCTTCCACCCCTCTCGGAGAGCCCAGCAAGCTACCGAGAGTATCTCGCCCGCACGGCAGAGCCTGGCAAGCTTCCCGTGGTGTATTCGATATGCCAAAAACAGTAACAAGTCTCACAATGGAGATGTTACTGGTGCCCACTTGAGCAAATTGATGAGCAATGGGATGACAGTGATGCAGTGATATATATATATATATATATTTCTACATAGAAATATATAGAGAGAATTTCTATATAGAAATATGTATATTTCCCTCTATGATTGGTTTTCTACTATTTAAACCCCATCAAATGTGGTGTGGTACTCTTGGAGTGTGGTTAAGGTATGTCTTATCACAGCCTCGGGGTCCAGGAATACGTTCATTCGTGCATGAGGCTCAGTCAAGCATGTGGGGAGCGGCCTTGAGCATGAATGCGCTTGGGTTCTGCAGGTTTTCGGCTGCTGGGACTGGGTTCCTTGGGGCAAAGAGGGCTCCTATCCCCCCACCTTCTGGGGTGCCCCGAGTGAAACAGCCTGGCGCTAGTCCGGCAGCATGGGTTATGACAAGTGTCACTTTATACTCCCTTCCGGGAGAGAAGGACATGTGATCTGGATGGCGGCCAGTGATGAGATTATCTGGTGCCAGCCAGAGGTGGTTTATGGGCATGACTGCTAGGTCACCAGAGACAGGGGGAAATGGGCGGAGGATCTCCACTTCCGGTCCCATTCAACCCAGAGTTCTCAGTCACAGAGTTCCGCATACCTGGGTTTTGTTGCACTTCACTCCTGCACGAGGCTCTGCCCGACTATGTGGGGGAGTGGCCTTAAGCATGACCTTGGTTGGGTTCTGGAGGTTTTCTGCTCCCCGGGCGGGTCCCTTGGGGTGGGGAGGGCTCTCACCCTCCCCCTTCTGGGGCGCCCCAAGTGAAACAGCCTGGCGCGGAGTCCAGTGGCATGGCTATGGCCGAGAATTTTTTTTTTTTAAGCAGAGAGATAGAAAAGAATAGAAAGAGTTGCATTTCAGAATCATCTGCAAAGACTTAAACATCTATTTAATATATAAATGTTTAATATTTTATTTCAAATGTATACGCTAGGAAAGTAAAAGGGTGCTGTTTTTTTTTGTTTTTTTTTTTAATTTATTTATTTTTAATTAGAGAATCACCGTGAGGGTACAGTTACAGATTTATACACTTTTGTGCTTATACTTCCCTCATACAAAGTTCGGGAACCCATCCCTTCACCAGTGCCCATTCTCCACCACCCGTAAACCCAGCATCCCTCCCACCCTCCCCAATCCCATCTCCCCCCCACCCCACCCTGCCACTGTGGCAAGGCATTCCCTTCTGTTCTCTCTCTCTAATTAGCTGTTGTGGTTTGCAATAAAGGTGTTGAGTGGCCGCTGTGCTCAGTCTCTAGCCCTCATTCAGCCCGCAACTCCCTTCCCCCACATGGCCTTCGACTACAATGTAGTTGGTGATTGCTTCTCTGAGTTGACCTTTCCCCGGAACGTGAGACCAGCCTCGAAGCCATGGAGTCAACCTCCTGGTACTTATTTCTACAGTTCTTGAGTGTTAGTCTCCCACTCTGTTATTCTATATACCATAGATGAGTGCAATCTTTCTATGTCTGTCTCTCTCTTTCTGACTCATTTCACTCAGCATGAAACTTTTCATGCCCATCCACTTGACTACAAAGTTCTTGACCTCCTTTTTTCTAACAGCTGCATAGTATTCCATTGTATAGATGTACCAAAGTTTCCTCAACCAGTCATCCGTTCTGGGGCATTCGGGTTTTTTCCAGATTCTGGCTATTGTAAACAGTGCTGCGATGAACATACATGTGCAGATGTTGTTTCGATTGTACTTTTTTGCCTCTCTGGGATATATTCCCAGCAGTGGTATTGCTGGGTCAAATGGGAATTCAATATCTAATTTTTTGAGAGTCGTCCAAATTGTTTTCCAGAAGGGCTGAACCAGTCGGCATTCCCACCAGCAGTGAAGAAGGGTCCCTTTCTCCCCACATCCTCTCCAACAGCGGTTGCTTTTGTTCTTTTGGATGTGTGCTAGTCTCTGTGGTGTGAGGTGGTATCTCAAAGTTGTTTTGATCTGCATCTCTCTGATGATTAGTGATGCAGAGCACTTTTTCATGTGCCTTTTGGCCATTCGTATTTCTTCCTTGGTAAAGTTTCTGTTCATTTCTTCGCCCCATTTTTTGATGGGGTTGGATGTTTTCTTCTTGTAGAGTTCAACCAGTGCTTTATATACCATTGATATCAACCCCTTATCTGATGGGTATTGTGTAAATATCCTTTCCCATTCTGTGGATAGTCTTTGTATTCTGGTCACTGTATCTCTTGCGGTGCAGAAGCTTTTTAGTTTAATGTAGTCCCATTTGTTGATCTCTGTTTTTACTAGATTGCTTAGTTCCGTGTCACCTTTGAAGATACCTTTATCTTCAATATCGTGGAGGGTTTCGCCGACCTTGTCTTCAATGTACCTTATGGTTTGTGGTCTAATGTTGAGGTCTTTAATCCATTTTGATCTGACTTTTGTGCATGGTGTCAGGTCAAGGTCTAAACCCATTTTTTTGCATGTGGTTGTCCAGTTGTGCCAGCACCATTTGTTAAAGAGGCTTTCCTTGCTCCACTTCACATCTCTTGCTCCCTTATCAAAGATTAGATGGTCATACATTTGGGGTTGTGTGTAGGGATATTCCACCCTGTTCCATTGGTCTACGGCTCTGCCTTTGTTCCAGTACCATGCTGTTTTAATTGTTACTCCTTTGTAGTAAAGTTTGAGGTTGGGGATGGTGATGCCTCCCATCATCTTTTTCCCAAGAATTGTTTTAGCTATCCTTGGACGTTTGTTATTCCATATGAATTTTAGGATTGCTTGATCCATTTCTTTGAAGAATGTCATGGGTATACTTATAGGGATCGCATTGAATCTGTATAATGCTTTAGGGAGTATTGCCATTTTGACAACATTGATTCTCCCTATCCACGAGCAGGGTATATGTTTCCATTTCCTCATGTCCTCTTTGATTTCATGGAGTAGCGTTATGTAGTTTTCTTTGTAAAGGTCTTTTACTTCCTTGGTTAAGCTGATTCCGAGGTACCTGATTTTCTGGGGCACGATTGTGAATGGGATTGCTTTTTTCATGTCCCTTTCCTCTGCCTCATTGTTTGCATATATGAAGGCCATGGATTTTTGGGTATTGATTTTGTAGCCTGCAACTTTACTGTATAAGTCTATTGTTTCTAAGAGTTTCTTAGTAGAGGTTTTAGGCTTCTCTAGATATAGTATCATGTCGTCTGCAAATAGTGAGAGTTTGATTTCTTCCCTTCCTATCTGGATGCCCTTAATCTCTTTTTCTTGTCTAATAGCTATCGCAAGTACTTCCAGTACTATATTGAAGAGGAGTGGTGAGAGTGGGCATCCTTGTCTTGTGCCTGATCTCAGAGGAAAGGCCCTTAGTTTTTCCCCGTTGAGGATAATGCTTGCCGTAGGCTTGTGATAGATGGCTTCGACTATCTTGAGGAAAGTTCCTCCAAACCCCATTTTGGCGAGGGTTTTCATCATGAAAGGATGTTGGATCTTGTCAAATGCTTTCTCTGCATCTATTGATATGATCATATGGTTTTTATCTTTACTTTTGTTGATATGCTGGATTATGTTGATTGATTTCCGAATGTTAAACCATCCTTGCATCCCTGGGATGAATCCCACTTGGTCGTGATGTATGATCTTTTTGATGAGTTGTTGGATCCTATTTGCTAGTATTTTGTTGAGGATCTTCGCATCGGTGTTCATCAGGGAAATTGGTCTGTAATTTTCTTTCTTAGTGGTGTCTTTGTTTGCTTTTGGTATTAGGGAGATATGTGCTTCATAGAAACTGGGAGAGTTCCTGTTTTTTCAATTTCCTGGAAAAGTTTGAGGAAAACAGGCAATAGGTCTTCTTTAAATGTTTGGAAGAATTCGCCAGTGAAACCATCTGGGCCTGGGCTTTTGTTTTTGGGGAGGTTTTTGATTACCGTTTCAATTTCCTTAACATTGATGGGTCTATTCAGGTATTCCAGGTCTTCTTTCTTCAGTGTTGGGAGATTGTAGGAATCAAGGAATCCATCCATTTCTTTTAGGTTCTCCTTTTTTGTGGCGTAAAGACTTTCAAAGTAGTCTCTAATGATCTTTTGAATCTCACTGGTTTCTGTTATGATGTCCCCCTTTTCATTTCTGATTCGATTTATTAGAGTTTTCTCTCTTTCTTTCTTTGTGAGACTTGCTAGCGGTTTATCAATCTTATTTATTTTCTCAAAGAACCAACTCTTTGTTTCATTGATCTTTCGGATTGTTTTTTTGGTTTCGATGTCATTAATTTCTGCTCTAATTTTTATTATTTCTTTCCTTCGGTCTGGTTTGGGGTCCTTTCTCTGGTCCTTTTCTAGGGTCTTGAGTCGTGAAGTCAAGCTATCTATGTGGGTCCTTTCTTCCTTCCTGAGGAATGCTTGGAGAGCTATAAATTTTCCCCTTAACACGGCTTTAGCGGCGTCCCATAGGTTTTGGTAGCTCGTGTCTTCATTCTCATTTGTTTCTAAGTATCTTTTGATTTCTTCCTTGATTTCCTTCTTGACCCACTCATTGTTCAACATGGAATTGTTTAATTTCCAGGTGTTTGATTTGATTTTCCGTATTTGTGGGTGGTTAGCTTCTATCTTCAGCGCATCGTGGTCTGAAAAGATGGTTGATACAATTTCTATTTTTCCGATTCTATTGAGGTATGTTCTGGGGCCCAGTACATGGTCTATTTTTGAAAATGTTCCATGTGCACTGGAAAAGAATGTGTATTCTTTCTTTTTGGGGTGTAAGGCCCTGTATAGGTCTATTAGGCCTCTCTCTTCAATTTCTTCATTCAGAGTCAGTGTTTCCTTGTTGAGTTTTGTTCTTGTGGATCTATCTAGAGGTGATAAGGCCATATTGAAGTCTCCGACTACAATTGTGCTGTTAGTGATGTCCTCTTTGAAGTCTGTTAGGAGTCGTTTTAAATATTTAGCCGGTCGTTTGTTAGGAGCATATACGTTTAAGAGTGTGATTTCTTCCTGTTGTACATATCCCTTGATAAACAGAAAATGACCTTCGCTGTCCCTTTTGATCTTTTTCATCCTGAAATCTATGTTGTCGGATACCAGGATGGCCACTCCAGCTTTTTTAAGGGGGTTGTTTGCTTGGAGGATTGTTTTCCATCCTTTGACTTTGAGTCTATGTTTACTCTGTTTGTTCAGGTGTGTTTCTTGCAGGCAACAGAATGTTGGGTTTAATTTCCGGATCCATTTAGCCACTCTGTGTCTTTTGATAGGTGCATTTAGGCCATTGACATTGAGAGAGATTATTGTGATGTGGTTTTGTGTCATCTTTCTGTGGGATTTGTTGTTCTTATGGGGCTCCTCCTTGTCTTACAGTAGCCCCTTTAGACCTTCTTTCAAGATTGGTTTTGAGTCTATGAAGTTCCTGAGCTGTTGTTTATCCGAGAAATAGTGTATAGTTCCTTCGAGTTTGAGTGAGAGTTTAGCTGGATAAAGTATTCTTGGTGAGGCATTCATTTCGTTGAGTTTTTTCACTATGTCCCACCATTGTCTTCGGGCTCGGAGGGTTTCTTCTGACAGATCGGCCGTAAATCTGAGGGGTGCTCCTTGGTATGTGATTTCCCTCTTTGACCTTGCTACTTGTAGAATTGTGTCTCTATCTAGAGCATCCGCCATTCTGACTATGATATGCCTTGGAGTCTTTTTATTTGGGTCTCTTTTTGCTGGCACTCTTCGGACTTCTTGTATCTGGACGCCTGCCTTCTCCAGCTCTGGGAATTTCTTAGCGATGATGTCTTTGACTATGTTTTTTTCATTGGGGTTACTTCCCTGTGGTTCTGGTACTCCAATGATTCTTATGTTGTTCCTCTTGAAGTCATCCCCCAGGGCTCTGATTCGCTCTATAGCCATTTTGAGGTCTTTGGCCATTATTTGTTGCTGTCTGTAAGCTTTCTGCAGCTCATCCACAAGCTCGCTGATTCTGTCTTCGGCTGTAGTCATTCTGCTGTTGAGGGCATCTAGTGAGATTTTTATTTCATCTACCAATTGCTTTATTTGTGAGACTTCGGTTCGAAGGTTTGAGATTTCTGCTCTCATTTCTGCTCTCATTTCTTCCTGTATTTTCTTGGTAGACCGTTCCAGCGCTTGATTCATCTCCTCCCTTAATTTATTGGATGTCTGTTCCATAGTTGCTTGGAGTAGGTCGACTCTCCTCCATATTTCCTCTCTGAATTGTTTATCTGAGAGGTCGTAGATGTTGGGAGACTCTTTTGAGGTTTCTAGTATCTTTTGTTCTCCCTCTCTTGGTGGAGGGGATTTTCGCTGTTTCTTCATATTGTCACGGAAGTGCAGAGTTGGAACCTTGTAGTTATTTATTCCTCTTCCTTTTTGTGGGAAGAAGGGGCTCCGATTGTGCTAAACTTCCCTTATTCACTGATAGCTTTTATACTGTCAGCCTAAGCTAATGGCTATTTTGCGTAAATGTTTGGGCTCGCAAAAGTGAGTTTTCAAAGGAATACACAGTACGGATTGAGCTGAGGTAGCAAAGAATAACTGTGGCCGCGTTAGCGTTGGCTGCTCTGAGAGGAGGCCACGCCCAATTTAGACCACGCCCACTAAGACACAGATAGAATGAATTCTATCAATTGTGGCCAAAGGAGAAGGCATGGAATGGTAGAAAAAAAAAAAATAATAACTGCGGCCGCGTTAGCGGCCAACGCTCCAGAAAAAGGCCACGCCCACTTTTTAGGCCATGCCCCCTGAGATGAGGACACGCCCCTAAGCAGCAGAGTGGGGATTGGTCAGGATCGGACGGCGGCGGCGGCAAGGTGCCAGGCAGGGGCTTCAGGAGAAGCCCAGAGCCGCGGCGGGCAGGGGGCGGGGAGGGGGGCTTCTCCGCGCTGAGGCAGGCTCTCCAAGGGATTGCCTGTTTACCTGCAGGATGGAGATTGGTCAGGATCGGACGGCGGCGGCGGCAAGGTGCCAGGCAGGGGCTTCAGGAGAAGCCCCGAGCCGCCAAAAGGGTGCTGTTTTGAAGAATAGAAAATTCCCATGTGATTAGAGCATTTAAGCCCATTTCACTCAGCATTCTTGGCAGAAATTTGGTTGTCACATACTGAAGGTACTTAGACTCAATCAAATTTGTATTGAACAAGAGTAGTGGGGACCAAGTGAGAGATAGATGTCCCTATCTGGGGCAAGTGCAAGCCCAGGGGCCGAATACTCATTTCCCTGACCATCTGGAAATCTCCAGTGATCTAAGCACTTAATTTTACCCTCATTTTTAGAACAAAAGGGAAACAATAAAAGAAGAAAATGGGCAGCAGGGACATGCTACTTTTCATTTAAGAAAATCTTTATGATAAAAGGAGCAGAGAAATTTAAAGGAAAAAAAAGAGAGAAGCCATTAAAATGATTTGAAGGCTCTGTCTGTATTTTGTGGTTGGCTCTATTGTTTCAGTTACATGGGAACTATGATAATTTCATGAATCATTAGAGTTTCCTTTCCAAATTATATCATCTCATCATGTTCTCCGAGTGCCTCCTAAGTCACCCACAGTACAGGGCTGTTGAACAATTTCATTTTTTTTATTCCACTTAGCACTTTCAACTTTTGTATTAATTTCACATTTTAAAAATGTGAATTCTAACCGAAAGATCAAATCCTGACAGCCAAATCTTTGTGTTCTTAATTTGTCCTACTTTTTATATCCTGCAAACCTGTCTCTCTTCTCATTTTTAGTCTAATATAAAAAAAATTTCAAATAAATATGAATCCCTATTTTGATAGAAGGACTGCTTCTCTCTTAAAAGCAGCCCCCTGAAGTTGAAAGCAGAAAAAAACAGCTGAACATTGTCCTTTGCCATATTAAGTTTCATGAGGCATGGTGATCGGGAAGACGAGCTATAGTCATGAAACATCACATCCCCTCCCCTCCCCGCCCCATGATCTGTCATCTTTAAAGATGATTCCACCAGCTGGATTGGTGGGTCCAACATGGGATTCACTGAAAATGGGTTGAGAAAGGTCATTGAATGGCGATGGCTGTGGTATGTGGGGGAGACTGGGGAGTTGAGGAGAAAGGAGACTTGGAGAGATGAGAAGGACTTTCCTTTTTTCTTTTCTGATATATTTTCCTTCTGTTTGGGGTGTTAAAATATTACATACTTTGAGGCTAGAGGGATAACCCAGCAGGAAGGGTGCTGCCTTGCATGCAACCAATCTGGGTTTGCTCCCCAGCACCACATAAGGTCCCTGAGCCATTCCAGGAGTGATATTTGAGTGTAGAGCCAGGAGTAGCCCAGAGAACAGCTGAACATGCCGAAAAACCAAGACAAAACAAAACCAAAATAAAAAAAAAAAACACCTCATATCTTTTTTTTAAAATTTTTTTAATAGTGAATCACTGTGAGGTACAGTTAGAGACTTACAAACTTTCATGCTTGCATTTCAGTCATACAATGGTCGAGTACTCATTCCTCCACCAGTGCCCATTTTCCACCACTAATGGTCCCAGCATCCCTCCCACCCCACCCCACCTCTCAAAAGGCATTCCCTTTTGCTCTCTCTCTCCTTTTGGGTGTTGTGGTTTGCAGTAAACATATCAAGTGCCCATCACGTTCAGTCTATAGTCTACCTTCAGCCCGCATCTCTCATCCCGAGCGGACCCTCCTAGCACCCTAAAACACCTCATATCTTGATCATACATTTATCAAAGCAGTTTTATTGTTGGTGATTTATTTGTTTTATTTTAAGCTGCATAACTTGGTAAAATAAAATGCCAGGTACATACTGGTCCATTTGTTTCCCCTTGTTGCTGGTTCTAAAATTTGGATGTTATTCAGCCCATAAGTGTGAGGTGAATCCTTCCCCTCAGTAAGGCATTTTCTTGGTGGAGGGATTGGGGTTTTATGTTTGTTGGTTGGTTTGGGGCCATACTCAGCGATGTTCAGGGCTTACTTCTGTCTGTGTTCTCGGAGATTACCCCGGGGCGGGGAGAGGGACTCACAAGACCATATGGGTTGCTGGGGATCAAACCCAGTCTCGCCACATGGAAGGAAAGTGCCCTGCCCACTCCAGCCCCAAGAGGCTGGCTTAGAAGGAAATCCGTCGGTGCTTCAGTATTCTGATCTGTTGTTGCTGTCATTGGGCCACGCCCAGCAGTGTTCTGGGCGTACTTCTGACTCTGTGCTCAGGGACCACTCTGCTGGTATTCAGGTGACCGTATGGGATGCCAGGGCTCAAACCCAAGTCAGCAACAAGCAAGACAAGTGCACACTGTCTTAGCTCTGTGGCCTCAATGTCTTGATTTTTAAAAATTTTTTTAAAATGTGGTGTATGGTGTGTGGGACCTGGGGCTGAGACCTCCAGGCTTGCTCGAATCGAGACTGGGCCTCCTCCGCCCAGAGTTCCCATTTCCCAGTAGCTAGGCGGTCACACCCTGACACTGTCCCTGGTGCCATGTAATCCTGTCGATGGCCAACATCCAGAGACTTAGCTCCCGGAAGATATCTTATAGCCTACTTCTCCCTCTGGGAGAACCTGGCAAACTACTGGGAGTTTCGTGCCCACATAGGAGAGCCTTGCAAGGTCCCCATGGTGTATTCATATGCCAAAACTAGTAACAAGCTGTGTCTCATTCCCCTGACCCTGAAAGAGCCTCCATTATGGCATCATTGGGAAGGATGAGTAGAGAGAAGCTTCTAAAATCTCAGGGTTTGGACAAATGGAGACGTTACTGAGACTGCTTGAGAAATTCGATGATCAACAGGATGATGATGATGATGATGATGATGATGATGATGATGATGATGATGATTTTTTTAATTAATGAATCACCGTGAGGTACAGTGACAGGCTTACAGACTTTTGTGCTGCCTTTCAGTCATACAACAATCGAGTACCCATCCCTCCACCAGTGCCTATTTTCCACCACCAATGGTCCCAGACCCCTCCTTTCCACTCCACCACCCCCTCTCTCTGTACCAGGGCATTCCCTTTTGCTCTCTCTCTCCTTTTGGGCGTTGTGGTTTGCAATAGAGGTATTGAGCAGCTATCATGTTCGGTCTATAGTCTACTTTTGGCACGCATCTTCCAACCCAAATGGGTCCTCCCAACATCCTTTACTGGGTGTTCCCTTCTCTTTCTGAGCTGCCTTTTCCCCCAGCATGTGAGGCCGGTTTCCAAGCCATGGAGCAGACCTCCTGGCCCTTATCTCTCAACTCTTGGTTATTAGTCTCCCACCAATGTCTTGATTTTTAACCACTAATGGGAACTCAGAAGAAAAGCGGCTTCTTTAGGTAGAGCATGCGGGAGTCTCTGTTTCTCTCAGGCAGACTTAGTGGCTACCACTGAATTTCGTCCACCCAAACGCTTTGTGGTCATGTCTAATCTCAACGCAGCCTTTCTCCCCTCCCAGGCTTTGATAACTAAGATCAAGACAAGATAAATGTGAGCAAGTCCTGCCCTCGTCTTCGAGAAAGTAAATTAGTACAGTGAAGACCCACATTGATTTGGTGGGCAGGCCAGAGACACCACCAGGATTCAGGAGGATTGCCTGAGAAAGGGAAGAAAATTTCTTCTCTGTCCCAAAGGCAGTCCACGTTCAGAGCTCACAACTTCCGCTCGCCCTCCGTTTGGTTTTTACCCAGCAACGCCGACTGTTCAGCTCTCACGGGCCATCGAGAATAGCCGACTCCACTCCTGAGTGAACGGGAAGGCCGGGCTTACTGCGGCCACTCCCGTCTCAAGCAGGATCTGCTCCTTAAAATCCATTAGTTCTGCCAGGCTCGCGTCCCTCCCTGGACGGGGTCTGTCTGTGCTGCGTGTCTACCCTTGAACGAAGTTTTCCCTGGCGTGTGCACGCTCTCTCCCACGCGCCCTCCCCACACTCCATATGTCCTGTTTTCCTGGCAGCTCGGCTCTTGGCTCCTTCTCCTCCTTAGAAGCCTCCCCATCTCACCTCTGAGGTGCGGGAGTCGCTGAGGCTGAAACAACCAGGAGGGAAAGTTGTCAGCATAATGGATTATTGTTTGACGGGCGCCACCCAAGACAAGGGAGCCGGCACAGAGTGGAACGAATGTGTGTGCATGGTCGGCCTCTCCCCCGGGCCTCCGTCCTCTGACATGTTGATTTATATAGTCACGATTCTTCCCTAATGAACTGACCACACCAGGGTCATTGGCACCTCCGGCTGAAGAAACTTGGCCTTTGTTGGCTAGAAGAAGGCTTGGGAAGGTTCTGCTCTGAATTTCCTGGTTGGTTATCTTGTCACTCAATGGCACTGTCGCATTGTAACACTGTTGTCCCATTGGTTCATCAGTTTGCTCGAGTGGGCACCAGTAACGTCTCCATTGTGAGACTTGTTGTTACTGTTTTTGGCATATCAAATACGCCATGGGTAGCTTGCCAGGCTTTACCATGCGGGTGGGATACTCTGGTAGCTTGCCGGGGCGCTCCAAGAGGAACAGAGGAATAAAACCTGGATTGGCCACATGCAAGGCAAACGTCCTACCCCCTGTGCTATCGCTCCAGTCTAGTGACTGTATCCTCAATTATTTTAGTAGTGAGGAGATCAAAACTGCAGTGTTCAACACAGACCGTGCAGCCTTTCTCATATTTTGTACAATCTATCTGAGTTGCCAATTGAAGAGCAAGTTTCTGTCAAAGTAGCTCACCCTCACTGGTGTCAGGAATCATCACTCAATGGCATCACCTTAAAATGTGTCATCTGTGAAAGGACAAAACAGTCGCCGCAAACTCTTGAATCCTTACCACCCCATCAAAAGAGGGGCTCCACAGGTACAGACCCTTTGTGTCTGAAGAAAACCTTCTCTAGGAGTGGAAGGCAGATCTAGGGAGGAAGATGGGGCCCTGCATCCATCCCCTAAGCTCCCCCACAGTGGGCAGCCTAATGTTCTGGAGTCTTTCAGAAACCCCTTGCCAACTGTGATCCTTGCTCCTGGAAACTGCTCGAAGTGTGAGACTTGCTTAACAACAGCAATAGCAACAAGAGAAACACAGGGAGGAGGCCGCCTCTCTCTGTTCTCACAAGCTATTGGGGTATTGATTGAGCTATTTGCAAAGGACTCTGAGTTCTCTGGAAGAAGCGTGTTGGAAAATGCAGTGATGGTGGTGTTGGCAGAGATTTCAGACAAACTGTGCTGAAATACGACTCCAGAAAGACCAATGTAAGGCTGGTTCATTTACTAGCCTGCCCCCGCATGGCTGTCTCCCATCCTCCGGTCTGGTCCTGTGGTCTGAGGTATCAGTTCTGGGTGAAGGAAGAGGTCAGGGGCAGTCTCAGAAAAGTAGGAGCAGACTAGAGACTTGGCTGGCATCAAGCCATCACTGAAGGACTGTGGACTGTGGCATTAAGTGGCCAGTGCTCAAGGCCTGGCCCTACCCAATAGCCTGCCCAGTAGACAGCAGGGCACCTGCCCTATTCCTGTTGGACATCACCCTCTCCTCTTACTGAGTCACAGTTCACCTTCCGTGCACTCATCCATGTCCTTCCCTTCTCCGCATGCTCCCACCATGGTTTCCTCCACACCCACTTCTGAAAGTGTCCTCTGAAGGTCCTTCAGGGTCCGTCCTCACACGGCCGGGGCTGCACCAGGCCCTGAGGGAAAATGAACTCAGTGTGCCTGTGTTTCTACGAGAAACAGCTGAAGAGTCCAGCAGTCCGAGTTCAAATCCTGGCTGAAACTCCCACTTTCTAGTTGCATGGCCTCGGACGCCTCTTTGATTGGTCTCTGTGGTACGATGGAAGTCACAGCACCCTCCTAGGCACAAGTGTGCCTACGGCTTCTTCTGATTCCAGTGTAATGGTGCTTGTAAAGCACAAAGACGTATCTGTGACTCGCTTCATTCTGAGCGATTATGCTCAGGGTATAATGCCCAGGCCCTAGTGCCTCAAATGCAATGACTATAGACTGGAACTCATCCTAGTATTCACATTGGTATCACTGTTATCACTGTCATCCCATTGCTCATCGGTTTGCTCAAGCGTGCACCAGTAACATTTCATTGTGAGACTTGTTAACTGTTTTTGGCATATCGAATATGCCACGGGTAGCTTCCCAGGCTCTTATTTTATTTATTTATTTATTTATTTATTTATTTATTTATTTATTTATTTATTTATTTATCTTTAGTTCTTGGGTCCTAGCGTTAATAAGTTCTGGAGCGATAGCACAGCGGGTAGGGCATTTGCCTTGCACGCAGCTGACCCGGGTTCGATTTCTCTGTCCCTCTCAGAGAGCCTGGCAAGCCACCAAGAGTATCTCACCCACACAGCAGAGCCTGGGAAGGCACATACTGGTATTACAATATAAATATCATTTGCATGTATAGGCAGAGCCCTGAGAAGAGAAAGGAAACAACAGTGGTCCTTTGTGATTTTTTTTCCCTCTGACAGCTTAAATCACAGGGGCTAGAATTTGGTTACTGTTGAATAGCTCTTGTTTGTGAGTTTCTCTACAATTGTTCTTTTTCATGTTGTTTTATTTTGTTTTTATTTTGTGCTCTTCCTAGTTGTTTTTCCTTTTGAAAGATTTTTTTTTTTTAAATCTCATATTGGTTGGGTTAAGGAGAGGAATTTGGGTGTGTGTGATTAACGTTACCATAGAATATAAACTCATACTGGGCCATTGGAGCAGGGAGAGAATGGTTTGGAATATACAGCTGTGAGATAGCTCAGGGCACACGGTCACCTGGAGCGAGCCTTCCTTTGGCAGTTCTGCTTTTTCTTTACAGTTATTTGTCCTCCCTTGCTTAGCGGGCATTCTTCTTGATAATAGAGCTTTCCTGATTTGGTAATCCTGAAATCATTTCCACTCGAGTGACAGTAAATGCATAATTCTTTCTCTATCAATTTTAAAAGAATTGGACTTAATAGTCACATCAAATGGTAACAGATGAGGTTTTTTTTTTTCTAACTTTCTCCCTGCATTGATTTTTTTCATGCTTTTCAATACGTATAATCAGCTGTAATAATTTACTCTGTTTGATGCTTTAATCATCCATTTTGGCCAGAGGGGGTTCAGAGACCTGGATTCTTGGTTCCGAAGTCTCATGAACTAGCTGTGTGTATCTTTGACAAGCCGTATAATAGGTATTTGGTTCTTTTTTTTCTTTGGGGTGGGGGTAGGGCCTCCCAGGCAGTGTTCTGGGGATCAGGGCACCTCTCCTGGCAATACTCTGCCAGATAGATGGTTCGGTACTTGAACCTGGCAGCGCTAGGGCCCCTAGAACTTACCAGGTCATGCTTGGGGAATCCGTAGAGGTCACATAGTCCCTGGCTTCCAACTTGGGCCCCTCAGTATGTGAAGCAGGTAGCCCTGACCACTGAGCTATTGCACTTATCTATATTTTATTTACTTCTTGGTTGATAGGGCAAGGGGAGGCCAAACCTAACAGTGCTCAGGGATCACTCCTGGCAGTGCTCAGGAGACCCTATGTGGTGCTGGAGTTCAAACCAGAGTAGGCTACATGCAAGGCAAGTGCCTTAACCACTGTACTATCTTTTTTTTAATTTTTTTACAATTTTTTGAATCACCGTGAGATAGTTACAAGCTTTCATGCTTGGGTTACAATCTCACAATGATCAAACACTCATCCCTCCACCACTGCACATTCCCCACCACCAATATCCCGGGTATACCCCCCCCTTTCCCACCCTCCCTCTGCCTCTGTGGCAGACAATATTTCCCATACTCTCTCTACTTTGGGGCATTATAGCTTGCAACATGGACACTGAGAGGTCATCACGTTTGGTCCATTATCTACTTTCGGCATGCATCTCCCATCCCGACTGGTTCCTCCAGCCATCATTTTCTTAGTGATCCCTTCTCTATTCCATCTGCCTCTCCCCTCCGCTCATGAAGCAGGCTTCCAGCTATGGGGCAATCCCCCTGGCCCTTGTCTCTACTATCCTTGGGTGTCAGTCTCATGAACCACTGAACTATCTCTCTGGCCCTTACATTTTTTGGTTTGGGGGTCACACCCAGCATGATACTTAGATTCTGCTCCTGATTTGGGTGTTCAGGGAGTTCTCTCCTGGCAGTGCCCAAAGGACCATGCCAAGCCAGGGAGCATAGCTGGACCTCCTGTATGCCAGCGTGTGCTTCACCCCTGGAGGCTGCAGCACTATTTTTCCTTTTTCTAACACATGGCATCGGTGTGTGCCACTGACAGTGCCTCGTTAAATTGGATTAATGAGCATGAATTGCAGCGCTTGTATCAAGGTGTTCAGGGCAGGAGTTAGTCTGAGCTCAGCCAGGACTGCCATCGGCTCTCCAGAGTTAAAATTCTGAGCTTCACGGAGTGGTGCACCGCCCCTCCCTCCAAGCACAGGACAAAGGCCCCGCCTGTGTCCGCGCCTCCCCCGGGCTGCTCCCACCCTCACCCAGTCAGCTGCCAAGAGGAAAATAAGGGACTGGAGCAATAGCACAGCGGGTAGGGTATCTGCCTTGCACATGGCCGACCCGGGTTTGATTCCCAGCATCCCATATGGTCTCACGAGCACTGCCAGGAGTAATTCCTGAGTGCATGAGCCAGGAGTAACCCCTGTGCATCACCAGGTGTGACCCAAAAATACAAACAAAAAAGATAAAATAAAAAGAGGAAAATGAAGTGCACTCTTCGTCCTTCTCTTCCTCCTCCTCCTCCTCCTCGGACGACTGTTACTGTGACAATAATAATACTGCCACCAGCACCACTCCCAATAGCCAGTCTGATTCTCCTCTACCATCTCTTTCTTGAAATTCCTGGGTTTCTTTCCACATAATCAGGCCTCCTCAAACCTCAGGACCAGTTTAGGTTGCCCCATTTCGGGTGTTTCCATCCCGAATCCCAATCCTTGCCCCAAAGCAGAACCGAAGTAATATAATATTTCCCTCTAAGGTTGGTTGCCTCCTATTTGAATCCCATCAAATACGGTGAGGCCATTTCTTAGGAAGGCTAATACTGCCCTATTCATCAATCTATTTCCCCTCTCTGGGTTCTGTTTTCTACATTTCGCCATAGAATTAGGCAGAGTTTATTATTTAGCTATGGAATTATATTAGTGTGAAGCATGGAAGTCAACAAATATTTTCTTACCTAATATTAGCTAGAGAGACAAGGAGGTCTCCCGGGATCTCATAGCCTAATTAAGCCCAACTGTTGTATGCTTCTTTCCCCTCTCCTGCTATTTTGTTCTGATTTGAATATACAATCACCACCCCCTAAATAAACCTCGTAAAGAGCCAGCTGTGCTTATGAGATTCGTTAGGCCCAGGTTTTATTTAATCATAAATGAGTCTCTACCTAAACGCTAAAAAAAATAATATTCGTAATTTTTATTCCACACTTTCCCAAGTTTTTAATAGCATTTTGTAATCACTTACATGAGTTCTGAAGGGATAGAGTTTTCTTGATTCCCAACAAATGCGTCCTGTGTTCTCTTTGTATGAGCAGGTTTATAAGCTCTACCTGACTCTTGAGCCTGCCAAGCAAGACCTTTGGAATGTGTTTCCCTGTTGGCTGTGTACCTGTCTTTCATGCACGGTGAAATTTCCAGAAGTTCATCTCCCCTTTCTTTTCTGAGCAGTAGAATCCTTTGATGCTGCCCTGGAGTGGATCGTCTCATGATTCGTGGCATTAGGTTAATTTGTTGGATTTTTCTTTTCTGAAAAGAGAGGAAAAAAGAAAGTACTCTGTGACTTGTGCTCTCAGTGGGACCCCTTGCCGTCTAGCTTCTGGTGGCCTCACAGCCCATGCTTCTGACCTCACATACTTCCCATTTCCTTCCACCTATGGAGACCCCCGAAATTCCATGAAACCCCCCCCAATTCCTGCTCCTGCTGCTCCCTCTATGTCCAGCTCTGTCCACCTGTGCATCCTTCTTTCAGTGGGATTCAGTTGTCACTTCCCTCTCCTCACTCTCTGTCCCTTTCCATCCTACCCCATTGACTCCCCTCCCCTGTGCCCCTACAGCTTGACACGACACGTGGGTCACCAGCATAGCCCTAAAGCACTTTGTTGGACTTATTTGTGAACTTGTCTCCTAATGCCATTATCTGTGGTCACTGGAGGGTTAGGGATCTTGGCTCACCAGGGTTTCTATCACTTACAGTTAAGCCTAGTGTTTGGCACACAGGAAACGTTTAGTTAATAAATATATGTAAGTAATCCATTAGTTAAGTTTCCTGCTCCTTACCTAAACAGCTTCTCATCCTTCTCAAGAGTTTGCGTCTTGTGGTAATACTATTACCTCTTCATCCTAAAAAAAAAAAAAATACACCAAAAGTGAAAAGCACAGTAACAGGATGCACATTTGTGGGTGAAATCCTCAAATAAGGTCTCAGAGGGATGTCTACTCATGCATACCATGGTTGGGCGTCTGTTGCTTAAAGCTGAGATATGGAGTGGAGAAGTAGCTCAAGTGGTAGAAGAGTCCCTGAGTTCAATTCTTTGCCCATGGTGTCCCCCAGGCACCAACCAGAGCTAGTCCTAAGGAGCCCCCAAATAGCACTTGGGTAGCAGATATAAAGAATTCTGACTGAGATTTTAACAGATTTGATGGAGTTGTGGAGAGATGGTGTGAGAGAAAGGCAGGGCCCATAGCTTCCCAGGCCTGAAATGGGCATGACAAGAAATGAGAGTGACAGGAGATAGCATAGACTGGGAAGGAAGAGGCCTGGGTGCTGAGCCGTTTCCTGTTATTGTTTCTGTATGAGTGCAGCCCCACACATGTCATTGGGTCCTCGAGTCCTCGCCAGTGTATCAGAGAGCTGGTGTGTGTGCCTGTGTGTCTGTGTGTGTGGGGGGTGGGGGGGCGGTCATACCAAACCACCTTCCCAAGCACAGCCACAGCCAATGGAAGAGACATACCAGGAGAAATGATGCTCCAGTGTTCCGTTACTTCTGTAGCTAAAAGGCCATCAGATGCCGGCTTTGCCTCCTTCGAGTCCCAGGAATGCTCGCAAATGAAGTTTCCTGAAGCTCTCCAGTGAAGTAACCATTTGAATTAGGGCAGCAACGTCCATGTTCCTGAAGCTTGAAGCCTGTTTTTCTCTGGTACTCACATTAGCATCTTCCTGAAGAGCCCCGGATTGCCACGAGGCTCAAAGGTCCAGTCATCTTTCTTCATTAAATTTTTCACAATTGCCCGACCAAAGAGCTGGTCCTGGTAACACTCCCTGTTTCGTTCACATTGCTGCTGTATCTCTTTAATAAACTTCAGGTGTTTATTTTTCATAGCAACTTGTTGTTGTTAACATTATTTTTTTTTATGAGCTACCCTGGGATTTTGTTTTCCTTTCCTCATTTTTCATGTCATTATCAGACTTTATTACCTGGTAATAAGTTGCAAGAAATGAGGACTGACTTGTTTCCAAACAAATAGCAATCATTCGTGATGCATTTAATAAAAATTATAATGAACAAAATCGGGGGTTACTTATTCAGAAGTCATTATATTCAGCAGCAACAAATCCCAAAATTAATAATGAGTCGATAAATCATTTGCATGGCCAAGGAGACCAACTAAATAAAAACAAGAGTAACCCTGTTAGAAATCAGATATTTTCAGCACTTATCTGTCAGAGTTACCAGTGTTAGAAATACTTTAAAAAATGGGACGCCCCCTCCCCCAAAAAATATAATTTCCATCATTTGGCCAACTACTGTTTTCCTGGACCAGAATCTAGCAATTGATTGCCCAGAGGGTCCCAAGACAAGGCAAGCTGACCAACAAGCTAGAAAATTGTATGTAATCATAGAACAACTCAAAGGGACTGAGCACAGGAATTAGCTTTGAACCTTGGCGTTCTAATCATTCCCTGCCAGTGCCTCCTGTTTACCCCAGAGCCAACATTTCCAGAGGATGGAATACACGCAGTCGGCACTGTTCTGGTCAGTTCTAACCCTGGACTGAAAAGAGACCGGACTAGATCCACCCAGAGATCTTAGACTGCAGCAGCCCTTGGTATGTGCCTTCCTGGCCAACATGCCAATGGCTCTATTTGTTAGTATGTTCATGTCATTTGTGCCATTTCACTTGCTATCCCGAGCGTCCTGAAAACCGTGGAGAAATTATAAACAGGCAAAGGAGGGAGAGGAAGGGAGCAGGAATGACAGGAAAAGGACACCAGTCTTGCTTCGGAGAAATTGACCATAGAGTCCAGAAGATTCCCCCGAGCTGAAATGACCTGCCAACGTTTCACATTACTCCCTGAGTGGAGATCAGTGCAGCAGGAGAATACCTGAATGAAGGGACAGGGAGGAAGAGGAGCCATAGAATTGCCCTCGGATCTATTAGCAGGCTAAATAGAGCCATAAGAAAAGAAGGGGCTACCCAAAGCTGCCCCCAGCGTTGATTACCAGGAGCACAATAGGAGATGAATCAGGCGCTCTCAATAATCCAAATAATCTCCCTGGGCGCCTCTTCCCCTGCAGTGTTTTAGAATTTCAGCAGGCTTTGTTAGAATCGCTGAACCCCACTCTCCTCCCTTCACGGCTGCCCACGTGTTGCAAGGGCATCCTGTGTTCTGAATCCAGATGAGCATTTCAGATTCTTCTTAGCAGCATGGGGACATGTCGGCAAGCAGAATCAATTCCTGTCACTCACACACAAATATAGAGGAACGGGATTATGGATCAGGGAGAAGCTGCAGAGCTTTAATCTTAAAATCAATACCAAAAAGGAAGTCCAACTTGTGGGCATTCTATAGAGACTGTAATTTGGTTTCGTGTGGGGCTTACCTTATAGGATGCGAGGACTCCTTCCTTTTCACCTTTTCTCCTTCTGGTTATTTTACTTGGAGGGGCGGAAGAAGAGCTGGATGGAGGTGCATTTAGGTGGTGGTGGGGAGGCGGGAGGGAAGGATGCCTGAAGAGGAGAGGGAAAGAAAACTCTGGAAACAAACCCTCTTGAATTAGTGTGCACATGCTGACTCATACTTCAGGTTGATCCTGTGTTGCCTTGAGAGAAAGCACTACACTTCCATCTTTTGTTTTTAATTTAAAAATAAAAAAGATTCGCCCAAGCCCTGTGCTTGTCACCTATAGGCATAACAAAATACCTTTTGTTCTTTCCTGGGTCACAACCACAGAAAGAAATTTCTTCAATGTTGATTTTTATGGCTAAGTCTGCCATAGTTTATGGCATTCTGTATCTAGCCAGTTAGTCAAAGGGTTTTTAGGCTCCTAAGCAGGTAATATTTACACCAATGCAATGCTGTTCCTATTGGAAGAACCATGAGCTAATAACGGTGATGAGAACCCAGCCCAAACCTTTAGAAATTAGTGCATATGCTGCTTTTTTTTTCGAATGTGACTATTTTAATGCATGTTTATTTTTTGTGGCAGTGAAACCGTTCATGAATATATCAGGTACCAAAAACAACTTATACATTAAATACCAACATTTTTTTATAATTTTATTTTTATAAAGCTGTTCACAATATTTAATTATGTTTAATATTTGAACACCAGTCCCACCACCATTACACCTTCTCACCACCATATTTCAGATATTTCCATCCTGAACCCCAAACCCTGCCCCCAAAGTAGAACTGAAAGAATTTATTTTTGCCTTGCTTGTTATGAATAATCTGCTAAAAATGATCCAAAAAAGGTTTCTTAGATGAGAGTATGTGAAGATTGTTTGTTGTATTTCACTCAGGAGCCATTAAGCCCTTCTATAAGAGATTAGTAACGTTTTGTTAATGGTTGAACCTTGTATGTGTGTGTGTGTGTTCATAAATCTGTATAAACATATTTCCCCCTGTGATTGGTCGCCTTCTACTTTACACCCTATAAGGAATAGATTCACTCATGGGTGAGGCTTGGCCGAACATGCAGAGAGCAGCCGTGAGCATGGAGGCAGTTGAGTTATGAAAGTTTGGGGCTGCCAGGGCTGGCTCCGTTAGGGAGGGGAAGGAAACTCACCTCCTCCCCGCTCCGTGTTGCCCTGAATGAAACAGCGTGGTGCAGGGTCGAGAGACATGTCTATGGTGTACTGTTCTATACTCTTTTCCAAGAGTTGAGTCTCTGGGTCATGGCCAGTGGTGGGATTATATGGCACTGGAGACAGCTTATAGGGGTGACTGTTAAGCTGCTGGTAAAAGGGGGAGATGGGGGGAGGTGACCCAATCCCAGTTCCGTCCCAGACATAAACACTGGTTTTCTGCATGGTCCCATCATGGTAAATTGGGCTGATACTTTTCCCCTTGAATATTTCTCTGATTCAGTATTTTTTTTCTTTTTGGGTCACACCCGGTGTTGCACAGGGGTTACTCCTGGCTCACGCACTCAGCAGTTACTCCTGGTGTTGCTCAGAGGACCATATGGGATGCTGGGAATCAAACCCAGGTTGGCCACGTGCAAGGCAAATGCCCTATCCACTGTGCTAGCACTCCAGCCCCTCTGATTCGTTTTATAATAGGTGCAGATCTATTTGGACAGTGTTTCTAGAAACAGTTACAACACCAATACATTAGTCTCCAGAGAAAATGCCATTGCTGCAGGCCAGAGACAGAATAAGACAGAGACAGCCAAGCTCAGAGGCAGAATAGTGGCGAGGAGATCCAGGCCTCGAGGACTCTCTTGGTTTCCTTCCGTCAGTCTATTTCATCTTTAAACTTGATGATGAGGATGACAGGACTCACTTGAGAGATAAGGCATGTCCAGAGGATAAGAAGAGCTGAAGCACTTAGAGGACCTAGCACCATAGTTTGCACTTGTGAGAACCCAATAAACTATTCATGATGATCATGATTATTATGTGAGTCTCGAGGGAGATAGCATATGCTGTGTATGTGAAAACATTCTACAGGCTGTAGGGCACAATACAAATGTTAAGTTGTTGTTCTTCATTAGATGGATGGTTTTGAAACTTTGAAAGCAGATCACAGAAGGTTTTTGTTGTTGTCGTTGTTATTTTTTCCCTTATACTACCTGTCTCAAAGGCCAGAGCTTTGGTAATCATACCTCTGGCTCCAGCTGAATATGCATTTTCTTGCTTAAAAGACACACAGAGATCTCAGGGATGCTGAGAATGTCATAAAATCTATTTGAAAAGCTCTGGCCTACATCCTGACACTAAAGAATACTTTCTTGGGTCTTTGGAAGACCAGCTTCATGCCAGAGATTTATTTCTCTATTGCTTTAAAAAAAATTATTATTATTTTTTTTAATATTCCACATTTCCAAGAACATTGAAGTATCTTAAGGGATTGTGACCTTCCATGCCCGACACCTCTCTGGCTTATACATGAGCTCACGGGTTTCTGGGGGATCTTGTTCTTTCCTAGAGCACCATCATCGTGGAGAAGACAGTGCAGGACCTCATGAACCTGATGCACGACCTGAGCGCCTACTCAGATCAGTTCCTCAACATGGTGTGCGTGAAGCTCCAAGAGTATACAGATACCTGCACCATGGCCTACAAGTAAGTCGGGTTTCAGTTACTAAGCAGCACCCCCACAACAGCTAAAGGGGCTCCCATTGTAGATGTTGTTTCCCTAGCCTAAGGCTCCTTCAGAGTGAAAGAGGACCCCTATGACCTTGCCAGAGGTGTGATGAGAACATGGGCCATAGACCTTGTACCCTAGATCCCGGTCCAGTCTGGCCAACAGAGGAATTGAAAGGAATAATGGACAATATTCCTGTCCCTTGTATCTACTGTCCTGGGAAGCCTGCTTCATGAGCTGGGGGGGAAGGCAGCTGGAATAGAGAGGGGTTCACTGAGACAATGATGGTTGGAGGAATTGTTTGGGATGGGAGATGTGTGCTGAAAGATAAAGGATCAAACGTGATAACCTCTCAATATCTGTATTGCCAACCATAATGCCCAGAGGGAGAGAGAGAGAGAGAGTATGGGGGAAATTGTCCGCCATGGAGGCAGGGGGAGGCTTGGAAAAGGGGGTATACTGGGGACATTGGTGGTGGAGAATATGCACTGGTGGAGGGATGGGTGTTTGATCACTGTATGATTGAAACTCAAACATGAAAGCTTTGTAACTGTATCTCATGGTGATTCAATAAAATAATAATAATAATAATGATAAAATTTTTTAAAAAAGAAAAAAGAAAGGGATAATGGGACAGAGTCATTGTTTTGGACTGCCACAAGGTCATTAAGTGCCTCGCTTGTTAAAAGGTAGGTTGCAGCTCCCCTGGGGGGCATCATATCACTGACGCTAAAGGTCATGAAAAAATTTATTCTGAAATTTATGATTTGCTGTCAGTAAATATTTGCTTTGTATTCCTGTGTCACATAAAAAAAATCTGTAGAATAGGGGTCACTACTTGTAAAAATGCTAAGAAGGCCTGTCTTAGAGAAGATATCAGCCATAATTATTTCGGAAAATCTAGATCATCAGACTTTTCCTTCTCCAGGAAGATCTGGGTCTTGGTCAGCCTATCTTGTCACAGTGCTCTTTAGAGTAAAGCCATTTTATATCCTTAGTCACCCGGAATAATCTGTGGTATTATTTCCTTCCTATTCTTTCCAATGTCTTACTCCTGGTGTTGGATCTACAGCCTTCCTATTGTCACAAAAGGAATGAGAACCCTGTTTTCAGCATCCATGGAAATTAATAACCACTGTTACAGACTTGAAAACCTCTAGTTTCCTTTTCTGATTCCTTTTCTCTCGAGTTCAAAACTCTCTCTGGGCTAGTAGAAAAGATCATAGCACTTCTCTCAAAAAGCTAATAATCGTAACAAATTATGGTCTGGTTGACAAGACCTGAAACCATTAGGGAAGTAAAGGACGTGTAATAAAACATGTTGTGTATGTGATATATAATTAAGGATAGATAGGTACAGTGCAGTACAAAATCATATGGTGCTAGCACAATACAGAAGATAAGAGCAGAAGGAATAAAAGACCAGCGAAAGAAGGTGATTGGAGTCAGGATAAGTTTCACAGAAGGTGATTTATATGCTGGACCTAGAAAGCTGAATGAGAGTTGGGGCGGTGACAAGAATACAAACAGGCATTTCAGGAGTTGAGCAGAAGCTCTAGCTAGTTGCTTGATATTCAGAAGGAGGAAGAAAGAAGGAAGTTTGATCAAAGCATCAGAGTTTCTAGTTGAAGGTGGAAGGAGATACTCTTGAATAGGAAAAGTAAAATCAAATCACAGTGCATATTTTATTGGGGATGAGGGAGCTGGGAGTGGGGGACATATCCAGCAGTGCTCTGGGGCTATGCCTGTCTCTGTGCTAAGGAGTGGCCCCTGGCTGTGCTCTGAGAACTATGTACCATGGCAGGGATCGAACCTGCGTTGGCTCCATGTAAGGCAAGCAGGCTCCTTACTCCTTACCTTTCATCTCTCTCCCTGGCCAGCATCTTAAAGAGTTAGACTTGGAAATTTTTATATTGTATAGTAAGAGATCCAGGAAGCAGTGTTACAGGAAGATTAACCTGGCTGGGGAATACAATATAGATTAATGCTTACCCTGCTTTATTCCAGTAGCAAATAGAATTTATTCACAACTACAGGAAACTGATCCATATCAGAGAAAGATGTGCTGCCACTCATCTTTAACTCATCTGGTCCATTTATAATTTATAAAAATGATAACATACTTAGATTAAATTCACGCATGCAATCAATAATTATCTTTTGTACCATCAGTTGTACTGAATAAATACAATGGCCATTTCAGGAAAAACTAATTCATATTTTCGGGCATAAGTATATATTCCATTGTGACAAATTACATTAAAGAATGTAATGGAAGTGATGATTTAAAGAGGAAAGTGAAAAATACATAGCTCTAGAAGAAAAATTTATTCATATACATTTATTTTTTAAATATAAAATGGAGGTAACACGGTGACAAATCACTATGGTATTGTGATTAGATGGATATGCTTATAATAATGGTTTAAAGGTGTTAATTTACAATATTCTGAAATTATATGTTTTGCAACCATTTTAAATCATGCTTAAATTATATAAAAAACTAAGGGAGGTTTTAAACTGTAGAAAGGAGAATATTTTTATTTGAAATTCTTTAAAAGTATATTCAAATAAAAATGGTGAAACTTCCTGTGTCTTGTAAGACAGGGATTTATGGACCACTGTAATATGTATTAGAAAATTATATTTCAACTTTACAAAATCAAACTCCATACCAGTTGTACCCAGTGTCAGTTCTACCAAATGCAAATCATATGGCATATTTTTATTTTATTTTCCAGTAGAATTTTTTGGTATTTCCCCTTTTTTCAAATAACTCTTTGTTAATAGAAATATTATTTTTCTATCCTGCCACTTAATTTCATTCATTTATAATTAGTAGCTGCTTTCTTTCATAGACTCTCTGATTTTCTGTGTTATCATGTCATCCGCAAATTATGACAGTTTAGTTTCACTTTTTTTTCAGTTGGATTCCTTTCATGTGTTTTTCCTGACTTAGTTCAAAGAGCATATTTTAGGTATTAAAACCTAATTGAAATATTTAATATTTTACAATTATGTGCACTCTGAGAACATTGTTTTAAATTTACCTTTGTTACTTTGATTTCCATTTAATTGAGTGTTCGAAGCAGTATATATCTATTTTATTACATTTTCTTGTGGGCAATGAATAATTTTTTTAACCAATAATTTTTTAGCAGAGATTAATGCTGATAAATAATACCTCTGATGGCAGTGTACCTAACATGCCACGGAGAGGTAAAAATGACTCGAGTTAATCTCTCTGGTTTTCTGGTAAAAAAAAAAAATATATATATATATATATATATGCATATACATATACAGTTCCTTTCAAATAAATTTTTTTCGTTTATACAGCTTGGCACCTTATTCATTGTAGGTGATCTTTTTCTCATCATTTCTGATCCCACCTCTCAACATATCAAGTGATGAAAAGCTTAGAATATCCACACAGCAGACTGGTTATTTTTGAGCAATTTCTTGTTTTGAAATATTTACTCTTCGTTAGACATACTCCAGTTTTTTGTTTGTTGCTTTGCTTCCAAATCACTTCATCCTTGTACATGAAAACCTTTCAGACATGTGAAGATTGCTCTCATGAATCATTTAGTCTTTTTTACACCCTCCAACCTCCCGACCCTCCCCCCCACATACACACATATGGACTGTATAATCTTTTTTCTGTTCTATGTTAACCTCAAGGTAAACTGAGCCCAGGACCACGCATGTCCTTTGTACTTTTGCAGCATCATTACTTTCCATGTATGGGACCCAGAGCTGAGTTCTGTGCTTCTCGTTAAATCGTGTCTGTTGCACTTGTCAGATACTGATTGGGCATCTGTCAGATCTAAGGCATCACATGAGTTTTAGGGGGTAAGAAAGTTAATCCATCACAGATATGCCTTTAATGATTTTACTCTTTCGGTCAATGACAGGAAGTGAAACTAGGGTCTAGACATTGGACATGTATATCCATAACATCATCAATTTATGACAGAAAATATGGTAAGAGAGGTAAAGATGACATACTGTGGGGGAAGAAATTTCTTAAGAACAAGCAAGTCTTTGTGATAGAAATGAACTAGGCCTTGTGAAGAGGATTTGGATGGGATTTAGACTTTAGGAGTTAAAAGAAGGAAGAAAGTGGAGCAATGTCAAGGAAGTAGAGGAGAGTAGGCTAAGGAAGAGCAAACAATGAATTCTTAGGTGTAGGAATGGAAGGTTGAGCCAACAATGGAAGGTCTTCAATGCCATGTTCAAGGAACTTGGTCTTTTTCAATTCGATTGTGGGGGGAATAGAAAGAGAAGAGGCAACAGGCTCGGGTAGCAGGCTTTAGACATTTTTTTTTTTCAAACTTTTTGTGTAATAGATTGAAAAGTCAGGAGAATGGAGATGGAGTGGAGAGAGATGTAAGTGACTGAGGTCAAGGAGAAGAAGGAAAAATGGAGGGGAAGGGATGATCAAGAGGGCTGAAGAGGTCAGTAGGGGCTGGAGAGGTAGTCCACCAGGTAAGGCGTTTTTTGCCGTGGTGCCATCTGACCCAGCTTGCTTCCCCTGACACTGCATATGGTCTCCCGTCGCCTCTTAGAAGTGAGCACAGAGCCATGAGTAAACGCTGAAAGCCACTGGCTGTAGCTTCCTCCCTTACCAACAAAAGGAAGAAGTCAATGTGAGCCTGGGTTGTAGTTCAGAGGTAGAGTTGCAAGTCTGCCACTTGCAACTGTCGTAAGACCTGGGTTTGGATTCCAATACAGCAATAAATAAATAATAAATTTGCAGTGTGTCCATTGACTGGCTGAATGGGAATAGGAAATAGAAAAAGAAATAGGAGTGGAAATTAGCCTTTTCTGTGCTGTATTTGTGGAAATTTTTTTTTCACCTTGCACTCAGTATCTCACATTTAGCATTAATTTTAGCTCACATTTCAGTTTACTGCGATCTTTATGAATCCTCATTCCACCTCCAAAAGATCTTAGCTTATTCCCCCAAATTCCATGTCACTGTTGATGTCACATGCAATATTTTCTTCTTGTGTGTGCCATTCAAAAATGTTTGGCAACTTGACCTTGGAATACAAAATTTATTAACAAACTGAGGGCTGGAGGAAGGGAGCAGAAATGGGACCAGAGATGACAGAGCGACTGTATCACTGTATTGCTGTCATCCTGTTGCTCATAGATTTGCTGGAGCGGGCACCAGTAATGTCTCCATTGTGAGACTTGTTGTTACTGTTTTTGGCATATAGAATATACCACGGGTAGGTTGCCAGGCTCTGCCGTGCAGGCGAGATACTCTTGATAGCTTGCTGGACTCTCTGAGAGGGATGGAGGAATCAAACGTGGGTTGGCCGCATGCAAGGCAAACGTCCTACCCACTGTGTAATCGCTCTAGCCCAGAGTGACAGGGGAGAAAATACATGGGCATTTTTTTGATGTGCCCTAATTTTGTATATCAGCACATCAATGTTTTAAGCGTAACACTATTGTAACCATATTATCTAAACTAAAAAAAAATAAATCCTATAGCCAGAAAGATAGTACAGGGGATATGGTGTTTGCTTTGCACATGACCCAGATTTGATCCCTAGTCTCGTATGTGGTTCCTTGAATACTACCAGGAGTTATTCCCTGAATGCAGATCCAGGAATAAGCCCAGACCCCAAAACCAAAAATAATTTTTAAATTATTTTTTAATTTAAGAAAAATAAATAATTTTATACGTTCGACAGGTCCACATTGTGAATTTACAGGACCTGCCTCTTGAGACATCGTTGAGATTAACACCTGTATATTATTCAAAACTTCTGATGTTCAAGTGTATTTCTGACGATGAAACTTAACTCCATAGCAGGCACCACAGCCTGTTTGAATAATATTTCCCCACCTACTGCTTCTATGACCTTGAACTGTTACTTAGCATCCTGTGCTATCATTGCACTATCCAGAAAAGGGGGGATAATAGTCCTTTCCTTCTAGAGTTGTTTCAAAGTGATATAACAGTGATGGAGATGACAAGCATCTTTAT
Organism: Sorex araneus; assembly: GCF_027595985.1. Classification (NCBI taxonomy): domain Eukaryota; kingdom Metazoa; phylum Chordata; class Mammalia; order Eulipotyphla; family Soricidae; genus Sorex; species Sorex araneus. The sequence continues at coordinate 432,117,277 of NC_073302.1, forward strand.
TATCCTTCATATTAGTGCACCCGTAGTTCATCACTTGCCCTCTGTTTAGAAAAAAACACAAGTTCTTGTTCATTTCCTTGCTGGTGGCCCCGTTCCTAATTGGCTAGCCTTAACTCCAAGTTCCCTCCGGCCCATTCCCCAGGCTGGCAGGTGTGAGCTAGCTATGAACAATGGAGATTCTCCAGGTCATGGTTTTAGAAGTCCTCTGCTTCCTGCTCAGCCTCATGTGTAGAACTCTTGTGTATAGTTTCCAGATTCCCCTTGGAAAGAAGGTGGCTTGGCCTTTGGCCAAGTTTACCATTTTTTCCATTCAATTCAGAAAGATAAAAGCCAGATGACTTGTTCTTTGCGACATACTTCCTAGCGTCTAGTGAGTTCCACGTCCTAGTGGTTCACAGACTTTCTCTCGTCATCTTTTTAGGAATTTTTACCTTCAATTTCTGGGTTTGACCTTCTTTATTTTATAAGCATCACAGCATTTGTTTTCAGGCATGTCCCAGTCTACCAGTGTACCTCTGAATTCGCCAGCCGTGGTTCTGGGAGTTTGTGTTTTGAATTGTTGCCATTCCCTCAAAGTCATTGTCTAAATTTATTAAACTTGCCTAAATTGTCTTTAATCTAAGTAGCTATTGATGTGGTTGATGACTCCAACCTTAAAGCAATCTGTTGACTTGGTTTCTAGGATTTCTCTCAATCAGCGCATGAGTTTTTACATAAGAGTGTGTAGTATACAGATGCATCCAACAGAGAAAATACTGCTTCATTGGGTGGGGGTCAGGGTTTGGGAGAGGGGGTTTTATCTTACTGGAAAAGGAAAGAGAAAATAGGTAACATGTAAGTTCATAAGCATATTCAAAAGAATTCAGATGTTAGTAAGTCACTGTCACTGTCTTCCTGTTGCTCATCAATTTGCTCTAGCGGGCACCACTAACGTCTCTCATTGTGAGACTTATTGTTACTATTTTTGGCATATTGAGTGCACCACCCCTCAAAAAAATGGAGATAGTGTTAGAGAATTGTGGCCATACTATTAGACATTTTATGAGTTATTTGAAGTAGAAAAAAAAAATAAAGCCAAGTATGTCTGTGGGGAAAATTCTTTAGGTAAGAGAGACAACTACTGATGTTGGAGAGGAGAGGGTGGATGACTCAAAGCAGTGGTTTTCTCTAGCAAGTAGGTGTAGGAAGTAATGCTCAGTGGAGTATTGACTTGGTTTAAGTTGGGAGGGGAGTAATTCTGTTCACGTGGTCTGTCTGTCATGTAGGAAGTGAGTCTCTGTCATTGGCGGCGTACCATTTTGTCCAAATAACCAAATTCGTCTCCATTTATCCCCTTCTTGGAATATAGCCATTGCTTTTGCCTCTTTTTTTTTTTTTTGCTTTTTGGGTCACATCCAGCAATGCTCAGGGGTTACTCCTGGCTTTGCACTCAGGAATTACTCCTGGCAGTGCTTGGGGGACCATATGGGATGCCGGGGATCGAACCCGGGTCGGCCGCGTGCAAGGCAAACGCCCTACCCACTGTGCTATCGCTCCGGCCCCTGCTTTTGCCTCTTGACGTAACGTGGTCATCAAGAAAGAATCTTGATTCTTTCCCCTCAGAGATCAGAGCACTGCACTCTAGTTCGGTTGTCAAATTCTCTGGCACACTTTGGACACTTTCACTAACAGTCCCCATCACCAACTCTTCCCCATACAGAATCACCGCTACGGTGTTCTACCGCGGAGGCTCAGTTCATCACACGCCAAGGCCAGATGTGTCTCAGGGTTGGGGACAGTAATTCTGTAAAGTGTTTGAAGGGAGAAATAAATAGAAAATGATTTACACGATTGTTTTACAACAGTGCACACACTCACATGTATACACACACATACACATACACACACACACAGAACCCCATGGTGCCTGATGCTTATTACTTAATCAAGTTTCACAGACTAGGGGGGGGGGGGAAATGTTTTCTCATCACATGAATCCAAAGATCCAATGTGTCCTTACTTCCTCTCTTCCCGTTTACTGCCCTCCCCCGGGTTGGCACCTGCTGGGGAGTAATTAGGGCAGTCCTAATTTGGACAGCCAAATCCTGATTACAGCGAGAGGAAAAACAGGAAATGTTCTAGTTTCTCTGCCAGCACATGACTGACTTAAATAGAAAGCCATATACAATTCAAATGATCCAAAATGATGGACTGGGTGGGGAGAGGGGGGACGGAGGGGGGGGCGACACTGCAGTCGCTTCTTTCCCAGTGGATAACTTTCACAGACACCATCAAATCCCCGAGCTTCAGATGCCCTCTGCTGTGCGTCCACTTGTTCTCCAGGTCAGGAGAGCCCAAGCCCCACCCCCCTACTGGGAGTTGAGGGATCTGAGACAAGGTCAAAGGCAAGGGCAGACCCCTCTCGCCTTCATGCAGTCCCCTCACGCTAGAGCAAAGGACTTCTCTAATGATGCCATGCTCTGCCCCAGGGCTGAAGAGAGGTTTCCTGAAAGGAAGCGGGGACTGGGAGTCTTTCCCTTCATTAGTCACACCCCTTGGAGCACAAAGGACGGATCTAGCGGCTCCCTCTCTTCCTCATTTTGCTCCAGTCCTCAGCCGCCTCCAAGCCCAGTACCCCTGTCCCTCGGCCTCTTTGCCCTGAGCTCATGTATCCGAAAATAGCCCATTTCAGGATGGGAAATCACTGTGTTTTGAGAAGTGTCTGTCTGTTCCAATGTAGCTCAGGTTTGTGGAGCAGTTGGAGAAGCAGGGGGCGCTTTTCTGCCTTGCGTTGGATCTGGTAGAGAATCGCAGTGGAACGTCTTTCCCTTTGCCAGGAGAGATTGCCACGAGCCCCAAATTCTGCGTTCTTAGGAGGAAGGAAACCGGGCCCAGGGCCTCCCTGCCGCCCACCCTTGCCTAGAGGAACAAGATCTCACAGTGGGGCAAAGAAAGGGCCACTGAGGGATGAACTTGCCATCGCCCCATGGCAGAAGCCAGATCTGGCATAGAAACCAGGGGTCCTGTTAGCCCTGCATAGGTTTGATGAGTGAGTAATGAAATTGCCACACAGGTGGAACAGGGCAAGCAACCCACAGGGTAGCGTGGATGGCTGTGGTCATCGGGGAAAGACTGAGGAAAGCAGATGACTGAGTGGGGCTCTTTAATTTAAGTCAGAATGGGCAGAGTGACGAGAACCCCCATATGAAGGCAAACGACTGTCTGTTTTGATGAGGACAGTGACTTGAGCAAGTAGCCATTAGAGAGGATCTCGCCAGCCCCATTGTGTTCAAGGGCAAGGACCAGACACCAGCATCTATAGTGACAACTAAATTGCAAGAAGCCAGGGCCCAGGAGGAATGAGTGCCTCCTCAAACTTGTTTGCCACCTTTGCCGACGTAAATGAGTTTGAACTTCGGAAGAGCCACGGGCACCTCCCAGGGCCATTCTTGGCAGCCTCCTAGCAAGCCCTTCTTCTGGTTTGCCTCTTCAAACTATGTTACATCATTATGTCATTGCTCATAGCCCCACTCAGTGAATTCTCTAGAGCTAACACTTTTATTTTTATTTCACTTGTCATCCCGTTATTCATCGATTTGCTCGAGCGGGCACCAGTAACGTCTCCATTCATCCCTGTCGCATACTTGTGTAGCCCAATGGAGTCTGCTCGCTCCAGGAACACAAAGAGCACCAAACTACTCATTCAGCGCCTTGACGAAGAAGTCTGACCATCTCGTAGGTGGGCAACCAGGTGTTGTTTTGACATCCCGTAGAATCCAGTCCATAACAGCTCAATTTTTGACACCTTGGCAAACGAAACAGTATCCCTAAACCATCAATGGAGGTCGGAACTCCGGATTTCTTCTCTCACTTGAGTGAAGTATGAGACTCCAAGCATAGCTCTTTCGATTCTTCTTTGGGATACCCGAATGGCGTTCTCATCCTGTTTGTGTAGGGCCCAGGTCTCTGAGGTGTATGTTAGTGCAGGAAGAACGGTGGAGTCGAAAAGATGTGCCCAGAGCCGGAGGTTCTTCGTCCTCTTAACCACTTCTTTGATGCTCTTGAAGGCATTCCACGCCACTCTCTTCCTCCTGCATAGCTCAGGTGCCAGGTCATTTGTCATGTTGCGTTCTCGACCCAGGTACACATAACTGCTACATTTGGAGATGTTCGTTCCGTTGAGAGCAAAAGGAACATCAGGGACTAGTGTGTTTCTCATGAACATTGTCTTCGTGAGATTCAGCTGCAGATCAACCTTTCCGCACTCACGGTCGAAGTTGGCCAGCATTCGTGCCACTTGATGATGTTTGGTGTTATGTTTGGGGTTATTATGTTTGGTGTTATTTTTATTTAATATAGATTTTTTTAAAGACAGTTTATGAAATGTATGTGGTGCCGGGCTCCCAGAGTGCCCCAAGCAATTGTGAGATTTTTCTCATGTGCTCATAGAGGGCAGCATGCAGGCGCTTGTCTGCTACTTAGCCTATGGCCTGGCACTGCTTGATCTGTTGATGGTTTGCATCTACCCCTGAAAAATAGTCATGTTCAACTAACTGTTCATATCAGAGTTCGTGGGGAAGATTTCAAAACACAGTCTAGATTTCTCATACCAGACCCATGGGGCGTCGGGCTAAAGAATTCTCTAAAACGGCTCTGAAACTGAGTCCCATGTGTGTTAGTCATCTGCACGCCAAGCTTCTAGAAGGAAGTTCCAGTGTCTTTTTTTTTTCCCACATAATTATCTCCACCTTTGAGCAGGTGTCTGGAACTTTCCCTGCTGCTTATTGCTGAAGGCAGTCACTTTTCTTTCCTAGCACACATCCGCTGCTCTCCTAACAAGAAGTTCAGAACAAGTCAGCAGCCCTTTGTTTCTCTCCGTTCTCTTAGCCTGCCACACACACTTGGATGCTGAGTGGTACCGGCCTGGAGCAGAATAGAAATCTGAATCAGTAAAGTACTCATCACTGTGCCAGGGACTCAGTAGTCACATTCTCCGGCCTTTCGCCACCCGCAGACCACAGCCTGTCTCAGACTGGTCCACCCATCAGCAGTGATGACCGCTTCTCACACGGGCCCTTGAGGACCACTGTGCTATCTGTTGCCTTTAGCTGACCGTGCCACAGTAGTTTTGAAGAGATGAGATGAGAAAACAGGGATTCAGTAAGGTTCCATAGCAACTAGACATAGCAGGGACATCATCATCATCATCATCATCATCATCATCATCATCATCATCATCATCCCGTTGATCATTGAATTTCTCGAGCGGTCTCAGTAACATCTTCATTCGTCCTAGCCCTGAGATTTTAGAAGCCTCTCTCTACTCGTCCTTTCCCAACAATGCTGCATTGGAGGCTCTTTCAGGGTCAGGGGAATGAGACCCATCATTGTTACTGGTTTTGGCATATGAATACACCATGGGGACCTTTCGAGGCTCTCCCATGTGGGCAAGAAACTCCTGGTTAGTTTGCCAGGTTCTCCCAGAGGAGAAGTGAGCTATAAGATATCTCGCGGCCACAAAGCAGGGACATGAACAGAAAAACAGCTGATCCAGGCTTCATCCAGGTAAACCTTTGTCCACCTGTAGGCCACAGGCACGGCAGCTTAAAGTCTGTCCTTCATGTCCATCCCCCCACATCACACCCGTGGACAGGAATGATAGGGGCACCTCCCTCCTGAGTGAGATTGTTCTCAGGGTCCAGAGGTATCCATGTGTTCGTGTGCAGAGTTCAGGGTGAATGCTAAGTCCGTGTCAGCCAGTATTATTGGTGATTGTTGCTGCTGGGTGATGTTTTTACTTTAAATGAATGCATTGTTATTATTATTGCTAATATTCACTAATAAGATGGCAAAGGAAGATATTTCTGGTGTTACTTCCCTGGTGTTGTATGCCTCATTCATGCCCACAATTCATTGATTCACTCAAGCTGCTGCTCGATTCATTCAGCAGTTATTTGTTTAAGCACTTTGACATTTTTACTCTATGGCGATGTTCAGGGGACCATATGGGATGCTGGGAATCGAACCCGAGTCGGCCACATGCAAGGCAAATGCCCTACCCGCTGTGCTATCGCTCCAGCCCGAAACCTGCTTGTTATGAGAAAAATCTGACCATGGACAGTCGAGCCAATTCTAATTAGTCCTTGGTCCATTATATTACAATGTAATTATTCTCTTTTATTTTTCCTTAAAAATATCATACAGTGATGACCCATCATGTAGGAACGTGCGTCTCTAAGGATTATGATTAAATTCTCCCCAAGAGTTACCGGCTCCCCGCATGCACAGTCCAGAACCCTTTTCCCCGGGTTGTCCTGAGCTGCTTCCAAGAGATCTGCGCTGCTTCTGAAGTTGCCGTCCCCGGAGAAACCTGAGTGTCACCAAGCCCTCCAACCACTCTGGGCGTGGCGGGAGAGAACCTGATATTCCTCGGATCTCCCGTTGGTTCTGCTCCGTCTTTCTTGGCTTTGCTTTCGTGGTTTCCTGTTTTGCGCTGGACAGCCGGAACACGGCAGGGTGTGGCTCAGTGCTTGAGGAACCATCTGCGGTGCTGGGCATTGAACATAAAATACAAAGCATGTGCGCCAGACCTTTGGGCCATCTACATAGCCCTGCATTGCTTTGTTCGGGTCTTGGTTTGTTTTGGTTTTTGTATTTTGGGGCTACACCTGGTGGTGCTCGGGGCTTACTGAGCTTAACTCTAAGGATCACATTTGGCAGTGCTTGGGGGAGACCATTTGTGGTGCGTGGGATGGAACCCGCTTGGCTGTGTGTAGGAAAAACACTCTAACCACTCTACTGTTTTTCTAGCCCCACTGTGTTTTATTTTGTCAATCGGCAATTCACTCCAGAGATGGCCTTTCTCATCGCCCTGATCACAGTGCTGTTGGCACTGCACCAGATTGCTGCATTCATCCCTGTACTGTTGGGCACTGCATTGAACCCCAGACAGGGTCAGTCATTCACAGTCAAACATTGGTGATAGTGGCTTCCCAGGGACCAGTCCTCGTCCGAAGTTCAGGGGTCTGGCTTGGCTCCTCATTCTCATTGCATCTGAAAGCTTCAGGTCTGGGCAAGTGAGTGCTGTGTCCTGGCTGCCACCAGGCAGTGGAATCCAATGAGCCCCGCCTGCCCTTGGATGTTTACCTAATGAGACTCAGCACACGGGCGCATCCGGGGACCAGGCACATGGGCCCTCCCCAACTGTTCAAGAGAGGTAGCAATGCACATCACAGCCGACCGACACCAGCAGATGTTTCCTGAATGAAATTCACTCCGCTGTGTCTCGAGGGTGGCCCTTTCTCCAGGCAGCCTTGTCACCTGTTCCAAGAGGTAGACCTAGTGTCCACTTCCACCAGGGAACGGGTACAGATAGTTTCACAGATGGCTCCACCTGTGGCCCACTGAGCTGTGAATTAATTAGTAGATTAGGGTTCTGGTGGTGGTGATTAACCCCGTTCCTCTTGTGGAATAATTATTGGAGGTTTAGTGCTCGGTGATGGAAGCTGTTTGGAATTGCCCGTGCAATCTGGTTGATCATCAAATGATCAGCTAGTAAACATGGTTGGGCGGGATGGAAACCACCACTTGAATGGAAAATTCCCTTCAGGGTCATTGTATGTTACTCAGCAAAGTCAGCCTTTTAAAGGTGAGATTTGCCTTTGGGGTTGGTATCCATTCCAGTGTTCACTAATAGTTTAATGTTGAGAACAGGATTGTAGTTTGAGTCGCTTTTTAAAAATAAAGCAGCATTGGGCTGGAGAGGTGTTCAGTGGGTAGAGCAGTAGCTTTGCACGAGCATGACCTGGGTTCCATCCCTGGCATCCCATATATGTTTTCCCAAGCACCATCAGGAGCAGTTCCTGAGTGCAGAGCCAGGAGAAACCCCTGCACATCGCCAGGTATGACTCAGAAACTCAAAATATTAATAAATAAGAGAGCATCTCTAGATATTATCAAAGGAAGTAATGTGATATTGATTAAATTGGGCCAAGATTCAAAAGAAATGTGTCTGTTAATAAAGTGGGTACCTTTAACATAGGAGCCCACAGATCTGGTTATGTTTCACTTCAGTTCTTGTGGAAATAAACACTTGTAGCATCCCCAAACACACAAATACCATCTCACTCCTATAGACCCAAACTACCTTTGGGTAGATCTAGGCCAGCATCAATGAGATCAGAGATTTAGTTGCTGAAGTTGAGTGGTTTTGGACTAATACCTTTATAGAGCAGATTGAATCACCAGGTTCTTTTTGCATATGAATGCTGAAATTTAAGGGTTTTTAAAAAATTTTTTAAATTTTATTGAATCACCGTGAAATAGTTACAAGCTTTCATGTTTGGGTTATAATCTCACAATGATCAAACACCCATCCCTCCACCAGTGCACATTCCCCACCACCGATATCCCGGGTATACCCCCCCTTTTAAGTTTTAAAAATAATTCCCATATGTCTCTAAATATTATCTTGTATTAAAAATGTCATTCTTAAATGCCAGTACTGTACCTGGCTTATAGGACAAACTGGTGAGGCAGAGTTATTCCTGGACCATAGTTTGCACAGCCTATTTTGTAGGGGAAAAGAACTGATGATGAAATCATAGAGAATGTGTGGAAGAGCATTTATTCTTCTGATTTTCAAAGGAGCAGTTATTACAGATCATCAGGTCAACAAAATCTTCATAGAGACTGAGATTTTCCGATTGAAAACAACCTAGGAATGTGTAGAGTAGAAGCAGAAGGCTTGTCAGTAATCCCCCCAAGCTGATCAGTTTTGTGAATTGGGACTTTGTTGCACTTTTTTTTCTCAGAGAGGGACAAAATTATTCTGATTTGAATTCATAGAGGGGTGGCCGGAGGATGGAAGAGTGAAGTGTCATTTGGTCAAAATGCCAAACAGCTGACCACTCCCCCAAGACTCTAAATACAGAGCAGAAGTAAAGAAATGTCACTAAAATGGTTTTAGTTTAATAAGTACCCTGCTATCACCAAAAAGGACTTCCCTTTATCTTCAGATCAGCTTTTATGGATTTTCCAAGTGGCCAAGTATTGTGGTCAGGACACAGAATCTATGAGAAACAAACTCTACCCTCTGATCTTGTAATTGTTATCCAGGATGGAATTCCAGCCTGAAAGGATGTAGACTAAGTCCAGTGAGAGAGAAGAGCCATGTATTAATATGAGACTGACACCCAAGGACAGTAGACACAAGGGCTAGGAATATTGCTCCATAGTTGCAAGCCTGTCTCTTGAACAGAGAGGAGAAGGCAGCTGGGAGAAAGAAGGGATCACTAAGTCAATGATGGTTGGAGGGATCATTCGGGATGGAAGATGTGTGCTGAAAGTAGATAAAGGACCAAATGTGACAGCCTCTCAGTATCTATATTGCAAATCATAATGCCCAAAAGTAGAGAGAGGGTGTGGGAGAAATTGTCTGCCATAGAGGCAGGGGGAGGGTTGGAAAGGGGGAGAGAGTAATACTGGGGACATTGGTAATGGAGAATGTGCACTGGTGGAAGGATGGGTGTTCAATCATTGACTAAAATTCAAACATGAAAGTTTTGTAACTATCTCATGATGATTCGATTAAATCAAATGAGTCACGTGTCTCATCATTGAGTGCATGTTAGAATCTCTTGGGAAACATGAACTTTTTTTTTTTTGGCCAAGTCACACCCCTCCCCCTGGCTAGACATTCTGGTTGATTTGGACTTGGGTATGTCCTGGGTAACTCCCCCAGCTAAGGAAGCTGGGGATGTGGCTCTGTGGCAAAGCCTCTGCTTCCTGTCTACAAGGCAGAAAGTTTGATTCTGACACCATTCCATCATGCCAAGTATAATTCCTGGTAATGCCAGGTGCAGGGCTGGAGCAATAGCACAGTGGTAGGGCATTCGCCTTTCACGCGGCTGACCAGTGTTCGATTCCTCCGCCCCTCTTGGGGAGCCTGGCAAGCTACTGAGAGTGCCCGCACGGCAGAGCCTGGTAAGCTACCCGTGGCGTATTGGATATGCCAAAAACAGTAACAATAAGTCTCACAATGAGAGACATTACTGGTGCCCACTCAAACAAATCGATGAGCAACGGGGTGACAGTGACAGTGAATGCCAGGTGCCATTATCAGCACCAAAAAAAAAAGTGTGTGCAAGCACCCCAGTATATGTACAACACTACAGAAAAGTTCCCCCGGTGAGCCCAGTGTGCAGGCTAAGGTTAACCCTCTCTGGTAGGAAGGTAATGAGGCAATAATGAGAGGGAAGAACAGACAAGATGCTTGATGAGTAGAGGCAAATAAGGTGAATGAGAAAAGGGCTTTCTAAGTGGAGAGCAAACACAGAAGCAGGACAGTCTTTTGAGTTCAAAGAACCTGAGAGTGTTCGTCGTGGGTATGTTCAACCAACACAGACTGGGCTTTTCTAGGAACAATTGTAGACAAAGGATGAAAAGCATTAGCAGATGAAGCTGAAGAGGGAGATACCCTTTTCCTGGCTACGTTTGGGCTTGGGCTTCTGGGTAATTATGAGTTCTAAGAATGGGTTTGTATTTGTAATTTAGGGGGAAAAAATGATTCTTCTGACTGGCATGGTGAGTTGAACTGATGGTCTTGAAACTTCAGGCAAGAAGCCCAGTTATAAGGTTACTGCCAGATCCAAGTGAGAAATGATGAGGGTCTAAATATAGTTTAGTGGCACTGAATCTGGACAGGAAATGACAGATTTCTAAGATACTAGGGAGGAGGAATTGGCAGGCAGTAGTGCATATGGGTGATTAGGATGACTCGGAGTTTCTAATTTGAATAATAAGTTGGATGCAACATCAGGCCGTTGACCATAGTAGGGAATACTATATGTTTAGTGGGAGAGAAAGAGATGGATAAAGCAGAAACTCTTTTCGACTCATTTTACTCTGAAATGCTGATGGTTAGTTTCACTAGAGTTCTCAGTGAGTTTTTGGATATGCAAGTCTTCTCAATGGAAGAGAGAGCAGCCCTAAATGCATTGATTTATGAGTCATCAGAATATGAGATGAGAATGTCCAGATGAGAAATAATGTTCTGAGTGAGGAAGAACACCAAAAAAAAAAAAAAATTAAATGCGGAAAGGGCTTAAGGGCTCCATGGTGAAATACAACTATCTTCACATACTTTCTTCTAAGGAAACATTTTTTGATCATTTTCAGAGAATTGTTTCTAACAAGCTATATAAAATAAATTGTTCAGGGCTTGCTATAGGGACAGGTTTGAGAAGTGGTTGGAAAAGTGGAAATAATGGTGGTGGGAAGGAACAATGGTGGGGGCGTTGATGTCGGAATATTAAATGTAACAAAATTATCAACATTGCGGTTGATTTAAGACCAGACTTTGACTTCAGCCAAAGGCTGGAGGTAATGAGTTAGAAAGCCCCGTTCTTGTTCTTTTTTTTCCTTTTTTTGTTTTTTGGGTCACACTCAGCATACACAGGGGTACTCCTGGTTCTGCACTCAGGAATTACTCCTGGCGGTGCTTGGGGGACCGTATGGGACGCTGGGACTTGAACCCGGGTCGGCCGTGTGCAAGGCAAACACCCTACCCGCTGTTCTGTTGCACCAGCCCCCTGTTCTTGTTCTTTAAAAAATTGGTGGCAGGGGGGCTGGAGTGATAGCACAGCGGGTAGGACGTTTGCCTTTCACGAGGCCAATCCAGGTTCGAATCCCAGCATCCCATATGGTCCCCTGAGCACTGCCAGGAGTGATTCCTGGGTGCAGAGCTAGGAGTGACTCCTGTGCATCGCCGGGTGTGACCCAAAAAGAAAAAAAAATTGGTGGCAGGGGAGGGGGCATGCAGAGCAATAGTTTAGTGAATAGGGCACTTACCTTCCATACGGTGAACCCAGGTTTGATCCCTGCCATGCCATATGGTCCTCTGAGCACCACCAGGAGAAATTCCTGAGTGCCAGGACATCACTGGATGTGGCTCAAAGACTAAAGAGAAAAATGTAGGGCCTTTGCAGTACTACTTGGGCATTCCTGGGGCTACATCTGCTTAATCTCTGGGGACTAGGTAGTGCCTGGAACCGAATTAGGGACCCTCTCCATGGCAGGCTCCCATCATTAGAGTTATCTCCCCTTCTCCCATAACACATAGAAAGTCCAGACAAAAACATGAAGCTTTTATCATGTATTTTAAAATGTAATGGAATTCTCCAGATGCCTCAACTGACCAAAGTCATAGAGAAAGCTGAAGTTGAGCAACCCACAAAGGCTTCACATCTTCTTTCTGAGGTTCTTGGATTCAAACTGCCTTACAAAAACCTCACAGACTTGGGCCTTATAAACAGCAGGATTTTATTTCTCGGCATTTGGGGGACTGGAAAGCCAACATCATGAAGTTGGAAGTCTCAGGTGAGGCTCTCTTCGGGGTCATAGATTTCTCATTGTACTGTCACCCGGTGGAATGGAATGGACTCTGGAATCTCTTTCCTAAGGGCACTAATCCCATCCATGAGGATCCAACCCTCGTGACCTAATCACATCCTAAAGAACCCACTTCCTACCACTATCGCTTTGGTATTAGAACTTTCCTATGGATTGATTGGGGGGGAGGGGGAGCATGAAGGGGATATGAAGCTACCATCCAAAGTTTAGATTCCCAAATGGTGACGTTATTTTCACAGGGAGAGTTATCTGTGCAGAACTTGTGCAAAGGGCTAGTTCCCTCATGAATGGAACCAGGAGACTATGGCCTTAGGAATAAGCCAACAGACTGAAGTAGAACAAGTGTTCCCAGAAAGAAATCAGAATCCACACTATTGACAAGTGCAAGAATTTCCAGTTGCATGACCCATGTAGGAAGAGAATGATCTAAACTTTTGTTGATTTGGTTTTGTGGTGCCAAGAATCCATCTCAGGGCCTCATATAGCACTGTCGCACTGTCATAGCACTACCGTCCTGTTGTTCATCAATTTGCTTGAGCAGGCACCAGTAACATCTTCACTGTGAGACTTGTTGTCACTGTTTTTGGCATATCGAATACACCACAGGTAGCTTGCCAGGCTCTGCCGTGCGGGTGGGATACTCTCAGTAGCTTGCTGGACTCTCTCTCGGAGAGCCTAGGGCCTCATATGTGCAAGGCAAATGCTGTACTGCTGAGCTACATCCTTAACCTGACGTACGTAGGGAGAAAAATTTTTAAGCTGAGTATGAGGAAGGAAAAAGACATAAAACATATTTGGGATTAGCAAACCCCACACAGTCCAGAAAAGGTAAATGCAAACCACTGTAGACTAACCTTGTCAAAGCACAGAGGGACAGGGCAGGGGGGAGAGAAGGAGGGCATGTAGGGGAGGGTGTTTTTTCAGAGACCAGTTCCCATGGAGTCAGAATTTAGTAGAGTAGACCACAGGAGAAAACTTATATCTGGAGGAAAGATGGAAAATGCAACAAGCATTTGACAGCCAAAGAAATGCCAAAAAAATACCTAGCCTCATATTCTGCCCCTTAAAAGTGTTGCTTTGAAATTATTTGGAGACAACAAAAATAATAGAATGTTGGGGCTGGAGCGATAGCACAGAGAGTAGGGCATTTGCCTTGCATGTGGCCGACCCAGGTTCAAATCCCAGCATCCCATATGGTCCTCTGAGCACCGCCAGGACTAATTCCTGAGTGTAGAACCAGGAGTAACCCCTGTGCATTGCCAGGTGTGACCCAAAAAGCAAAAAATTAAAAAATTAAAAATAATAATAGAATGTATGATACAAAAATCACAATATTTGGGAGAGGGAAAGCCAATATAAAAGAGAAGCAATTCCTTAATCAGCCTCAAAAGGGTAGTACCCAATAACTAACACTTCCTTCATAATTAAATGTCTTTTCTGCCTTTGAGAATTGCTGAGGACCATATTTTTCACTAATGAAATTTGTTATAGTGATAGATAAGTTGAATCGAAAGAGACGCTTTTTAATTAAGTTGAAACTGGTCATTTAAAATGAACTTACAGGTTCATTCTGGCACCCACAGTGTTAATAGCTAACCTATAGGTCCTATTAAAGGATTTGTAGGCTATCAACTCAAGGTCACTAGTCAAAGCTCACAAGAGAGAACAATCATCAAAGACTTTTTCTCTTTGACATTGGGGCCAGAAAGTTTCTTCTGTGATGGTAGGTTTGCCTTGAATAGAAGGGGTGTCTGTAGTTCACAAAGTCCCTTGAAGGGGAACTAATTGATAGTTTAAACCAAGGAGTCAGTGAACGACCTTTAATAACACCTTTGTCACCTTCCAGCTACCATTTCTGTTGTCATTTAATAGCATTTTTGTATAGTTAGCCCATTTCTTGTTCCCCATCCTTCTTGAAAGGTCTCTCCTGACCCTAAGGAACTATTGTTAAGGGAATTATTAGCTTTCGTAGTTGCTCAACAATGAAGAAAGAAATTTCAACAACAAGGAATGTTGTTACCTGGTAGATGACCTTCTAATGGATACCGTTGCCCACAAATCAGATAGTAGATTGAGGGAAGGGGGTGTTGGTTTTTGGGGTGGAGGGGGTTTGGTCCACACCACAGTGTTCAGGGGCTGCTCCTGGCTCCGTGCTCAGGAGTGACCCCTGTTGGTGCTCAGGGGAGCTTCTAGTGCTGGGGATCAAACCTCGGTCAGCCATGGCAGAGCAGGCACCTCCCCCCGCCTTTACTGTCTCTCCTGGATAGTTGCATATGAGCTGGCACCCTCTGTTCTGCAGGAAAGATCAATGAAAATCACTAACTCTGGGCATTTGCAATGTGCTGAAGGGCGTCTTTTCTCTTGGTTGTATTTAGGAGCATTGTCCAATCAGAAGAGAAGCTTGTCATCAGCGCTTCTTGGGCGAAAGATGACGATATCAGCAGACTTTTGAAATCTCTACCCAATTGGATCAATATGGCTCAACCCAAACAGCTGAGGCCAAAGAGAGAAGAAGAAGAAGATTTCATAAGGTAAAAGATCTAGTTCCAAGTTGTACTACGTACAAGGAGGAAAAAAAATATGTTCCCAGAGTTCTTTTGCAGCATTTTAATTATTTATAGGTATCACGCAGCACTGAACTGAAACCAGTAAATTGTTTTCGTCCTCCACCTCATTTCCCATGCATGTTTGCCTTGTGTTGAAACCTTTAGAAGGAAGAGGTTCATATGGATCGTATTTGAAACCTTCCTAAATTAAGTTAAGCATCTTTTCATTTATTGACCATTCTTCCTCTTATGGGAAAATTCATAATTGGTTCATTCATTCATTCGTTTATTCCTTCAACAAAGTCACACGGGCCTTAATATGTACCATGCCTTGGAAACATACTTAATATGTTCTGCCCATACAGACTATTTTACCATTGTTTTCAGCATGTTCTTCAGTTTTTCGGAGTTGTTTATTGGACTTTCTAGAAATAAAAATGTGCTGCCCAAGTTTATTCTATATAATATCCATATACTGAATTCATATTGTTCAGAGATATCTAATTGCTTTCTAATTGCTTAGACAAAGGTCTCTTTCAACTTAATGACTCAACTTCCACCTTTGTATAATTAATTTAGACAAATCAGATAGTAGATTGGGGGGGTGTTGGTTGTTTGGGTGGTGAAGGGAGTTTCCTCAAGGGCTGTTCCTGGCTCTGTGCTCAGGAATGACCCCTGGTGGGTCAACTATAACCAAATCTGTCGAAATTCCTATTTTCATATGGTTCACTTACCACAGTGAAATCTTTTTCACCTCTCTTGTTTTTGAGCTTAGTCAAGTGGAGGAGTCAGTGGAAGAAATATTTGAGCACATTCAAATAAGTTTAGTTGTATTGTCTTTTACTTGTGCAAGTAAATGGATTAAAAGTTCAAATAGAACAAATGCACCTTTTGCTTTTTTTTTTTTTTTTTTTTGCTTTTTGGGTCACACCCGGCAATGCACAGGGGTTACTTCTGGCTCATGCACTCAGGAATTACCCTGGCAGTGCTCAGGGGACCATATGGGATGCTGGAAATCGAACCTGGGTTGGCCGCGTGTAAGGCAAACGCCCTACCCGCTGTGCTATGGCTCCAGCCCCACACCTTTTGCTTCTTTAAAGTGAAAAGATACTACACTTGATCTTAGCCAAAAAGACCGAGAAGCAATTCTTTAAAGTCAAAAGGGAAGAAGAAATAAAAATTGTCATGACCAGCATTTCACTTTCGATTTTAGTTCACCATAGACGCACAGGCTCCTCCTTTGAATGTTAGTTGCAGCTGTAGGTAACAGTACTCTGCTGCTTGCAGGGTCCATGGAGTGTCTATGCTTTATAGCCATGTTCTTATCAGCCCTGTAAAATTTGTTCTAGTGCCCACAAAACTTTCTCAAAATAGTGATACTCGAAATCTCATTTGTAAGTTAATCTTAAGCCTCACGATTTCTGGGGTATTTTTTTCTTCCTCTCCATGCACATTGTCTAAACATAAAAAGTGCAGAGCTAGTTATGAAGACATGGAATTTATTATTTATATATTAATTATTATTATTTATTTATTATTCCATATGAAGTGTATGGAATTTGCTTCTTTACAAATTCTTTGTTGGGAGAATCAGTTTAAGATTTGCCAGAAAAAAAAAAAAAGAGTCTCCACTTTACTACTGTTTTCTCCATTTTCTTTGTATTTCACATCTTGCCTTAGTGTGGCACAATTGTTTAAACTGGTGAGCTGACATTGATAGAGCGGTAGCCAGTGAATTCTTGGTTTACAGTAGGGCTCGCTCTGTATTCTACAGTGTATGAGTTTTGATAAATATGTAACTAATATATGCTCCATTATAGTATCATTTGGAATAATAGTTTCTCAGTCCTAAATTTTCACTCCCATTTATGCATTCCTTCCTGTCTCAAACCCCCTTGTAACAGTTCCTTATTTCTATTATCGTTCTAGTTTTCCCTTTTGCAGAATCGTGTCTATTTAGAGTCCTGTAGCATGTATACTTTTCAGACTAACTTCTTTTGCAGAGCAAAATATCCTCATCCTTTTGTGACTTGCTAGCTCCTTTTTAAAGATCTCTGACTGAAATTCCATCACCTGCACAAAGCACGGTTTATCCATTTACCTATTGAAGGGCGTCTTGGTTACTTCCAAATTTTGGCATTTGTAAATGATTACTGCTATACACATTTATATGAAGGGTTTTTTTTTCAATTATTTGTGCTTTCTAATGGTTGAGTTTGAAGAGTTCTTTTGATATTTTGGATAACTATCCTTCATCTGGTACCTATTTCACAAGAGTTTCTCCCAAAATGCTTCATCTCCTAGTATATTTTATAGAACAGGGTTTTTGTTGTTGTTGTTGATTTTCCTTTTGAAGAAGTCCAACTTAATAGTATTGTTTCTTGTAAATTATTCAGTGTGTAGTTGTAGATTTTTCCGCCCCTCTCAGAGCCCGGCAAGCTACCGAGAGTATCCTGCCCACATGTCAGAGCCTGGCAAGCTACCTGTGGCATATTCACTGTGCCAAAAACAGTAACAACAAGTCTCACAATGGAGACTTGTTGCTGGTACTTGTCACTGGTACCGGCTCATGCAAATCGATGAGCAACGGGATGACAGTGATGACAGTTGTAGATCTGCTGTGTCTGTGGAAGGAAGTGATTTCACGTTTCTCCATGTCTCTGTTTTCAACCACCCCCCATCCAGTAGGCTACATTATTCTATGAATAATGATTTTCTACTTTCCAGTATTATTTTCTATGATTTTCATTATTTTCCTCCTTCCTTACATATAAATTATGCTTTTATTTTTCTTTCTAAAAGTAGTTTGCCCAGTTTGTCATACACATCTATTAACCCAAGTTGACTTTCAAGTAACAAATAATATCTGTACAGGTAATTTTATAACTAAATATTCCAATTCATCCCTCCCATCCTAATAACATTGCTCTATTTCATTTTACTTATCCATAACCTATAGTTACTACACACAATGTGGCTATCATTACTTTGAACAGACCTACTTATTAAATCAATTATGAATAAGAGAAAGGGACCAAGGGAGATTGCTCAAAGGGCTAACATGTATGCATGACAGGTAAGGTCGGGGTTTGATCCCCAAACACTACCAAGAACAGCCCCTGAGCACTATAAACTGGAGTAGCCCTCGAGTGCTGCAAAGTGTGATCCAGAAACAGCAACAAAATAAGATGAAGTAAAATTCTTGTTTTTACTAGTATTTGGTGCTTAGTGTTCAATATTTGTTATATTCTAATAACTACATAGTTCTTATTGCAAGTATATAGTACTAATTAGATTGTGAGCACTTTCTTATATTTATTCTTTTTTTTTGATGCTCTTCATTTTTTAATACATATACAGGTTTCTGACCTGTGATTTTTCCCTTTGTCCTGAAGAATTTTTCTTTTAACATTTTGTTTTTGTTTGGGGGCCACACCCATCTCTGCAGCCCCACTTTTAACATTTTTTGTTTTTAATAAGATACAGCCACTGGTAATAAAATCTCTTACTTATTTTTCTGGAGGAAATAACCAAATAATTTTTCTTCACTTTTGAAGCAAGATTTTTTGAAGCAGAGTTCTAGATTGGTGGTGTTTTTTTTTTTAACATTATCATTTTATTCCTCTTTTCTTGCTTTTATGAAAGAAGACCAATGTAGCTCTTATGTGAAGTAATTTATTCCCCCTATTTTTTCCATATCATTTTCTATATACACAGGTATAGAATATGTGTGTATATGTGAGATATATGTATGTATATATATACATATATGTGTACATGTGTGTGTGGTATTTTCTGGTATTCCTAAATCTGTAGTTTGATATCTGTTATTGATCTGGTAATATTCTTAATCATTATCACCTCAAATATTTCTCTATTTGAAGCCAGAGAGATAGTGCAGCTATGATAAGACTTGCCTCACTTATTGTCCCCTAAGCACTGCCAGAAATTATCCCTGCGCATAGCTGGGTGTGGCCCCCAAAACAACAAACTAAGTTTTGCTTTTATTTAATCTCTGGTAATTATTCCACAGTTCTCAGGTGTTTTCTCTTTCTTCTTTTTTTTTTCTCTTTGAATTTAAATTTTAAGGGATTTTACTGACATTTCGCAAACCTCACTTATCTTTTCCTTGGTTATGCCCAATCTCTAGTGATAAATCAAGACCCATCAAAGGTTGCCTTCATCTCTTAAAGGTGCATTTAATTTCCAGAAACGTAAGATTTTTTTTCCTCAGATTTTCCTTGCCTGCTTTCATTATTTATAGTTTACTTTTTTATTGAATATTTTTTATATATGTGCACATGTCAGAAACATAGCTTAGGAATATTTCACACTGTTTATTATGAAATCAGTAGCCAGAGCAGAAGGCAGGACAGTATTACAATAAATCGGAAAAAAGCAACAAGTAGCTTTCTTTTTTTTCTTTTTTTTTTAATTTTATTGAATCACCATGTGGAAAGTTGCAAACTTCTCAGGCTTATGTCTCAGTTATACAATGCTCAAACACCTGTCCCTTCACCAGTGCCCATATTCCACCACCAAAAACCCCAGTATACCTCCCACCCCCCACAACCCCAACCCCTGCCTGCGTAACTGATAAATTTCACTTCATTTTCTCTTTACCTTGATTATATTCCATATTTCAACACAAAACTCACTATTGTTGTTGGAGTCCCCCCCCCCCCAAAAAAAAACAGCCCTACTGACAAGGAAGCATTTGATAATTAGTTTTCCATTGCTGAGAATGAAGAGATAGGCAGTCGCAGGGCCGCTACTGCGGTTTAGGATTTCTGTATTTTAGTAATTAAGTTCAGGGAGATTTATGTTAGAAATTGCATCATTTCCCTTCTTTGGCCGGCATGGGGCTATGGCTTAGTTCACAGTCTAGAGATATGGCTGCAAGCAGTTGCTGGGATCAAAAGTAGTCTAGCTGGCCTCCAGATCCTGGTTGATCAGCAGTAAAATGGCCGCACAAAAGCATGGCCACCCGGGTCAAATCTCGGCGGATTGCGAGCCGGTATTGGCCCCGGCCCAAGACTGCCCAAGCATCCCGCTGTTTCAAGTTCATAACACATTTTTTTTGTCCTCCTTCCCGCACCACCAAGTTCGTACCTGCTTAATAGTCCTAATAATATGGTGGACACCACGCCACTTCTCCCCGAAAAGGGAAAAATAAAACAAGAAAGAAGGATATTCTATGGCTTAGTTCACAGTCTCACAAGTAGCTTTCTGCCACTTCCTTTTAGTTACTACCTGTATCTCCAGAACTTACTCTCATCTGACATCCAACCACATAGGTTTGTTTCATCTGGATTCTATATAAATGAAATCATGCTATTGAATCTTCTCAATGAGAAGCCAGGGTCTGGGAGGAAAAACTGTCCTCAGTGACGGGCTTTATTTCTTTCATATTATGGTTATGAGATTAATCTGTGTTACTGTGTATAGGTTCTTTATGCTCTGTAGTCATTATTGTATTCCATTGTTTGCGTACATTGCAGTTTGCTTCTCTGTGTGTGTGTGTGTGTGTGTGTATTTGTATCCATTCTGCTAATGGGCACCTGTATAGTATCTAGACTGCAGCTAATTTCAAGTACTGCTGATATGAATAGTCTACTCTCTGCCTTTGGGTAACTAAATGTGTTATTTCTAATAATTATTTTCTAGGCATAGAATTGCCAGGTCACCGGATATGCATAAGCATATACACACTGAACACCAAGCAGTTGTCCCCAGTGGGACTTTATGTTTTCAAGAGTATAGAATGGGAGTTTCAGTTGCTTTCCATTTCCTCTATACTTGATATTCCATCATTTTTAGTTTGGTCACCTGGTAAAATGTGTAGCAATATCTCACTGTGGTTTTATATGCAGTTTTTTCATACCTAACAAAGTTTGGTGCATTCTAATTTATTTTATGGACTTACAAACCACTTGATTATCCTCCTCAAAACATTTCGATCTATCATACGCTTTTAATCAGTAGCCAGATATAATTTCCCTACTGATTTGTAGTAACTCTTTATCTCAGTGTAAGTACCATGTGAGAGATAGGTTGTGCCATGTTCTCTTACTTTCAAGTTGCCTGTTTCCTCTCTTAATGTTGTCTTTAAACTATTCAGTGATAGGGCATTTTGTGTCCTAATTAGAAATCTTTGCTTATGTCACAGTTACAGAGATATTTCCCTCTAAAGCTTCGATAGTATTTTCCCTGCTGCCCCAAATAAACTATTAGCTTCATATTTAATTTCTATCCCCGATTCCTACACTTTCCTACAATAGTAACAGGGGTAGATGGGGGATAGGGTGGGCTCTGACTTTTCCATTAGGAAGGAAAGAATAAATGTAGCATCGATTGATTGGCGCTCCAAGTAAAAATCATCAAACTGACCTGGCAGGCAAGGTCAAACCACAGGGCCTTGCATCTTGGGTTCACCATCATATTTTCCTGCTGGCAGACACGTAAGAGATCTGGTAAGTGTATGTCCACTCCTTCCTTTTCAGGTCACTCACTTAATCACATCTGTTACCTTGATGGTTGTTTAGTAGCAACTTACGGAGCATAAAATGGGCATAACCAATTGCCCTGTCTTCTCGGATTACTTTAAATAAAGTCTTGGTCCTCTTGTTCTTTGTCTTCTTATTAGTTAGTTATATTGTGTTTTATACTTGCAAAGAGATTTTCAGTCAGTTTTATTTGCTGTTTTCTGTCACTTAGAGTTTAAGCCAAGAACGTCTAGCCCTCTTCCTCAGAAGACAGTGCTGATGCAGAGAGACGAAGCTCTATGCCATCTTGGGCTTCTAAAGTAGAAAGGTTTAGATTTAAGAGCCTTGCTCTCTATATTTTATGACTCACTGAATTGTATCTTCTTTCGCCTAGAATTTGAAGGGAATCCAAGTATATACTTTAAAAAATGTTATATATTACATGCGTGTAAATTGTCATCTTAGGTGAGGCTTAATGAAATGTTCTGTGTGATTACACCCATGTACACACCTCCAATAGGAAAATGTAGAAGTTTTCAGCACCCAGAAAGCCTGCCCTCTAGGAAACCACTATTCTGTCCTAATCACCAAAGAGTGTAGTTTTCCCTGACCTCAAATTTTACGTTAATTATAGTATCTGCTTTCTTTTGCTGAACCTTACATCTGAGAGAATTGCCTGTGTTTTTGCATACAGACATGGTTTGAAAACAAATCACGCTTGCTTTAGCAGAAGAAAAATAATTTGGAGGAGGGGTGGTCTGTCTTATTTTGTACTTGATTGACTCTTTCCTCTGAATTGGCCACATTCACTATTCTGTTAAGATGTTGAAAACAAAGGTGAGGAAGAGAAGAGATAACACTCTCCATTGATATTCCAGTGTGGGAAGGTTGGCAGAGAGCCTCGATTTAATGCAGTAAAGTACCAGAGAGCATGGCATGAGCCAACGTGAATGAAAAAGTCACACTTGCCTCCTATAATTAGTTTTCTAAAGCTCTGAGGCTATTTGGCGCTTGGATGAATATAGAATCCAGTGCCCTTTGCAGTGAACAAAGGTTATGTTCCCTTCATTGCTGAATGAGGCCCTTTCCTATTCTGATTTTTCAGTTAAAAAAAAAAAGTATTATTTCCAGGCTTAACTATGATTAGAGAGGGGGAAAAATAGGTCTAGCCTGGACTTTAATAGAAAAGAAAATATCCTTTTGTTCCCAAAGATGCTAAAAGCAGGCTTTCTAGTCCATTGTTTTTGCACCTGTCATATCTGTGTTTGTATTGATCCCCTTGAGATCAGTGAATATCACTGATAATAGTACTTCTGCTTTTTGCAAATATAATTAACAGGAGTAAGGTGTTGGGAGAAATGATGGGCATAGGTCAGGGTTGTCTCGGAGTTGGGAGGCCATGTGTATTAGAAGAACTGCCCCCTGAAAATGTTACCTCTGTTTACTTTCATCACTGTCATCACTGTCATTCCATTGTTCATCACTTTACCTGAGCGGGCGCCAGTAACACCTCCATTCATCCCAACCCTGAGATTTTAGCAGCCTCTCCTTACTCGTCTTTCCCAATGATTGGAGGCTTTTTCAGTGTCAGGGGAATGAGACCTATCATTACTGTTTTTGGCATATCAAATATGCCGAGGGTAATTTACCAGGCTCTGCCATGTGGGCGGGATATTCTCGGTAGCTTGCCCGGCTCTCTGAGAGGTATGTAAATATCTTTTACTGTAATTGGGATATGAATATGCCATGGGGAGCTTGCAAGTCAATCCCATGTGGGCAATAGACTCTTGGTAGCTTGTCAGGTTCTCCAAGAGGGAGAACAAGGCGATTAGATGTCTCGGCGCAAAGGGGCAACTTGCTTCCGGGAGCTTGGTCTTGTAGTCTCTGAATGTTGGCCATTGGTGGGATTACATGGCACTGGGGGCAGTTTGTGCGTGTGGCTGCCAAACTACTGGAAAATGGGGGTTTGGGTGGAGAAGGCCCAGTCCCAATGCGAGCAGGCTTGGAGATCTCAGCCCCAGGTCCCGCACACCTGGGTTCTTCTGCCAGTCCCTTCATGAGTGAGACTCATCTGAACGTGTGGAGAGTGGCCATGGCTAGGTTCCGGAGGTCTTCAACTGTCTAGGCTTTGCTTGGGGCGGGGAGGGAAAGGCAACCCGTCCCCTCCGAGGGGCCCCGGTGAGGGGCAAGAGACTGTGTGACTCTCTGGTGATATCATGTTCATGATTAATCATGACTTAAGTCCTATGTCATCTAAAGCTATCCTTTTGATTAGTTAAATCAAGTCTCAGAGATTTTTCCTATACAAGAGTTTTTCCTATACAAGATTTACTCTTTACTTTGAACCCCAGAGCTGCAAAGAATAAGTATTCTTTCTTCATAACCAGGTCTAAAAATCCATCGGTAGTTGAATGTCATTGGTGGTACCAAGACTTGTTTCCAGATGACACAAGTCAAAGGATCTATAAAACCTACAAAGTGGGGACTGGAGCAATAGTACAGTGGGTAGGGCATTTGTCTTGCACGCTGCCGACCCAGGTTCGATTCCCAGTATCCCATATGGTCCCCTGGGCACTGCTAGGAGTAATTCCTGAGTGCAGAGCCAGGAGTAACCCCTGTGCATCGCCAGATATGACCCATAGAGAAAAAAAAAATGAGAGAGAGAGAGAAAGACCTACAAAATGATCTTGAACTTGACCTTGATGGCCCAGTGTATTGCTGTCTAATATATTTGTATTCAGTTGTTAGATATGCAGAAGGTCAAAGATGAATGGTGAAGAATTGGGTATCTTTCTACCTTCTCGAGCTGAATGGTAAAGAATCCAGTGTTGGGTCAGAGCAGTAGTACAATGGGTAGTGCACTTGTCTTGCACGTGGCCAACCCCAGCTGGATCCTTGGCCCCCTATATGGCATCCTGAGCACCACCAGGGTGGTCCCGCCAAAAAAAAAAAATTTCCTGGAAATATTCTGTGAGGGAGTTAGGCAGTCACTGTAAGAGCTTGTACAGCAGCATTTTGAATTTTTAGGGTACTGTTTCCTTTCATCAGATGGGGAAATGGAGGTGTCCGGGTATTATGTACTTTCCAAGAGCTACTGTGTCAGAGAGTGAGAATTTGATTCCAGGGAACCTAAATCTAGCATTACTACACTATGATCAAGAAGCCTGAAAGTGCATCAGGATTTTGTGTTGGGGGAGTTTGAATATTCTTTCGTATTCATTGATTATTATAACCTTGACAGCCTGACCATTTCTGTGCTAATACCATAGATATGTATTGTATCGGATTTTCTCCTCTAGCTTTTGTTTATGATTACAGCTATTGACTATAGTATATTTCTTGTGGTATATAGTTGTGGATTCTGTCCCTTTCAATTAAAAGTTTTTAATAGAATACCCAGATAAATTATTTAGGACCTAGGGGAGGAATGGGAGCGAACATTGAAACCAGATATGTAGGTTTTTTTAATGCTGATTGTCTTCTCTTTCCTCTGAGTGTTGTTGGCCTAATCAAAGAAAAAAAAACAGAAAAAAAATCATTATTTTAAAGAGAAAGAAGGCAGCACAAAGGGAATGAAAATATAAAATAATGTAAAATAAAATATTTGGCTTCAGATCCCATGTGCTGCAGCCCTGAAAATGGAGGCAAGACTAAAGACATTTTCAGCCATTTATAGTTACTGAATTATTTAGAAGATAAGTTTTTATTT
The DNA here is from genome assembly GCF_027595985.1 of Sorex araneus. Classification (NCBI taxonomy): domain Eukaryota; kingdom Metazoa; phylum Chordata; class Mammalia; order Eulipotyphla; family Soricidae; genus Sorex; species Sorex araneus. The sequence goes on from NC_073302.1 coordinate 432,142,407, forward strand.
GGTCAGGAGAATCAAATCAGTGATACGATTACCAAGACTGCTTTTTGTTGAAACTAATTTAATATTATATGTCAATAATACCTCAGCTTTTTAAATGACTTTTTAAAAATAAAATTAGGAGCTCAATGTGATTGAAAGACAGCAAAATGTTTTCAAAGGGCAAGGTGATCTTAGATCTTATTTGGCATGAGCTCAATATTAAGCACTTAATGAAAAGAGGGAATAAAAGCACGTCTGCACTTTTGTCTTAATTCTGAGGAACACTTACGCAATCACAGATCCTCAATAAATGTGGAATGAATGAAAGTGGATTTAAAAATAAGGCCAGCTATTCTTTAAGTAAAAGAATAAAATGGTGGGTCTGAGGAATAGCACAGCGAGCAGGGCGTTTGCCTTGCACACGGCCAACCTGGGTTGAATTTGTGGCATCCCATTTAGTCCTCAAAACACTGCCAGGAGTAATATAAGTGCAAGGTCAGGAGTAAGTCCTGAGCATCACTGGGTGTGGTCATAAAACAAACAAACAAGAATAAATTTAAGGAGTGCCTTAACTTAGTACCTTAATTAGAAGGCAATACCTTAGCGCTCTCCTTACAGCTGTCTCCTTAGTCCCTTTGGAAGCTTGTGAGTTCCAGTTCAAGTTCATTGGTTAGTATGCTCGGTTTTGAATTTGCCTTTGGTGGGGGGCAGAATGAGGGCAAGTGACATTGGGACAGTGGTGGAGAGAAGCAGACACTTTAGGGGGGGGTGGAAAAATGCTTTATGCATGAAAGCCTCCTAATGACAACATTCTAAGCCATGGTGCCTAATGTAAAATTTAAATTTAAAGCCAATCATTATAAGCCTTTAATTTCATCACCCAGTGCCAGTTAGACAGTTATCAGAGAGGCAGATACCTAGTAGGGCTATTTATATATTTAGATGTAGAAATAGCATGAATAAAATGGAGCATACATACTTTTTAGAAAAATCCCGCTTGGAAATGTAAAAGGTTTCTCAAAATAATATAAGCAGCAGCTGTTAAAAGTTCCCAGATAATGGCAGCTATTGAGGAATCATTAGATAAATTTGAACCAAGAGGTATGAGATCTGACACAGGAAAACAAGACTTTAGTTAACGTGAACAAAATGTTCATAGCAAAGGAGACATGTGTTTTATTATGTCTGTATACTTAATATGGCTTAAAAACATAATTATGAAAGGAAAGATGAATTTAAAAAAAACATGAATCTATTAAATTAGACAATGACATGCTGAAATATTTTTCTTCCCCCCACCCCCGCCATAAACAAGATGGTCGTAGACAAGAACACTGTCAGGCCAGATTGGATGAGAAGCCGACTTAACTTTCAAAATTAAACAAAAAAGACAGGTAATTACTGGAAACTTGGCTACAAACACATTGCTTAGTGTCCAGCGAGATGAAATTAGGCACTTTGTTGCTCTGTCAAAATAATATGACTCTTGTTATCACAAGATTGGCAGTAAATGAAGAGAAAAAAAAAGAGCCCTTATTTCTTCTCTGCTTTTATGTGATCTTAAATGCTAGTAGTCTATTTAGACAGTTATCATACAATTATAATTATGTGCTCATATCATTAAAAAGTCACTAATACAGTGTTTTTGTTATTTCACATCATGGAATTGTCTTTTCCCATGTAAGTGGAAATTTAATCCCATTCATATTTACTTGGAAGCTTAATAAATGAAAACAATTAATTCCTCTAATTTAGTCCTAGTTGGCCTTTCAGATAGTGAGACAGAGAATGAAGGCAGGCTTAGACCCATGGCATGGTGGAAGAGCTCTCTTGTGTAGCCTGCAGAGACAGCGGTGGGGTATTGCTAAGACAGGGGCGTGGGCTACAGGTCAAAACTCTGCAGAAAAAAAAAACAAAACAAAACTGTGTTTGGGGTTTTCTCTGCCATTCCTTCTTAACTGATTCTGCCTTCTGTTCAACCACCAGATCCTCTGCCAGTTGAAGTATCCCTGCCAGTTCGTCTCTTCCTTTCTTCTCTAGATCTGTGTCTTGGTTGTTACTGTTGTTGAGGTAGCAGTGATTTACATGGGTGCAGTGTTGCTGTGGTCCACTCAGAGCCCCTCCCCATCCCACTCCATCTCACCACCTTGACAATCACAGCTCTGTGGTCCAAGGCTCAGAAATCTTTTTCTTGCCTGTCATCTCTTCTCTTGCTTTGTTTCTTTATCCTACACACAGGTGAAGTCGTCCATTATGCCTTCCTTTTCCTGTTGAACCTTTTCAGCTTCTTGCTCCGCCATGGCCTTTGCCCACCCATCTTCCCAGAATGCTCTCTGCTCATGTTTTTATTTTGGGGCCACACTGAGTGGTGCTCGAAGCTTACTCCTGTTGGACTACAGGAAGGCAAATGCCCTATCCACATTTGGGCTGCTTCCATATCCTGGTTATTACTGAGCATAGCTATAGCAAGCATAAGTGTGAATTTATCTCTTTGGATCAATACTTTGGTGTTGGGGGGGGGTAGATATCTAGAAATGGATTAGCTAGGTCAAATGGGAGCTCCATTTCTACCTTTTAGAGAAATCCCCATACTGTTTGTCATAAAGGCTGTACCAGATGACATTCCCACCAGCACTGAATGAGGGATCCTTTTTCACCACAAACCCACCAACATTAGTTGTTTTTAGTTTTTCTGATGCATGCATTTCTGACTGATGTAAGGTGATGAGTCGCTGGCATTTTATTTGTGTTAATCTGATACTTAATGAGCACATTTTCTAGATATTTATTTTTCCTCCCTATGTCTTCGTGGAAGGATCTGTTCCTCTCTTTTCCCTATTTTGGTGGGGTTATTGGCTTCATGGGTTCTTTATATATTTGGGATATTAGTCCCTTATCTGAAGTATTTATATCTTCTCCCATTCATGTTGTAGAAATGTCTCTCCTGCCCAAAGCACTATACATATTTAGTGGAATCCCCATCAAAATTCCAAAATTACATATTTTCATTTTGTTTGGAAATCCTGTTTAGCATAATACACCATGTACATTTTATTTTTGTAGAATTTTAAATGTTATTTAAAAAAATTTGTGTACTACTCTGCACTCTAGTTTAAGTATGTTGAAGTAGGTTGCCATTTATGCCACATTGTCTCAAACATTCATTTGTCTCATGATGGATTCCTGAGGAACAGTTCACCAAAAATAACAGATGAAAGGATTTGTCCTGCTACCGAAAATCTACATAAGGAGAGGGCTGATGGTTAGCCCCAACTACCTCTTGCTCATACTTTTTATCGGACATAATTTCACAATGCAAAGATGCAGTTCTCTAGGAAAAGCAGGATAAGGGACATCCTGACCTAAACTAGGGGATGATACTAAAAGGTCTCCAGACCACATCCTACGTTAATGAGCCGAAAGAATTGGGACCATATGGGGAGCTCAGGCATGTCACACCCTTAAATCTAGTGCAAGTCTTACCTTCGAGACTTTGCCATTGTGACTTCTGATGAGCCCTCTGGTCATAAACCTTGTAGCTGTTTGACCAGTGCAAATAAGCTCACCGTCTTAGAATTACAACCTTCCATTACCAGGTTGCTTCCATAAGGACTTGTGGTCAAGTCTTTGATCCCAGATCTTTAGAAAGACTTGGTTGTAAAAGCAAAAGTTTGAACAGCCTTTGAAACCAAGTTACTAGAACACGTCAAGATTCAGTACTGATATCAACAGTTTAGTCATTTCTGTATAAGGTCTAGGATCGAAGAACTTAGGGAGCAGTACCCATCTGGAATTTTACCATTGAGTTCTTAGATGTTAGTCACATACTAGCTGCCCAGTGAATGTTTAATGACTGAACTTCTGTTCGTATTCATATCTCCCTTGCAGTGGCCTCAAGTCCCAGACCTTATTTGGGTCTGACCATGTAACAGTAAAACTATAAACAGACAAAGGAGAGCATAGAAGAGATCTTCAAACTTTTAAGTTTCTCCGTTTATTCAGACTGCCATAACAAAATACTATTCACAAGATGACTTAGATAAAATTTACTTCCCACCATCCTAGAGATTGGGAAGTTCAAATCAGTTCCTGAGAAGGGTTGTCTTTGGGGCTTGCAGGTGCCCACATTCTTGCTGTGTCTTCAGAATTCAGAGAGAGGGACATCCTTCTCCTGTCACCTCTTCCACCTCACTACCTCCCATGGATCCTATCTCTACTTTGTTGGGATAGAGGGGTAGGGTTATAACATCTGAACTGGGGGGGGGGGGATTCACTTTAGTTCAGCAGAGTGAAATGCTTAACTATTTACATAAAATTTGAACCTTAATAATTACAAATCAGTCAGAGATAAAGACATTAACTTTATAACACTTATGCTTCCAAGAAAGGCAAATAATAGCCTAAAATTTTTAATTATGGAGAAAATATAAAGAATTTCTTGTCATATGGCTTATGCTGAGTCATAAAAGAACAGGCATTTTTGCATCCACATTTCCCATAATTATGTTTATTGAATTCTAGATTAGGTTTCCTTTGTTATAAAATAAGTATGGAGCACTGCACTGTAGCACTATCATCCCATTGTTCATTGATTTGCTTGAGCGGGCACCAATAACATCTCCATTGTGAGACTTGTTACTGTTTTTGGCATATAGAATACACCATGTGTAGCTTATCATGCCCTGCCATGCAGGTGAGATACTCTCAGTAGCTTGCTGGGCTCTCTGAGAGGGACGGAGGAATTGAACCCGGGTCAGCCGTGTGCAAGGCAAATGCCCTACCCACTGTGCTATCACTCCAATCCATAAAATAAGTATATCTTATAAAATGAGTATATGTATACTTAAATACACACATGCACTCACATATACTTGGCATTTCTTCATTTTATTCCCTTCTGATGATTGATTATTAAGTGCAGATTTAGGCATAAATAGAAATAAAGCCTTATGGTGACAAGAAAGAACGATAGTTAACGAATTGAAAGATTCTGCCAATTACTTGCCTTGTAAAGAATCTTTTATATCTATCTAGTATCAGTTTAGATGCTTTGTGGTGGCTCAGTCTTTATTTTGTCGCTCCAAAATGATTGAGGCATTTGAAGATGATCATGATTGATTGCAAATACTTTCATTGGCCTGCCTATATGTTTTTCTGTTCAGATAATGGGCCAACCTGGGAGAATTAGAGGTAAGTTTCTGCTTTTAATCTCCAGGAAGTCTCTGAAACAGCAAGAAACTTCTGCATTTCTGGAATGTGATTATATTAAGCAATTCTGTTTTCTGTGTGCACTGTATTTGGCAACTTATTTCCATCAGCACAAACAGCTCACCTGCTAGAGCATGACTTTAGAATATGGCAGAATTTCTGGCAGAAATGGATGTTGTGGGTCTTTCTTTCCTTTCAGTTGAGCATGATCTAAGATCGCTCATGGTTCCTTTGTCTTAATAATAGCTCTCGTGGCATTTTTCCTGAGCCAACTATATGTGATGCATCCTTTGTGACTCAAGAACACACTTAAAGCAGAACTATTTCTCTTGCCCCCCAGTGAAAAAACTAAGGATTTGGATTGGAGGTCTAATATATCAAATTAACAGCAAAGTAAGAAATTGGAGCTTTCATATACTACTAATGGCAACATAAAATGATGGTGCCATCTCGAAAAAGTCTGGCATTGTCTCACATATTACAGACAGAGTTAACATGACTTAGTAATTCTACTCCAAGGTATTCCAATGGGGAAAAAAAACAGACATCCATGCAAAGATTTATATTGAAACGTTCATTGTATCATTATTCATTATAACCAAAATATGGAAATAACCACAGATGTGCATAACTAATGAATTGATAAATAATATTTGGTATATCCATAGCACTGTAGCACTGTCTTCCCGTTGTTCATCGATTTGCTCAAACGGGCACCAGTAACATCTCCATTGTGAGACTTGTTGTTACTGTTTTTGGCATGTTGAATATGCCACGGGTTGCTTGCCAGGCTCTGCTGTGCGGGCAAGATACTCTCAGTAGCTTGCCAGGCTCTCCAAAAGGGACAGATACAATGTAATATTCGTGAAAATAAAAGAAATAAAGTATGAAGTTCAAGAAATGCTTGAACCTGGATGAACTTTGAAAGCATAGAAATAAGCTGGTTACAAAAGATAACATATAGATCCATTGGGATGATCCAAAGGACCCTACCTACCTCCAGCATTGCATGTGGGAGCTTAGAGTTTGATCTTTGGTCTTCCCTGAGAAGCACAGCAAGCCTGGAGTAGCCCCCTAGCAACACATATGAAAGCCAAGGAAAGGGACATATAGATAGAGACAAAGTTACCTAATCCCAGGGCGGTGGGAGTTAGGTATAAGTATGGAATCCTGTGGGTACAGGAATTCTTTTTTGAGAGAATAAAAATGTACCAAATTAATTATGGTATGATTATGCAATTGTGACTATACATGGACTATACAAAGTTATACAACTGTGACTATACAAAGACTAACAAAGTTAACCATTACTATTCAAAGTTAACTGTTACTATGCAAAGTTAACTGTTACTATACAAAGTTAACTGTTACTATGCAAAGTTAACTGCCAATTATTTCATAAAGTAAATGAACTATATGGTATATGAATGATACCAATAAAGATCTTTTTTTTTCTTAAAGAAATATTTTATTGAACCACCGTGAAAACAAGAAAAAAAAATACAAAGCTTTCAGGTTTAAGTCACAGTCAAATACTGATTAAACCACCATCCCTTCACCAGTGCACCCGTTCCACCACCAAGAACCCCAATACACCCCCCTCCCACCCCACCCCCCATCTAAGTAGCTAATGATATTCCCATTATTCTCTATATATATTGAGTACATTTCATATTTCCATACAGAACTCACTATTATTGATTGGAAATTTTCCCCAACAATCAGGCCTGCTGAATAGGCATCATCTAATAATTTCTCTTCATTGGTAAGAGTGAAGTTTCTAATATTTTAGCTCAGTTCACAGTCAAAATGGATGGCTGCAAGAATCCGCTCTGGTGCCAAAAGGGGTTAGGAGACCTCAGGATCACAGTCAATAGGCGCGGAGGCTCTGCTTCTCGTGCCGCGGCTCTCGGTTCATCTCTGGGCGGAAGGCGCGCCGGGAACGACCCCCCTCCCAGTACCACCTACAGGCTACGTCACTAAAGAAAGTCCTACCTCCTGGTGGAGGGGTCTTAGAGGGTGGCTCTCACCACGTGGCTGCTGCCGCTGCCGCCATTTTCACTCAGAAAAATGGGGTGGAGAGGGGAAAAAATCCCTCCCCGGGCTGCACGAGGTTGTAGCTCAGTTCACAGTCAAAATGCATGGCTCAAGCATCCGCTCTGGTGCCAAAATGGGTTAGGAGACCTCAGGATCACAGTCAATAGGCGCGGAGGCTCTGCTTCTCATGCCGCGGCTCTCGGTTCATCTCTGGGCGGAAGGCGCGCCCAAGATCTTATTTTTTAAGATAACACCTATTCCTGAGCATCACCAAGACCAATTTTATCAGAATCTTTATAGGTGGGGTATGTTACAGGATGGTTGTGGGTGTGCCTCTAGTTACTAACTCATTAGGACTCGCCAGGGCAAGGACCACTGATTTACACTCACTACCAAAACCCCTCTCCATGCCAAAACCCCAGAAATAATGAGTCTAAGTATCTGGACCTGTTCCAGTTAGCAAACTGATATAAAGGCACAACAGGAAGAGCTGTGGGTCACTTTCTAACACACCTTAATAATGTTCCTCTGGTTATTTTACTGCCTATATTTCCAACTGAAGAGAGACTTCAATTCCCCTGAATACCAGCCCCCAAAAGGACCTAAGAAACAAAGTGTGGATATTTTCCCTCTTCACCTGGATTTTACACGCCACCCCCCACCCCCACACCTACCCCCACCACCCCAGAATCCTCTTCAACACCTTCCCAAGTCTGCCTTGGGAACCACAGCTGTGGTCACTCAGAGGCAGCCTCTGCCCCATCAAGGGTGCCACTTCGTTTTGAAGTGTGGGAAGAACAGTAGGTGAAGAAAGCAAACAGCAAATCCACATGATGGGTAAAGAAGGAAGCAGGTCTCCAAAGAGCAGAGCTACTGATTAAACATGACGAACAGCCACGTAGTGGTGGCGGTGATGAAATGTGTGGAAAGATAGACAGAGTGTTTGCAGTTTCCAGGAGGGAAAAAAATGATACTGTCATCAAGTGTACAGGACCACCTGATGACTGCCTTGTTAGGAGGGTTTTGTTGCGATCATTTTTCTAAATCATGTTTGAAAAACTGATGGACGTGCCCATCGGCATGTTACCACTGCCATTTGTGTTTGATGCAATGAGAAGGTTTTGAAAGGGTTGAAGATCGAGCAGTTATGAGAAGCAGAAGTCATCAATGGAAGCCTCACTGACACCACTGGCATTAACAGGAATTTATGTAGGCAACCCTTTCTACAACCTTGATGAGTGTAGACTCAGACTGGTTGTGACTTTTTCGCTCGCCTTATCATCCCTACCTGTAAACAACTTGGTAACCCTTGGGTAGACAGTTCTCTTAATCCCAGTGGCATTTGGTACAGATGCGCATAGTAGGTCTTGTAGAAGTCAAGGTCCAACATAGAAAGAGGAACCTCTCAGGAGGATTTCAATGTGAAGAATTGGTGACATGGCTCTCTTTCCTCTACGGATACTTTTTTGTAGCATTTCCAGCGGTTTTTCATAACTAACAATACAAAATATATTATTTCGGTTCTGCTTTGGGGCAGGGATTGGGGTTCAGGATGGAAACACCCACTCTATGGTGGTGGGAAGGTGTAATGCTGGTGGGATTGGTGTTTGAATATTAAATATAATGGAATATTTTAGAGTACTATATAAATTTTTTAATTATTAAAATAAATAAATATTAAAAATAATTTTTATAAAAGAATTGGTGGGGCTGGAGCGATAGTACAGTGGGCAGTTGCCTTGCATGCGGCCGACCGGGATTCGATTCCCAGCATCCCACATGGTTCCCTGAGCACCACCAGGAGTTAATTCCTGAGTGCATGAACCAGGAGTAATGCCTGTGCATCGCCATTTGTGAACAAAAAAAAAAATCTGCCTTAGAAAGAATTGGTGACGTGGTCAGTGAGACTCTGAGTGTCTGATGGGAGGCATTAGAATAGCCTATAGAACCAACAGAAGACCAACACCTCTCTTTCACCAGAAGTCTAAAAGGAAACGCATTTAGCAGAGCTCAAAGGCGCTTACAATTTGTTGGAGTGTGGTTGGATCTAGAGCCACAAAGGAGCTCAGTGTACTTGGAAGGAGGAGGACAAATATTCCTTACCCTTCATCCTTCTTTGACCCCACCCCCGCCCCCCGGCCACCCATGGCCTTCTCCAGGTGTATCATTAGCCACCCACTAGCCTCGGGGAGAGGTCTTCTTCATGAGAGATGGGGTAGCTCTCCTTATTCCCAAGTCCCCAGATCCATATTTCCTTGTTAATGGAGGACAAAAACACAACACCCTTAAAGATCGGGGGTCAGAGAACTCTGGACTCGTCTGCCTTGTCTCCCAAGCAGTCTAGTCACTGACCCCTACACAAGCCATTCCACCTTCTGCATCAGCCAGTCCCTTCTGGGGGCTGAGATCAAGAGCCAGAGAGGGGAATTCCCAGAGAGCCCACCCGCCTCACTCCCCTTGCTGTAAGTAGAGGGTCCGAGGCAAGGCATCGATGAGCAGGACAGAAGGACTGGGTAGGTCTCGGGATGAGGTCAGGGCATGCGCTGTTGCAGGTGTGAAAATAAGGCAGCACCATGGTCGTTCCACGCCCAGAGCCGCATGTATGGCACCGCCAGCGCTCATGCCTGCTGGGTGCACACGATCCAGGGGGCTCTGCTTCTCTCCTGATGCCAGCTCTGCCCTTTCCCCGCCCAGCTCTGCAGAGGACTCTGGGTCACGGGGCCTTTGTCATTCTTGAGCATCCCAGGCAGTTTTCGCATCATGCAGTGGGCAGTCGGAAGCAAGGGTCAGGGCGGATGGGGCGGGCCAGGGAGCCATGTGTCTGCGTGTAGTTGCACCCAGAGCAGCAATGCGGTGCCTTGAGATGCTGATGTTTCCCTCCTGCGTGTACTTAGCCTGTCAGATCGATATGCAAAAGGGCGGGGGGAGGGGGAGGGGGGAGGGGGAGGGGTAATCTTCCTAAGATTCCGGTGGGTAACAGAATTGTTTCCAGACTCAGCGGAGACAATTTGGGGTGTCCTTGGCGAAATTCCCCTAAATGAATTCTTGTCAGACAGACCTCTTTAAAGGTTATAATTGTGTGATAAAATTGAGTTAAACAGGTTTTACACTCTTGGCAAAATTCGCTTAAATGCGTTCTTGTCAAGTCGGGTTCTTAAAAAGATGATTATAATGGTGTGGGAAAATGAAGCAGAACAGCTCTCCTGGCGCGTTCAGCGCTCAGAGCCGCCGAGTGCACAGGCCGGGCCTGTGGGTGCTGAGCATTCAGCCGCCGCTGCCTCCTTTCTCCTCCTTCCTCCTCTCCTTGCCCGCCCCATTCATCCTCTCTCCTCTCTCCCCCCTGCCCTCTTGCCTCCTCCCTCTAGCCCCCTCCCCTCTGCATGCCCATGCTCATATTCTGGTACCTAGGGGGCGGGTGCTCCATCATTTTCCAGCCGTCACAGAGTACCTCTTGCTTCTGAGCACCTGCTACTTCCCCTTCCTCAGAAGGGGAAGAGAAGGACGAATCTGCTGCCCAGATCACTCAAGAGTGGGGACTAATCTCCCTAAACCCATTCTCTTTGCACAATAAAGTGAGAATGAAGAGCCAGTAAGCATTCAGAGGTAGACAGAGGAAACAGTTCCAGCCTCGAGGCAGGTGGACCTTTTTCAGACACCGAGACCCTCTGCGACAAACCCCCAATTCCCTGGTGGGCCCACCTGGAGTCCTGGACCTCGATAGCTGTGCACCCCAGTACTGCCGGTTTCCCAGACTGTACTTCCTGGGGTCCGCTGGAAAGGCTTCCTCGTGTATAGCAGGAATTCTAATCTCTCTCTCTCTCTCTCTCTCTCTAATAAATTCATGGGTTGGAGTGATAGCACAGTGCGGGTAGGCTGTTCGCCTTGCACGCAGCTGACCCGGGTTCAATTCCTCCGCCCCTCTCAGAGAGCCCGGCAAACTATCGAGAGTATCTCGCCCACACAGTAGAACCTGGCAGAGCCTGGCAAGCTACCCGTGTCGTATTCAATATGCCAAAAGCAGTAACAACAAGTTTCACAATGGAGACGTTACTGGTGCCCACTCAAGCAAATCGATGAGCAACGGGATGACAGTGATACAGTGATCAATAAATTCATATGTTCTTAGGAGAATAGCAGGCTCCAGTTGCATTTTCATATAGAAATAGCTGGCCAATCTCTTTTCAGTGTCCATAAATATAAGATGATTCTTTTCTTTAGTATTATACTGTGCATAGATTGACTTATATAATGGTTTCTTTTACTCAGCTGTATAGCGTGGCTCTAAACATCCTCTACCAAACGTTTTTCTCTGGCATCAAGAATGTTCTAGAGGTTGGCGGGGGGAGGTATACTGTGATTCTTGGTGGTGGAATATGTGCACTGGTGAAGGGATGGGTGTTCGAGCATTGTATAACTGAGACTTAAACCTGAAAGCTTTGTAACTTTCCACATGGTGATTCAATAAAAGAATAAATTAATAAAAATATAATAAATAAAAAATAAAAAAGGAAAAAACAAATAAAAAATAAAAAAGAGAAAAAAATAAATAAAAAAAAGAATGTTCTAGAGGCTAGAGCAATGACAGTACAGCAGATAGGGCGTTTACCTTGCATGTGGCCCACCCGGGTTCGATTCCCAGCATCCCATGTGGTCCCCCAAACACCGCCAGGAGTAATTTCTGAGTATATGAGCCAGGAATAATCCCCATGCATTGCCGGGTGTTACCCCCCCCCAAAAAAAAAACCGTTCTGCTCTGACATTTCTAATAAGGGCCTAGTTTTTCATAGTGCCCCCCTGCCATTACTTATTTCATAGATTAGAGGGTTTAGGGGGGAAAACAAATACCTGTCGTCAAGCAGCCAGAGACATTCCATGTGGTTCCTATGACACCCGAAACCCATGCCCCTGGCTCTTCAGCACTCGCAAATCCTCAGTGCAGTGATGTTTCGCGTGGAATGGTTCTAGCTGTCAGCCAGGGATCCCCAAAGTCACACTCTCTGGGCTCGCCCCAGGATTCAGTGGGTGACTATGGATTCCTGCCCAATGAGATGTCAGCTGTGTACTCAACAGGAGACAGCTTACGTTTTTTTCAGTCTAGCATTTGCTCATTGGAGGAGGCGGCGCTGAGGGGAGGGAGAAATGCGTCCAGGTCAGAAGCAGCCACCATGCCCAGGGTACCCCCCATCCTCCCCGCCGCTCGCTCCAGCAGATTCCTCTTCTCCAGAAATTCATTCATCTTGATTGTCACATTGTACCCCGGGTGGCACGTCCATGCATGGAGAGGGCCCCTAGCCGGGGTTTCCAAGCCACTTGCGTCCCCTGTTGCCTTTCAACCACACCGCTCAGAGGCATCGTGGCGGCGTTCGATCTATCAAAGATGATTAAGGGGCTGGGAGAGTTGATAGTGAAGGACAGATTAAGAAAACTAAATATTTGCAACTTGACTGAGCGGCAGCCCAGGGGCAAGATATTATAACCGTCTGCCGGGCTGCCATCAACAGAGGGGAGACAGTGTTTTTGCTTTTCATGGTAACTTGATTTCCCGGAGCACTAAATTTGGAGAAAGTTCTCCAGAGGACGGCATCCCTTATGCTAATTAGATCATCGTGTCAGAAACCACAGTTAGCCGCCCAGAGCAGCGCCAACTTGAAAGAACAGCAGCGCAGACAAATGGGGCTTCATTTTCTCCCCTGTCGCTTGAAAAAGCATCACTCCTTCAGGTCTCCAGCAGGACACGGGGTCCTCGGGTCCCCGGACAGTGCTCTCAACACTGGCTTGGCTGGTCATGAAGCCCAGGGTTGGGAGGGAAGCTCCTCCCTGCTGTCGTCACCACCATGGGGTCAGTCCTGCAGACCAAGACTGCTCGGACACGCGTCCTTAGAAGGCCAGCTCCTGCGGTGCATTTCTGTCTCGCTGACCATATCTGAAGGGGTAGGGCATTTGCCTTGCACGCGGCCGACCCGGGTTCAAGGTAACATGAGCAATTCTCAGTCCCATCGCAGGGAACTCACAGCCATTGTTTCTTTACACCCCGAGTGCTTGTGACAGTGCTCAGTACCCCCAGTGCCTCCATGTTGATGAAGCAGCAGCTGCCACAAGAGCAGCTGTTATATGAATCATTATTAATCAAAACTTAAATTGGGGTTAGTTCTCTTAATGGGCTGGAGCAGCGATAGCACAGCGGGCAGGGCGTTTGCCTTGCACGCCGCCAACCCAGGTTTGATTCCTTTGCCCCTCTCGGAGAGCCCGGCAAGCTACTGAGAGTATCTCGCCCCCACAGAAGAGCCTGGCAAGCTACACCGTGGCATATTCGATATGCCAGAAGCAGTAACAACAAGTCTCACAATGGAGATGGTACTGGTGCCCGCTCAAGCAAATCGATGAGCAATGGGATGACTGACAATGACAATGACAGTTCCCTTAATAAGTAGTTGGGCTGCTGCTCACTTAGAAAAGTCTTAAGCAGTAAGGCTTTTTTTTTCATGTTTTCATTTGTTTGATTGATTTGAGGGCCCCACCTGACAATGTGCAGGCTCTGGACTCAGGCTCTGGCCTCCTGGCGGAGCTACAGGCACCACATGGGGTGCCGGAGAGCAAACAGAGTCAGTCACATGGAAGGTAAGTGCTCTACTCACTGTGCTATCCCGCCAGGCCTCTTGAGTATTGGGTCTCTAAAGCCTCAGCACTTACAGAAACTTCCAGTGCCTCTTCCATCCGCCCCAGCTTCAGTTCTGCTCACCCCCTGGGTACCACTTTCCTGGGTTTTCCTCCCTGACTTCCCAGTCATCTTGGATCCACCCAGGCCCCTCTCACTGGAAGGCAGAGAGCTGCGCGGGTTGATTTGGTCACATGAGTTGCAGCTCTGTCCCCCGGGGCTGCAGTGGCCAGTTAACCTTCGGAAGGCCCACTTCTTCCTCTGTGTCACTGCCTTAGGGTCTCTGTGTCCCTAAGGGAGGAGTGTCCCTTTCCACGCCATTCTTTGCAACCCATAGAACTTGATTCTAAAGCCCCCTAACCCCATGGATACTACTGGGCTGCATATGAAATCCTCCTGATTTTATTTTTCCAGTTGCTATCATTGATTTATATTGTTGTCTCTTTCCAGTAAAAAGGAACACATTTCTTGAGATCCTTTCATTTATTATTGTTGTTGCTGTTGAGGGGATGCCCTGAGCACTGCTCAGGGCTTACTCCTGGCTCTGCACTCAGGGGTCACTCCTGGCTGTGCTGGGGAAATCATATACAGTGCCAAGGATTTTATCTGGGGTCAGCCAAATGCAAGACAAAACTTTGCACCCTTTTTTGTCTCGCCCCAGATATTTTTTTGAACATGTGAATAAATGAGCGAGGCCCGTTGTATAGTTCAACTCCAGTCTGCTGCCTTAAAGAGGCTGAGTCATCTTGCTTTCGAATGTGTGAAGATATTTTCTAGCTTCTAGGTTAACTGGGTTGTTTTATTTATGACAGTAAGCGTCAAACCACGAACATATTTCACACCCGATGCTAGGTGTCAGCTTTCACAGTGGGAGAAGAGGCAAGGGGAAAAGCCCCCTTAAGGTTGCAGGCATGGAGCCCTCCTCAGGCGCCCTCTTTTGAGAGGTTTGGCCCACTCTGGTGCCTGTGGAAGGTGCCGGCCTCTTCTCCCAAGAAAGTTCTCACCCTTCACGCATGAGAATGAATCCGCTGAAAAACCTGGGTGTGCTGAACTAGTGACTGAAAACTCCAGGCTTCCAGGCTTCACAGATTTGGGAATGGGTGACCTCCCCCCATCTCCCCACCCTTCTGGTTCCCTGGCAGTCACACCCAAGAACTGCCTCTGAGTGCATTTAAGTGCGTTAACGACCATGATTCAGAGACTCACCAATGAATTTCAGAAGAGAGAAGCATGCTGCAGAAATGCCCCAATATCTTGACCCCAAATACTCAAAAAAATTTAGAATTCCAGGAGTGCACAGCCGAGGACGGCTGCACAACATCTCATGCTATTCATAACAAGCAATACAAAATAAATTATTCAGCATCTGCCTACAGTACAGGCTTGGATGGTGGTGGTAAACTTCGAAATCATGGTGGTGGGAAGGTGTAATGGTGGTGGGACTGGTGTTGAAATGTCGAACCTAAACAATTTTTGTGAACAACTTTATGAAAATCAAATTTTAAAATTATTAAAAAGCAACATTTTTATCCTTGAGTCATTTGAAGTTGGTTGGTTCATGATCATTTTACTCAAAAAAAAATTGAATTGAGAAAAAAGAGCATGCTGTCAAACCATGACTCTTGCAACCACGGTGCTAGATGTGCCTCTAGAAAAATGTTGCAAACCATAGTGCCTAAAAAGAAAGGTGGGGGCGGGTGGTGGAAGAGAAGAAAGGTGTCAGCCATAGAGGCGGGCTTGGAGAGAGCGGGGAGAAAAACTGGAGACATTGGGGGTGGGAAATATACACTGGTGAAGGGCTGGGTATTGGAACACTATATGACTGAAACCCAATCTTGAACAACTTTGTCATTGTATCTCTCATGGTGATTTGATTAAAAATTAATTAATTTTAAAAATACAGGAAACACGAAAGAAATGTAGCCCACCCCTCTCTTTTGCCAGCTCTTGGTGACACATTTCTGATTTTTTTTTTTCAGGGCAGCCTTTGGCAAGGAGTCGGAAGTTCTCATTGGGAACCTGGGAGATAAGTTAATCCCGCCGCAGGACATCCTCCGTGATGTGAGTGACCTCAAAGCCTTGGCCAACATGCACGAGAGCCTGGAATGGCTAGCCGGTCGGACAAAGGCAGTGTTCTCTAGTCTTTCTTCATCCCAGAGTAAGGAGCAAGGAGGGACGGCCTGGTGGGAGGGGGACTGAGGAACCAGACCAAGTTCTTTGTGCCCAATGTGTGGGTATGTTCACGGACCTCTCTGGAGATGAGGCCCACATGGTCAAGAGTGTCCACTGAGCATTGCTCTTGTGCTGTCCCCTTCAGACTTGGTGGTCCTGTAAAGGAAGTCAGTTTGCTTCCCTCGGTGAGGCATCAGAAGCCAGAAGTGGCCTGTGTGAGCATAGCTCGATATTAAACTCAGAATCGTGACACTGTATGATTGAGTCCAAAGGTCCCAAGAGCAGAAAGCAGTACCTTTTGTCTTCCTCTCAAGACTTCTCAAGGGCAGAAAGTGTCTCCACTCAGAACAGGACACACTGCTTGTGTTTCCATTTTTCACTGATATAAAATGAATGAAAAATATTTTTAAAAATTTTTTAAAAAATAACAGAATGCCAAAAAAGTCAGAGAGCGAGCTCAGTTCCCTTTTGCTAATTGCAGAATACACAGCTCTGAAAACGGAAGGGAAGCCTCCTGGTTTCCACTGACACTGGCTAATGCAGGGTTGATGGCTTGATTAATTAGCGATTCTCAGAATCTTGACAAAGGGGTCCTCTTGTTTGCTGGGCCATGGGTGTCTAATATTTATTAATGCGGTATTTTGTTTCCAGTGGCACAGCATTCCAGATCTCTCTTGTGCCATTCTAGAAGGCCTCCGCAAGATACGCCATCTTATATGACTTGTAGAGCGAGCCACAGAGTGGGTCACTTATGCTAGTCTGGTGCCAACCACTTTCAAAAAGATCAAAATGCTCTCTGAGTTATTCTCTACTTGGTAATTGCACAGTGTTGCTATTGTGTTCCTGTCTCTGAGAAACCCAGCACAGATGATGTCTGATTCGTGTCTTAAGTCATCTCTGCTCTGCTAACAAAGATTTTCTATCACACCCATTAAGACTTTGTCTCATTGTGCCTCAGTTTCATTTCACAATACATCAGTTGTACCCTCTCAGTTGCCTTCAGGGTGATTATTCCACCCAGTGAGTGACTTAAGTAACTGTCAGCATTTTGACACTCGGTGCAAAACCCAAGTGAACTCTAATCACTGCTTCTATTGTCTTTGCTCAAACACAGCATCAAGTGCTCCTGGTGTATTTTGCTCTCCACACACCAGACTCACCCACATGTACCTCTTGGTTTAACTCCTGGGAAAGCTGCCTGTTGGCATTCATAATGGGAGCAAAGCGGGGGATTCTCTGATCATGGGTGATTTTGATTGCTCCATGTCAGGGTGACTCTAGAAAGGGAAAAGGGATGGCCCTTCATGATCTTTTGAACCGTTAAAGAAGTAATTACCACGACAAAAGCATTCCCAAATCTGGAGTCTTGCCTGCAGGGAGAAAATGTCAGTCTTTCTTCTAGTACTCCTGGAAGCTTAGCAGGCTGGCGCATGCTAGTTTTTCCTTTCTTATTTCTCAACCCGTTTTAAGGGTAAGGCTTTAGTGTAACGAACAAGTGGTAAATGCAATGTGGGGGGAAGAATGTTTGCAGGAAATCATTTTCACAGTAGAACGTTCCTTCCATTCTCACAGGAGGCTTCTCGTCCACCAAGAACATCATCATGTCATACTTAAGAGAATGTTGAGTTTTAGTGGCCAGGCCTGGGGGTCTCCTTGATAAATCTTGGTGGACGGGGATCTCAGGTAGATCCTGACTGCCCCCAAAACACTACTCTCAATTTGCATTCTATCGTGTTCTGTGTTCCTGCTCCTTCTCTTCTGGTCCCCCACCCCCAGCCCCTGTTATTTGAAGGCTCTTTCCAGTGAAAATTACAGGCTCATCAAGTGGAAACAAAGGCATCGATTTGTAAAATAGGTAGATCCAGAGATCTTTTGGACTCAGAAGTGCATCGCAGTACAGACAGGCGTATACACCTACTCTTTCTGTCGCAGAATATTCTCTGCGTTGCTGCCAGCCTGGTTATCTATGTCCCTGCACCAGCTGCCCTAACTGCCAGCAGTCCCAGATTATTCGATCCCAAATTAAAAGAGGGTTTTTGGGGGGTGTTTTTTTATTTTTTTATTTTTGGTCCTGGGTTCATGACATACATCCCCGGAGGTGTCCTTGTGACCATCAAAGTCAAGTGCCCATCCTTGACTTTCTCCCATGGGTCTGACACATTTGCTGCTGTCTCTCACTTCTATCTTTCTCTTTACCACCCTGCCTTGCGTCCATGGTTGGCACACTCTTAGGTTCAAGGCCTGTTTTAAGAGTGCTGTACATCCAAAAGTCAAAACCCAGGTCTCTACATATTTTGCCGCAAAGATCACACTATCCATCTTATAGGAAAGGCACAATATGCAATGCTTGCCATTTGTAATACTTGCTCTGTATAAAATTCCTACATAGAGACTTGAAGATTAGCTATCATGGTTAAGAAATTCTCAATAGACTCTGACCCACATAAAAATTGTTTGAGTGTTTTCCATTTAAACATTAATGATTTTCTTCTGGATGTTATCTTTTCACTAAGGAATAAAAATAGACTACTTAAAACTTTTGTGAGGTGGCTCAAAGTCTTCTTTGGTCTACCTTGCTTCCTGGGGGAGGGGGCCTCTTCTCTGCCTTGGAATCTGTGAAAAATCTCGAGGATTAAAGATTCTAAAGCTGACTTGATTATAGATTCTGTTCTTTAAGCAACTCCACCACCCAAGAGGTAATTGTTTTTTGAGTTAAGTCCCTTTGCTTCAGTCTAAGTTTACTCTTTCTTCGGCTCTATCTGTAAATTAAATGTGGATATGTGCCTCTCTGAAATATTTTAATACGCATAACTTTTTTTCCTAGACTGTACCTCCACATCTTTGGGTATCAAATGGTTTTGGCTAGAAAATCCATCTTTGAGTCAAGAACAATCAAAATCTAGTAGAAGGAGAAGCTTAGGGAAGCCTTAAGTTCTAATCATAGCCTCCTGGATGGAGTGTGAGTAGAGGACTTTGTGTGTGCGTCCTGGTACACACTTCTTGGACACCCACCTTCCCATCTCTCCCCAACTCCATCCCCACTACTAAACCTCTTACTGAGCTGTCATGCACGGGCAGTGAGTAACCAAGAGTTCTTTCCTAGTCCCTTTTTATTATGAGGACCCACACAGTTAAACATCCCTTCACATTCTAAGGCAAATAAATCTCATCGTTTGGGTTCTTGGGATTGGCTTAAGAATCGCAGGATCATCTTTGCTGTGATTTATCTTTGTTAATTGATTTATCATTGCTTTACAATCATTTGGAATTTTAGGGGTTTAGCGTCACACCTCTGCTTGTGTATATTACTCACAATGCCTACCACAAGTTCTAGCACCATTCCACCCACCCCTCCTTCCCTCTGCTCCTTTTTTCTCCCAGTAATCACCATGGTTTGCACCAAGTCTGGAAGTTAGATTTGTTGTATCTTGCAGCCTATCACCTTACTTATTCCCGCCCCACATATGAGTGAAGCCAGCTGACATTTGGCTTTCATGTCCCTGATTGTCTCATGTAGCATCATCACCTCAGGATTCATCCATGTTGTTCCCTAAAACATAATTCTGTCCTTTTTAATGACAAAGTAGCATTCCACTGACTGTTTGTACCATAGCTTCTTTATTCGGTAGCATTTTCTTAATGTGATGAGTTCATCTATTATAAACAATATTTGAGCTTATAAGAGGTTTATAACTGGCTTAAAGAGACAGGTATCTGCCTAAAGCAGTTATGCAATTGATATAGATTATCATTGTTTTGGTCTACAGTATTTTGTGTGTGAGGAGCTGTTTCTTTCTAGCCTAAGATATTTTATTTGGTTGTTCAGCTAATTCCTAGTTGCTATATGTGCTGAACAAGTCATAATCAATGTATATATCCAGGGGCTGAGAGATAGTACAACAGTTAGGGTGCATATCTAAACATGGTTCGGTTGATCACTACTTGGAGTGATCAACTTGGAGTCCTAAGAACCACCAGGGTGGCCTGCTTAATTCCCAGTACCCCAGGGCCCAAGCCACACCTCAGCTTCAGACCCGTCCATTGAATAGCTGGCCTCTTGAGCACCATTTGGCAGCACTGTCACCAGGAATGGTACTGGTGGTCACCGAGCAGACAGCCCAGAGTGAATCAAGTCTTTTAAGCCACTTGCATTAGATTCCAATGCACAGTGTTGATTCAGAACCCACTGACACATGAAATTGCTTCCTGAGAAATGACCCTTTGGAGTAGAAGGCCTCAAACTTGGCTGCACATGAACATACTAATCAGCAGTACTAATGCTAGAAGGAAAACACCAGTGCTTCCCCCCACCACCCCTTGGGTTTCATTTCATTCTCTTTACCATGACCTAGGCCTTCCCAATCCCTTCTGAAGGACAGGCTCTCAGTCTGACTTGCATTGTTATCCCCAGTGGTGCTTCGAAGAGATGGAGAATGCAGGACTATCAGTTTTTGAACCCTCTCTCCTCTGGGAACCTCGACCAATAGGCACGGGACTGAGAACCACTGGTTCAAAGATCGCCACTCCCAATTTCTTTTTTCATTTCCTGCCCTTTTCCTTCCTGGAAAGGCGCTGTGGTTGTTTTGCCAGATCTTGGATCCTGAGACATTTGGGGTTCATGTGGTTGCCCCAAAAGGTGTTGTTCTGTGGGCCATTGCTGACTTCGGGGCAACAACCAGCCCAAGCCGACTCAGCAGTTCTTCATTGGCCAAACTGTTCTCCAGGTCTGGTGATGAGTGAGAATACTCCTTCCACTTTCCCAAACCACACACCTAAAAAAGGGCACAACCAATTAAGGGGCTCCTCAGGCAGTGCTGGGTGGACCTAGGGCACTGGAGCGACTCCAGCCATGTTCTGCCAGGCACTGCTGGCCTGAGGATTTGGTGCTCAGACCCACCGAGGCAGTGGGATCCCTTACCCCACACCGTTGGTGCTGGAATTTGGGAGTGTTTTATGGTACCTGAAAGTAAACTTCAGGTGTCAAATATGTTAGCTGTGTACTCAGCTCTACCCCTGAGTAGAGCTATCCTAGGCCCTCATATCCCTCTGGTAGCTGCAGTTGCCAAACTCTTGGAATGAGTGTGAAACTGTTTGCTCACAAGTCAGTTGTATCACTGGCAATAAAGATGGACAAGGTCTAGGTGTCCATACACTTCCAATCCCCCAGCATATGATTTTGTGGCCTCCCCTGAGACTTTATACATTGGCTACTTTTTCTAGAAGGTGAAATGTGTAGAGTCAATATCGTGAGGTTCTTTTTTTTTTTTTCCTGGTTGATTGGTAAATGCAACCCCACTAATACATGCACTCGTGTGTACACACGCGCGCACGCGCGCGCGCACACACACACACACACACACACTCACACACCCCTCACTAGCTATCTGGTTTTCTGCTCTGACACCAATGAGAATTCCGTTTTTCCAAGCCAGGGTATCATGGGACATTGCCCTCTTTCAGCTTCGCTTTTGTCAAATCATTAAGCAAGAGTTTTCCCTGTCGTTTCATCTGATTATTCTTAATTAAAACTGCACGTGTGGTAATTCCTCTCCTGCCTCCATATTTACAAGTTTCAAATATTTGTAGACTGTTATCAGCCAGCTCCTTCTTAGCGACGGCTTCACCTGACTCTGCATGTTCGCACCCTCTAATCAGCATCCTGAAGTTATACTTTTCTCTGACATAATTAAATTTATTTTGGTCTTATTAGCCATGAGTTTTGTGTGTTGTGGTTAAGGCTGACTCTCATTCTGGGAGTTCATTCCTTCTGCCCCCTCTATTGTTACTTCTTTCCAGATCCATATTGTCATTAGTTAATTCCATATCCTGTAGGAATTGTGTCACCATCAGCATTCTATCCTGTTCACAAGTTTGCCACCCACTACCAGACTGCATGTGTTTTGATATTATCTAATTGACATCACTTCTGCTTTTCTGCCTGAGTCCTCATCACGATTTAAAATCATGTCCAAACAGATTTCACATTTTTGGGGCTAATCTTGTGTTTTCTAGAAATACAGATATGAAAATGATCATCTCCTAATGATGCCATTTTGTTCACTTTCGGTCTTAACTGTAGTCTACTTTATTTATCAATGAATGGAAATTCGTCTTCATGGGGGGGAAAAAATAAGAGAGAGGTCTACAAAGTCTTGGCTCAAGAGATTGACCCTGGAACAGTGCTGTCTCTAACTGTAGAAATGCCGGTAATTTTTCTATTTTTGAAGGAAATCTCAGGATCCCTCTAGCTCTTCTCCATGCTGATATCCTAGGGGTTATTACTGTTGAATTTTATTCATTCCGCAGGCCAACCCAGGGGGCTCTGTATCGGTCTGCCTGTTGATCTTTAAAAGAGTGATTATACGAGAGTCTGTCCCCTTTTAAACATTTTTGACTCTTTAGTCCCTGAAGGTGAATATCCCAGGACTCTAAACTATGGTCATTCTTTGTCTCTCCAATATCTATGTTCTTTTAATCCACGGACAGCCATGCTTCTCTCTTAGTCAGGGAGGCCTACAAAACTGGCTTTGAAGTTGAGCACTCTTTGGGCAAACCAGACAAGTTATTATATCATCATTAAGGAGTTATTTTAGCCTTTCTGAGCTAAATAGGTCTCTTCCTCTGTGAAATAGAAACAATGATAGATAGTCATTGGGTTTCTGTAACCATAGAATAAAGGGCTGAATGTGGCTTTTTTGACAGTGGGTGACCCAGGAGACATTCAATTTGGGGGTCCGGGGATTCCTACTCCCTGAGCCTTATCCCTAAACTCTCCCTCAGAACTCTCTCACCCTATTGCCAAGTCTTCACCATCCTCCTACCCCTTCAGGCTTTGCTTTCTCCCCCAGTCCTGTGATGGCTTTTCAAACTCTGAATATTTGGTGCCACTGGATCCTATCTAGCCAAATCTGAGTCTCCCTCTCTGAGAATCCCCAAGTGCAGCTGAGGTTTGCATCTGTCTGGTCACGGAGTCACATCTGAAATTCGCCCCTGCCTACAAGAGTTCTCATCTGAGAATGGCTTGAGTTGAACCTCAAACAAACATCTTTTAGTTCTTCAAAATCTGAAGAGAGGACTCAGCTGCCTACCCCCAACCCCCATTCCATTCTTGCCCAGCTGTTGGTCATTCATAGAGCTCCTTGTCCGGTGCCCAGTACTGGCAGAGCACAGCCGGGCTTCCCTGGGCAAGGAGATAATTTCCCCCGTTGAGAAGCTGCAGAAGGCGAGTGCTGTAGGCATTTCTGTGTCATTATGGAGGTTTAAATGTCTGCCCATAAAGAATTATTTTGGCTGTTTCTTTGAGAACGTCAACATTTATACCCATGAGGGAAATGTTTTATTAAAATATGGTAATATCATAGATGTTCAAGTGTAATGGCTGGAAGGATTTCTTGGACTGACTGTATCTTCAAATAAAACTAAAATGGAGGAGCTGGAGCAATAGCACAGCAGGTAGGGTGTTTGCCTTGCACGCAGCCAACCCAGGTTGGATTCCCAGCATCCCATATGGTTCCCCGAGCACCGCCAGGAGTAATTCCTGAGTGCAGAGCCAGGAGTAACTCCTGTGCATCGCCAGGTGTGACCCAAAAAGAAAAAAAAAAAAAACAACTATAAAATGGAAATAAGAAGATAAGAAGGAGAGCAAGAATTCCCTGAGAAAAGAAGGGGAGGCAGCAGGAGTTGGGAAGAAAGAGAATTCTCTGAGATGGTCTACTGAAAGTGCGGAGCCTGACCAGAGAAAGAGCAGAAGTGGGGAATTAGAGCGGGAGGAGCTACGAAAACCACAGCACTTGAACTAGAAATCTGAGACTGACAGGATTCTTACACAAAGGCCCTGGAAGAACTGTACTTGAAAGCGCTGATTGTGCTATTAAATCTAATCTCTTATCTAGAACAGCCCTCTGAGTTGGGTGCTTAGAAACTAGAGATAAGCCCACTAACCATGGCGAGCCCATGATTTAATGAGTTCCCTGCTAGAAAACCAGTGTGCCCTTTTAATGTCTTTACCCTTGAAATGAAGTTGATGTCTGCTCCACGGGTTCTGTGTGTGTGTGTGTGTGTGTGTGTGTGTGTGTGTGTGTGTGTGTGTGTTGGTGCCATAGGGAGGGAGTAATGCTTCCTCAAGGCAAAAACCAAGAAGAAGGAGAAATCTCCATTGCTCCGTGGGTTGAATTTAGAAAGAATGTCCTCACTATGAACTGGATATGCTAAGGCATTTTCAGACAGTTTACTTATTAATCAATAGCTCATAAAGACCCTTTGCAGACTGCCAGCCCCCAGACAGCGTAGCCGAGGGGCGTGATGTGCAAATGTGTGCGTGCAGACCATCCCCAAGGAAAGCCATGATGACCGTAATGGCACTCAGCGTGGTCGATTGTGTTTCATGCTCTCAAGGACCTTTGTAAGCATTAATTCTTAATCCCTTATCCCCGCCTCAAGCTATACTTGACAAGCCAACCTCTGTGCTCTCCGTTTTACGAAGCAGGAGGATGAAGCATGCAGATTTGGCAGTTTGCCCAAGGTCAAAATGAGATGGTGACCAAATCTAGACTCAGTCTGACTCTCCTTGGCATGCAGACCACAGTGCTTAGAAAAACAGCCTCATCAGCTGTCACTCATAGGCCTCAGATAACCATCGGCATGCCTCTGTTCGCCCTCAGAGACAGCACTGTTCTGCTCTCTCCCCAAATGACGGCATCTTCAGAAATGGCCCTGTGGATGTGGTAGCACTAGGGTTTGAACTGGAGGCCTTATGCCTGCGTTTTCTGGGCCCCTGGTTGCTCACCGGGCCCTCCTAGTGCTGGTCAGAGGACCAGACCCAAGCCTCTTGCATGGAAAACACGTACTTCAGTCTGTTGAGCTCTTTCTCTCCTGCCTCCAAGAATATATTGCAGAGGAAAAATTGTGTACTCAAGTATTTAAGGGAACTTGATTACCTTAAATTTACTTCGTAATTCATGTTCAGTGTTACCTAGAATACAGATGTGAAAGACCTCCATTTTTGTATGGAGTTGGGATAGATTTCCACAACCTGCTATTGCTTATCGATCACAGTTAATTGTTTTACTACAGTCTTTGAGAGCCCTGGATGGTTTTGGCAGCTCTGGATGTGTTTCTGACTGACAGCTTCATCCAATTTTTATGACAGCAAGAACAATGAGAACTGTTCTCCAAAAACTGATGAGGGATAAAACAACAGCAACAATAGCAACAACCATGTGTCTTTCTAGAAACCAAGAATATCTGAACAGATGCTTCAAGGAAGCCAAATACTGTAAATGTCAAAAAGATGTTGCAGACTGGAAAACTCCTTTGGTCCAATTCATCTAAAGCAGGGACTATTTGTAGGTGACTTTTCAGCATGTCTGTCAAAAGCTTTGTGCTCTAGATAAAAATTCAATAACCTTTCACTGTGGATGTGCCACAATTATCACTCATTTAAAAACAGTCCCTCTAATAGAGTATTTTATCATGCTGGACAGTCTCTGCATTGTTCATTATTTAGTGTTTGCTAAGCTGATGGCACTTTCGCGGCCCTTCCCTTATCTCTACTTCTTCAGAATTGGATTTTATATTTCCGAACCAGTCAGATATGACAAGTCATTTTCTTCCCTCTTGTCTTTCAAGAAACGCAAACTTGATTTCCTTTTTTTTTTTTTAAACAATCACCCCTTCGAGATTAAAGTTATTGAAATGTCTGTATTAGCTCACATTGGGGCATGCTGTGGAGAACTATTGCATTTTAATTGCAATTGGGGGTTTCCTCTGTTCTCTTTCATTCTTTATTATTTTTAATATATACATATCCACGGTCTCTTTGGAAGCCCATTCTTCGAAGCCACTTTGCAGATGGCCACGATGAAGGTATTTTGTAGCCCGATATGCACAAGAAGGCAAGACAAGGTATTATGGAAATTACAATATTGGAGACTTTTCATGAAGGGGTAATAAGCTACATAAGTGGGACTCTGTAAATAAAGACTGCCTTTATATGAGAAACTTCCTGAAAGGAAGATGATGAAGTCATTAGCCTGACATCAGAGAGAGAAATGCCAGTTCAAATAAGATCTCCTTCCATATATAGCTGTTATTCAGGATTTTAATGATTTTTCCATCTGGAGGGGGCAGGGGAGTCAGTTAGTTCTGATCCCATCTGAATATTTTTTTCAAAGATGGGTGCATGGTATCTAAGCTTTGGTCCAGATCTCTTATTAATACATAGTTGTCAGTGTTAACCTTTTGTTCCAGATTTTATCCTGGACACGCTCAGCAAAAGGTGTAGTTTTCTCAGTCAGACAAAGCCCCTTCTCTTTATAATGAGGAATCTCCAGGAGATGAAAATGAGAAAATCCAAGAGCCAAGGATAAGGATATCAAAGCCCTCTTCCTCAATGGAAACTCTGGACCCAACCCTTTGCCCCCATAAGGGTCACCTGCTTAGTTTTGAGAATTTTGCTCGAGAAATATGATGTCAAGATTTGGGAGAGATTTTTTTTTTTTTTTTTGCTTTTTGGGTCACACCCAGCAATGCACAGGTGTTACTCCTGGCTCTGCACTCAGGAATTACCCCTGCCGGTGCTCAGGGGATCATATGGGATGCTGAGAATCAAACCCAGGTCAGCTGCGTGCAAGGCAAACACCCTACCCGCTGTGCTATCTCTCTAGCCCCTGGGGGAGTATCTTTAAATAACTGTTTGGGGAGCATCTTTAAATAACCATCTGAGAAAGATAATGCAGTGAGGTTTTTCTCACCAAAATATTGTTAGAAGATTGATGGATTCTTTTTTGCAAACATGGAATAGAGATAACATCTGAGTCTGTCTTCAGACACTCATTATAAAGGATATCTTGTAGGATTAGTCCTTAGAGGAAAAAAAATATTTGCTCAAACTTCACCCAGAGAGAGACAGAGATGTTCAGAACTTATGTTATCTCCACTTCTAAAAGAAACCTTCCTCCCCCTGCAAAAAAAAAAAAAAAAAAAATCCCATGATATTATTTGTTTTAAAGGTACTGCAAGCCCAATTAGCACTTCTGCTCAAGCCAACAGACTTTGGCTTTTCACAGAAATCTTGGAAGGGTGTTCAAGAAACGCCCCCACAGGAGAATTTTGCATATGCTGCTGTGTCTCCCTTGCTCCCAGAATCCAATGCGGTCACTGCTGGGCAGAGGGCTCCTACAAATGCCATCCCTGGGCAGAAGCTCTTCCCACCAGCTCTCGTCCCCTCAAACCAGTGTGAAGAGGTGATGTTCTTCCACAGTGTGCCCAGACTTTCATTGTGGACCCGAGGCACTCAGGGGCCACTGTGGCCAGGCAGGTATCAGCATGACATTCCTACTGCCTTTTCTCTTCCTCCACGGCAGCGTGACTCAGTTGCTGAACTTGGATTTGACCTTCAACAAAGGCCCTTGATAGCACCGACAGTAGTGCCTATATCCTACGACCCTCAGAGGACTGCTGTGAAGACCACACCAGCTGTTCTCCCCCAGCATGTTGTCAGGGACTAGCGGTGGCATGGTGTGTGGTAGCTTGCTGTGTCCTATTTTCAAAGCTCATTTCTCGTTCTTGGTCATCTCAAGACTGTGGCACATATCCCTGCCAATATGAGTTCATGGTCGGACTCAGAGAAAAATGCCTAAGAGAGCATTCAGCTCTTGCCCCCTCCCCCTCCCCTTCACTTGCTATCTGGGCTGTTGCCCTTGATAATTGAACATGCCTCTCAAAGGGCCTTGGGTATATGGCACTGAACATTAGGGTTAGCACACTTAGATTTAACAGTCTTCCATAATCCCCTCGGCCTTTGAACTCACACCCAGGGGAAGGCTGTCTTTATTCACAAGTGAATCTTCGAGTTAAAAACCTCTGAACTCTCCTTACCTTGGGGACTTACACCATCTCCTTTATAGACTTTGTCCATAAACTTGGACGTCAGAGTAATAAAGCACTCTGGTCTTAGTAAGAGCCATACTAAAACTGTTGCACTACCCAGCTCCAGAACTTTTAGCATCTCAGAAACCCATGTACCTATTGCTTATTTATCTTTTATGTTCAGGCATCTTCATTGCCTTTTTTTTCTTCCTTTTATCATACTTTTAATTATTTCCCCCCATTGGCCCCTCTAAATATGTTTGGAATTCACCATACACTCCTAAGGCTCCAGTGACATCTCAGCAACCAGTAGTACCAAGGGATCTATAGACTTCTGCGACAATAAAACGCTGAAGGAACCCCGGAATTCTAATTTGACGAGGGTTGTATTGTAAGCCAGGAATGGAATCTGTGTTTTTCTTTTGTCATTTCTACCATTTTTGGTGTCCGATATATTCATTTTATAGCCATCTCCCTCATCGTCATTCATCATGATTTGTCATCAATCTAGACTGGAGCTCCATGCTTATTAAACAGTGAGCAATTTGATACACATATCATTGGAAATTCAGGTAGCACCTGAATTCCCATTTCTTTTTTTTGTTGTTGTAGCTAATCTACATCTAAGATCTACTCTCATCAGCTTTCAAATGCGAAATGCAGCATTATTCACAATAGTCACCCCTCAGAGTTCATTCCTCTTGTGTCTGGAAAATTTTACCCTTTCACCAACATCTCTCCATTGTTCCACCATGTCAGCCTCTGACAGTAACCAGTCTACTCTTGTCTCTGAAACTGACACATTTTACATATTCTTTATGTAAGTGACATCATGTAGTCCTCTTTCTCTGATGAATTTCACTGAATGTACTGTCTTCAGGGTTCATCCACTTTGTCACAAATGATCTCTTGACACATGCTAGTTCTTTCCTTCCATTCTACCTACTTCTTAAAGCTCATTTTCTCATTCTAGGTCATTATGGAAATGTTTTATTTCAGAATCCTTTCTTTTGCTTCTAACGTGTGCCCGTTTTTTTTTCTTTCATGACTGAATAATATTCCAGAATATAGAAAGTATATTTTATAATTGTGGGTACACAATACACAGTGTATGATGTGTATGTGTGCACACGCACTGTGTATTACATTGTCTTTATCAATAGACGCTCAGGTTGTTTTTCTCATAATTGAGGTGAATGACGCTATAATGAAAATACAAGTGCAGATATCCTACATGGTAGTGATTTCATTTCTTTCATTAAAAACCTAACAGTAGAATTTCTGAATCACATGGTAGGGTCTAATTTTATACGACAATCCCACAAATGATCCCCCAAGATTTCCTTTTCTCCCTAGTTTTGCCAGCATGCTTTCACTGGCCTTTTTTACAGCAGCCGTTCTAACATGTTGTAGGTGGTCTCTCAAAATTATCTGGTGATTAGTAATGTGGAACACCTTTTCATGGGCTTCCTGGCAAGTTATATGAAGTCACTGTGGAAAGTTTTATTCAGGTCCTTTACCTTTTAAATAAAAAGTCAAATCATTATTTTTGCTTATTGTTACTGAGTTGAAATGGGTTCCTGATATTTTATATATGAGTCCCTCAGTAGATAAATGCTTTGCAACTTTTTTCTCCCAATTAGTTTGGGTATATTTTCCTCTTGCCAGACCAAAAAAAAAATATATATATATATAGTCTCATTTATTTTGCTTTCAGTGCTTATGCTTTTAGTGTCATATTCCAAAAAAAAAATCATTGTCAAAACCAGTATCGTGGACTATTTCCCTTGTGTTATTTTCATCAAGAGTTACTATTTCAAATCTTAACCTTTTACATTATTAATCAATTCTGCATTTAACTTTATGTGTGATTTGAATCCACTATCATTCTCTTGCATGTAAATATTCAGTTTTTCCAGCACCACTTATTGGAGAAACTATCATTTCCCCAGTGAGTATTCTTTTTTTTTTTCTTTTTTGTATTGAATCACCATGAGATACTAAGTTACAAGGCTATCATGATCTGGTTTCAGTCATACAGTTTTCCAACACCCATCCCTCCACTAGTGTGTGTTTCCCACCATCAATGTCACATTTCTTTCCCAACACCCCCCAACCTGTCTCTGTGGCAGGCTCTCTCTCTCTCTCTCTCTCTCTCTCTCTCTCTCTCTCTCTCTCTCTATCTATCTATCTATCTATCTATCTATCTATCTCTATTTCTCTCCCCTCCATCACTCCCTCCCTCCTTCCCTACCTTCCTCCCTCCCTCCTTCTACCCTTCCCTCCCTCCTCCTCCTTTGGGCCTTATGGTTTGCTTCTCCATCCCAACTGCCTTTTCCCCAAGTACTTGAAGCAGACTTCCAACTGTGGACCAATCCTCATGACCCTTGTTCCTGCTGTTCTATTCCCATATTATGTATTTTTACATCCCACAATAAGTGCAATCATTTTATGTTTTTCCCTCTCCTTCTGACTCATGATACTCTCCACGTCGGTCCATTTATAAGCTAATTTTATGACTTCATTTTTCCTAATACCTGTGTAGTGTTCCAATGTGTAGATGTACCATAGTTTCTCTAACCAGTCATCTGTTCTTGGGCACTTGGGTTGTTTCCAGATTCTGGCTGTTGTTAATAGGCTGCAATGAACATAGAAGTGCAGACGGCATTTCTGCTGTTTGTTTTTAGGTCCCTGGGGTATATTCCCAGAAATGGCATTTCTGGGTCATAGGTTGTGTGCTCACAAAATGTGTGGATGGGTGTTCTCCCGCCAAGTATATTCGATGACCATAAGCCACCATCCCACCCCAGCCAGTCGCTGCTGAGGGACTCATGAAAAAGGGAACAGGGCTGCCAAGCTGGTTGGTGGTCAGTCACCATTTATTCCAATCTCCGTCCCACCTAGGGGTTTTTCTCCTTTCCTTAGTCCAATAACCATTTAAACATTCCTTTTAGTTCTGCTTCTTAATATTATTTATTTTGTATGGACACACAAGGGCAGGAACCATAGCACAGAGGGTAGGGCATTTGCCTTGCACGCGGCCGACCCAAGTTCGATTCCTCTGCCCCTCTCAGAGAGCCTGGCAAGCTACCCAGAGTATCCCGCCCACATGGCAGAGCCTGGCAAGCTACCCGTGGCATATTCAGTATGCCAAAAACAGTAACAACAAGTCTCACAATGGAGACATTACTGGTGCCCACTCGAGCAAATCGATGAACAACAGGATGACAGTGATACAGTGACAGTATGGACACAGAAAGAGATGCACTAAGTTTGTAAGGTGGCTCTCCTGGGGATATCTCCCTACAGATGCCAGCCTGTGAAAACCCCTCTCCGGAGCTGTGTAAACTCCATCGCTTGGGATTACGCAGATGTGCGTGGGCTCTCCGGGCGACTCTCTCTCACCGCCTGCATACAGTGCTCTTGAGCTGCTTCCCCACCCGGGACAGCTGTTTTCTTGGACGGACAAGGGAAGAGTGAGGGCCAAACTCGTTGCTGATTAGTTGCCATTTATTCAATCTCTCATCTCTCCCAGCCCTCTCCAACCCTCTCTCTGATTCGCTCTACAGTGCTCTCCGTGACTCCTCTCCAATCTCCCCATCTACTCTTACTCTCAGCTCTCAGCCTTCTCTAACTCGCAACCTTCTCCTCTGTGTCTCCCGCAACCTTCTGTCCTCTTCTGTCTCTCTGTCTCTGTCTCTGTCTCTGTCTCTGTCTCTCTCTCTCTCTCTCTCTCTCTCTCTCTCTCTCTCTCTGTCTCAACCTTCTGTCTAACTCCTCCAATCTACTTGTCCCTCTGTCACTCTGCAGCTGCTCTTTTTCTTCTCTCTCACCACATCTCCCCAACCACACCTCCCCATGGAAAGTGTAATCAAAGTGTTTTTTTCCCGTTTTCCCGACAATCTGCAGCCCACGAGAGCAAAACCGTCCTTAAGGTGTGTTTCTCCTCCTCCTTAGACCAACAATTTGATTAAAATCTTTAATTCTACTTCCTAATATTTACCATTCTGTATGGACACAGTAATAGACACTTTTAGGCTTGTAGTGTGACTCTCCTGGGGACATCTCACCACAGACTCAGACTACAGTGCTCAGGCCAGATTAATGATTCCTAACTTCAGCAGGGTCCAAATCTAGTTATTACCTTTTGGATCATGACAGAATTTTGTCCATGACCAAGCTCTTAACTTGTAGCCTGGTCCATTTCGATGCCAGGGTAGCTCACAGCTTGCCCTAGGTCCATCCAGTCCCTCATCGGGACCCTGCTTTTGGGATGCTAGGAAGTAAAGGCAACTGAGGTGTACGTCGAGAAAACAGATGCCTAGGCGTGAATATTATTCGGAGTTGATTAAGTCCCAAGTTACGAAAACATAGCATTAATTGTCTTCCTGTGTCTATATAAAAAAGACATTGCTCTGAATTAAGTCAAAGGACTTAAGGAGAAGAGAAAAGCAGTATTTACAAGTTAACAGAGTCTGATTAAAAGATAAAGGTGATTGACTGGTTGGGTAAGCAGAGCACAAAGAAAGAGGTTACAGATAAGCACATCGGAATAGGAGTGCTTCGGGAGTACTGTGAATGGGAGCAACCCAATAAATCTGAGCTCCTTGTGGCAAGGTGGAAAGGACAAACCAGTGTTACCCTACAGGAACTAAGGGCAACTGAGGCTTAAGTGAGTAAACATAACAGATGCCAGAAGTAAATATTATTTGAAGTCAATTTAACTCCCAAATAGCAAAAGCATAACATCAACTGTCTCCTTGTATCTATACAAAAAGGATATTGCTCTAAAGTAAACTATGCAAAGGGCATAAAGGAAAGAGAAAAGCAATATTTCACTTACAAATACAAAATCCAGAGTCTTTAGAAGAGATCTGACCTTACAAGTCACAGGATAGGGAAAGCGGAGCACAAAGGAGGGGTTAAAGCTTCCAACACAGAGAAATGGAAGTGCCTCAGGAGCACTGCGATGGGTGTACCCCAGTAAACCTAAGCTCCCTTAGGCAAGGGAGAAAGGATGAACCAATGTTATCCTACAGTATGGAAGCTCCATGTCTAGCTTCTTAAGGAATGCCCATATTGTTTCCCAAAAAGGCTGGACCAGTTGGCATTTCCACCACCAGTGAAGAAGAGTCCCTTCCTTCCCCCTATCCACACCAGCACTGGTTACTCTTGTTCCAGTTTGTGTGTGCCAGTTTCTGTGCTCAATGAGTATTCTTTGAGCTCCCTTCCTTCCCCCATCCACACCAGCACTGGTTGCTCTTGTTCTTTCTTATGTGTTCCAGTTTCTGTGCTCAATGAGTATTCTTGATTTCTGGTTCCTTTGTCAAATATTAGTTGCCCATAGATACATGGGTTTATTTTGGTACTGTCTTATTCATTGTTCACCTTTTTTGCGGGGGAGGGGGTCAGTTCCATACTCTTAGCGTAGTTGAAATTAGAATTATGATGCCTACAGCTTTGTTCTTTCTCAAGATTGCTTTAACTATTTGGAATCCTAGTTCCATATGAAGTTTAGGGATTTTTTTTTTCCCTCTAAGTTTCTGTGAAAAGTGCCACTAGAATTTTGGCTGAGATTATATTAGATGACTTTGGGTAATTTGTACATTTTAACAAAATAAGTTTTTTGTTCCATGGCATAGGATACTAATTCTATTTATTTGTGTCTTCTTTGATTTTTTATCAGCAATGTATTATTGTTTTCAGTTTATGAATCTTTGACTTCCCTAGTTAAAAGTATTTCCAAGTATTTTATTGTTTTTGACATTATTGGAAATAGGATTGTTTTATTTTTTCTGCAGAGTGTTCATGTTTAGTGTAGGAAAATAAAACTGAATTTAATATGTTGATTTTGTTCTGCAGAAGTTTACCAAATCTGTATATTCTATCAGATATAATATAAAAGATTTTCTGTGTACAAGATCATGCCAATGGCAAACAAACTATTTGACTTGCTTCCTTTTTGATTTGGCCGCTGTCAATTTCTTTCCCTTGTTTAATTGCTCTGTCTAGGACTTCTGCTGGCTAGGAATTTCAGAATTTTTCTGGTCCTGATCTTAGAGGGAAAACTTTCAATATTTTACTGTTAAAAATGTTAGGTTGGGACTTAAGACATTTCTCTGAAAAGCTCTAGACATTGTCCTTTCACTCCTAGAAAATGTAGGATTGACTGCAAATTCCTATTTTGTTGACTGAATCCCTTGTTTTCAATTTGAACCTCATGCTCTTCCCTCCCACAAACCAAGAAAAACACTTGGGACTTACGAAGAAAATATGAGGTCATGTATTAATAATTTCAAAAACTGGAATTTTCATACTGAATAACTTTTGATGATATTTAATAGAAAAAATTAATGGGAGCCTCCACTTGGACCATATCTCAGGTGCTCCGTGGTAGATATTCTTAGGGAACCCCAAAGATTCCACCATAAAGAGGGGCCACCTTCTAAATCCTTTACCATTCTTGAATTGTCAGTATTTTATTACATATTACTGGACTAGTACAGGGTATTTATGGGTTACATTTCTTAATCTTTACAAAATCACCCCCAAAACTGGATAAATGACTTAAAGGGGAAGCTAAAGATTGAAAATATGAGTGAGGCAAAGCATTAAGAAAATGGCAGCGCTGACTTTTCTTTTTTCACTCCTTGTTGAGCTCTTCATCAGTCATCTAATTAGATACAACTGCAAACTGGCAAAATAACTTGAACTTGTCAAGAATTATATTTGTAATTGAATATATAGAATTATATTTGCTCCCATTAACATGAACTGTGCTGGAAGTGCATATGTGTTTTAAGATAATAGCCATCATCTCTTTGAAGCCATCATAAATGGGGGGAAAATACATTTCAGAAAATACTTGTTCTCCATTTTAGTTTATTCTTTATTAATTTATATTTCTCTCTTAAGTATATATTGGTATAATGTATGCATGTGGTTTATAAAAAACTAAGTATATATGTACTGATGATCTGGGCTCAAAATTGTTGTCACTGTTGTGATGTGTTACAGAGGTGTTTTGAGTTCTCGGTTTTGTTTCCTTTGCTTTTTGGTTTGGGAATGTTTTATTTGGCAAGGTGGGGAGGGAACTGAACCCAGGACCTCACACGTGCAAGGCAGGCAAGCACCCGACTGCTGAGCCACATCCCGGTCCAAAGGGAGTTTAGAAGCTGTCATTGCTGTAGATAGTACTATTGCCAAATGCCGTTGCTAAGGGAACAAATGCATTGCTAATTTTGGTGGGGGGGTGGAGGTTTTGGTTGTTTTGTTTATTAGATGACCACTGTGCATTGTCTAAAAATGTAGTATAATTGAGACGTTAGCAACCTCCAGATACTTTCTGCATACCTAGACCTAAGAGTGAAGTGATTTGAAAATGATAGGATTTTGCAGCATATAAGCAAGAATATTGACAATTCTCATACAGTGTGACATAGAAGAAAAGAACCTGAAAATTTGCTGACCAGCATTGATAAATGCCTCCTTGAAATATGTGTACTTATTGTAGAAAATACCACCCATCCACACCACCCCCTGTTACTTCAAACTCAGGCCCATTTAGCTCCTCGGAACCAAGATAAGTAACTCTAGAAACAGCCTATTCTGTAGCGTAGACTGTCCTTCATCCCTTCCGACCTTAAGCAGTGATTGATGCCTGGCTTGCTCTCTCATTTTCTACAAAATAACAGCCATAACAACAACAACAACAAAATCTTCACTTAAAAAAAAATTATACTTTGTCAAAATTAGACATTTTGAAATTGTTTTTTCCCAACAGAAGCTCTTATGCTTTTTTTTTTTTTTTTTTTTTTTTTGCTTTTTGGGTCTCACCCGGCGATGCACAGGGGTTACTCCTGGCTTTGCACTCAGGAGTTACTCCTGGCGGTGCTCAGGGGACCATATGGGATGCTGGGGATCGAACCCGGGTCGGCCGCGTGCAAGGCAAACGCCCTACCCACTGTGCTATCGCTCCAGCCCCTCTTATGCTTTTTTAATCCTAACAAAGTGAAGGATGCCCCAGTGAGGCATGACCCAGCCAAAGAAGGCAGTTCTAGAGTCTACTATGACCTGGTTTCTCCTTTCTCTGGCACAGCATAACCCCTTCCCAGTTTCCCTCGCAATTCAGTGAATCAGCCAGGCTCCCCTGGTCTCACCAGGGCTCACTCCTGCAACGCCTGCATTCTCCAAGGAGTCTTCTTTTTTTTTATTATTGTTATTTTTATTTAGTGAGTCACAGTGAAGGTACAGTTACAGATTCATACATTTCGTGCTTGTTTTTCCCTCATGCAGTGTTCGGGAGCCCATCCCTCCACCAGTGCCCATTTCCCACCACCAATGAACCCAGTATCCCTCCCACCCCGCAGTCCCATCTCCCCAACCCCACCCCGCTTCTGTGGCAGGGCATTCCAATTTGTTTTCTCTCTCTCTCTCTCTCTCTCTCTCTCTCTCTCTCTCTCTCTCTCTCTCTCTCTCTCTCTCTCTCTTTCTCTCTCTCTCTCTCCTCTCTCTCTCTCTCTCCTTTTGGGTGTTGTGGTCTGCAATAGGGTTATTGAGTGGCCATCATGTTCGGTCACTAGTCCACTTTCAGCACGCATTTCCCTTACAACGAGGGATCTCCCATCACATTTTATTTGGTGTCCCCTTCTCCATTTGGTATGACTTTCCCCCAACGTGTGAGGCCAAGTTCCAAGCTATGGAGTCAACCTCCTGGCATTATATACTACTATTCTTGGGTATTAGTCTCAAGGAGTCCTTTATTTTGGGCAGCTTCAAAGTACAGAGTCCTCAGAACAACTCCAAGAAGGCAGAGGCTTAAGAAGGTACACCAAAGGCCTGGCTCCAGAAGGTGGCCACACAGGATCACTCTAGACTCATGCTATCAGTCAAAGCAAACCATAAAGCCAATCAAGAATGAAAACCTGGACGTAGGGGAGAGACTTCACTTCTTGAATTGCAAAGAAGTGAGACCATTTTTCTTCTAGCACATTTGATAAATTATGAAGCAATGATCCCAGAAAAGATGGTTTTGTGTTGCTATTTATAGCTTACCCGAGACTTACAAAATGGGTTGTCTGTGCAGTTTCCTATAAAAAACATTGCATTTTCCAATTGATGACATGCTTGATTTTTTTGGTTTGTAAGGTCTATATTTAGAGACTGAAATGCACAATTAAAATGTTGCCTCTTTTTAGCATTTCTCCATGGCATGCTCAAAGGGGTCCTTATATTCATGATTTATAAGGAACTGAATTCAGATTTTTAACACAAGCGTATCTCCTTGAGGTCAAAGCTTTTCTCTTTTTCATTACAGATTGACTTGTAACATGTCTCATTGAGCTGATTGTTCATATGGATTTTTCTTACAGTTCTTACAGTCTTATAAATAGTTTTGGTTTTTAAAGCAGAATAATTAGAGACTCTTAGATGTCTGAGTAGTCAGTCCTGAATAGCCCTGGGGAAGTGAACAGAATACTGAGTTCAGTGCCCTAAATAGTGGGGATTTCAAAGTGAGAAATAAATATGCATTAATATTAAACATTACCATATCTTTAAAGTGCTCAATTTTTATTAACTTTAATCTTTAGTCTCCCAAAAAAAAAATCCTGGTGGCAAAGGTTTCATTCAGGGTAATATGAGATTGTTCATAGACACATCTCAGGAATTAAAACCTATTATGATCTTTTGATCCAAAAGTTAAGTTTCTTACGTGCTGATGTGGTCTTTCTATGCCCACTCTCAGTGATGGCTTTTTCCATGATTTATTTTGTATACTAGTCCTTGACAAAGGGTCCCTTGTTAAGGTTTCACGTATATGGGTGGGGGGGGAAACAGAAAGACTTCATTATTGTGGAGCTTCTGCCAACTTCAAGAGAATCAGGAACTCCTAAACAACTGAGAAATGCATCCATTAATACACTTGGAAGGAGTAGTAACAAGAATCATGAAAATAGCTGTTTAGTGTGAAGTCACAGGGGTCCATTACCTGTGGTATAGGTCACTTGACTTTCTACTCACCACATGGGACTTATTCATGGTGAATTAGTTAACAGCCCACTCCGACTGCCCTGTCAGCCTGCGGCCAAGTTCTGTCCATCCATGCTTTGTGCCTTCAAGTGTAAACCAAAGCACTAAGGTAGGAATTACCAGCCATACAGATAATACAGATGTTGACAAGGCCAGAAAGATGGCCCGTTCAATAGGAAAGCCGGGTCCAGGCCTCATTCCTTGCTTAGAACAGGTACTCAGAAACTGTTTCATCAAACTGAATTCAATTATCAAAGTGCTTCCAGTGGGACTATGAGGTCTGCTACCGCTCCTGCATTTGCTGAATTGGCTGATAAATCTATGTCTAGGAATAACCAGCCCTTTTTCTTATTTCTACAGAAACAACCATCTCTTTTTTTTTTTCTCTCCATCTGATTTCAAGCACCAGCAGTAACAATTATATAGCATGGGAAGAGTTCTCCCAAGCGATACATTTATCTCCGTTAAGAATTTCTCCTAGGATTAGCCAGTACCCATTACCTTTAGATTTCCACCGTATTTTTTTGGCCATTAACTTCCTCATTTAAAGCAATATATTTAATTATGTGCCCGTTTTATCCCTTGCTAAATGTAGATTTTATTTACTGAAAATGTTCTTTTTGACCTTCTACCTTGACTTGACTTTTCTTCCCTTGAATATTTTCTCTAGTACCTGTTTTGGCCCAAGAATTCATTGACCAATTCATGAATGTGTTATGTTTCAGAAATTGACTACCTCATGGAAATATTATCACTTCGGTTATGGGCTATGGGGTGTATATTTTATCTCTGAGTCTCAATTTTCTTATCTATAAATTAGGTATAATAAATGCCTGTTTCTGATCTTTGTTGTGAAGTTCTTCTGATTTTACTTCTTCAATATTACTACATCTGTCATTTCTTTTTCATCTCTACTGTCACTGCTCTAATTAACATTTTCTCTCATTCTCATCTGGATTATATCTTAATAGCCTCCTACTATTTCTATTCTCCTCATCCTTTTGTGATGTAATTACCATAACAAAGTGCTACATCTCCTTGCAGAGATGACAGATAATTTGCTGCTGGGCTTTCTCATCACCCCTAAGCAATGTCCAAAATCCTTAAAATGACAAGGGGAGGTCTTCAGAATCCAGATGTTCGGTTTTCTGAGCATTAACTGCTCTTAGTTGTCCTGCTGTGCCCTTCCTCACCCATTTACCTGTATCCATACTGTTTCCTCTGTCCCTTTCCCCTACCTTTCCCCACGGCCCTGCACCTGGTCCATTCCTATTCCTCTTTGAAAATTCAATTTAAACATCAGAAGGAATCTTTTTGGAACTTCCCAGACTGAATCAGTAACCATTTTGTGAATCCTCATAATACCTAAGAGATGTGTCTAACAAATTCACACTGTATTTTCCCCCCTTTGTCTATTTCTGTATATGCCCCTCCTACTAGACTAGAAGCACCATTCGAGTACAGACTTAGTCCCCTTCTTCTTTCTACCAACTGGTACCTAGTAGGGGCCCCAAAATGTAAATTGTATCAGTTAGCAAACAAATGAACAAACTAATCAGCCTTCACCTCTATACATAAACCATAGAATAAGCCAGTGTTTATTCTAGTGGGAGAAATGCAAACTTCTTTCTATCTAAATGACTGAAGGACACAGAATTCTTTAAAGGAAAACTCCTCCCCTACCCTCAATTGCTATTATCTAAAATCCAACTAATATCCTAGTTTTGATCTCTAATATTTGCTCGACATGAAATTATACCTAAAATACTGTGATAAGGATTATAACCAATGTTATAAACTAGAGCAATCTTGGTTTTGTTGGAATAATGTTGTGGCATAGATCCAGTAAACATAGTTGAAAGCCTAATTTAAAAAAAAAAAACTTAACCTAGAGTTGGGCTAAAGGAAGAACTAAGGGCAGGTTCAAAGTCTTTCTTGGAAACTGAAAAGCAATTCTAGATTACACCAGTAGCCTAACAAGTTGTTGATTTATAGCCCACCAACTTTTTGCCATAAAACAGTGATTTCCAGACAGTTAGAGAGGTCCAGAGAAGGCATAATTCTGATCTGTACAACTTCTACTTTAACCAGCATCCCTTCTGACTTTTACACCAGTAACTGGAGATTGGCGTGAGCTCCATTCACAGACTTAACTCTCAGTTGTTCAGATCCAAAGTCAGTGACTAAAAAAATTGAAGAGCTGCCAATGTCATCTTTTATGTTGTTCTTGGGATATTTCTTCCCAAGACACGGAGGCTAGAAAGATAATGGTGATCATTTATGACTTCTGAAAGTCTGCCTGTTCCTTTTAAAGAATGTTTCTTTGTTTTCTATACACCTGCAATTTGCCAAGGAAGAGACTGGCATAGGGTCGAAGAAGGATACTCAATAAATTGTTATGTTTATAGACTGAGGATTGTTAACCATTTGGAATCAAGTACAACTCAAGTTCAGCCACATTGTAATATAACCATATTTATTAAGAATACATTATTTGGCACTTAGAATGAACCTTAAATAATCACAGTAAAAATATGATGGAAGGACAAGGCCATTATATATACTTCTATCATTAATCTCATCTTAAGCAAAACGAGAAAGATTTAGGTACTGGCAAGATACTATAGTACGTAAAGCACTTGCCTTGCATGCAGCCAACTAGAGTTCAATCCTTTGTACCACATATAGTTTCCTGAGCTCTGCCATGTGTGATCCCTGAGTGTAGAGTGAGAAGTAAGCCTTGAGCTCTGTCAGGTGTGACCCCAAAACAAAACAAATCAAAAAAAGATTTTTAAGTTCACAGTTAAAGCAATAAGAAAAAGAGAGAGAGAGAGAAAGAGAGAGAGAGAGAGAGATCCAAACTAGTAATTTGCAATAACAAGAAATTATATAATTTATATGTAAAGAAAATTAGAGGGCCAGAGATATGGTGC
The DNA here is from genome assembly GCF_027595985.1 of Sorex araneus. Lineage (NCBI taxonomy): Eukaryota > Metazoa > Chordata > Mammalia > Eulipotyphla > Soricidae > Sorex > Sorex araneus. Next base: position 432,183,288 of record NC_073302.1, read on the forward strand.
AGAGGTTAAGGCAGTTTCATACACAGAGCACACCCTAGTTCAATATCCAGCACTACCTATGGTCCCACACACACTGCCAGGAATGTTCCCTGAGTCACAGAATCAGGAATAGACCCTAAGAAACACTGGATGTGGCCCACGCCCCTTCCTTCACCACCCTCCCCCATTACACACACACACACACACATACACACACAAAATGGTATCACTCATTTCCTCTGAAAAGAGGAATGAAGATTGGGATTAAAAACAAAAAACAGTAAAACTTGTTGAAAATCTATTTTTTAAGACCTGAGAACTTCTTCCCTACTTTAGTCACTGTAACATTGCTCCAATAAAAATCACAAAAGAGCTCTGAAGATTTGTCCTCAAAAAATAAAAAAAAACAGATTTCTTGAATTGTAGGACTGTCATAGTTGAATGTGAGCACTTAATTCAAAGTGTATATTGATGACCGTTTAGACTCACCTTGTTTTCTAATTTGCTAGTAGCCAAGAGTATAATTCTGGACAAGAGACCAAAAACTCTTCTTGATTAGACAAAGTCTTAAGAAATGTGATTACCCTAAGGGAAAAAAAATCAAAACCAAAGATAATGATATCAGTGGTCCTCTAATAATACAGGCCAGTCTGATAACAGATCACCTACAATGAGGACCTCCGTGCTTATGTGCCATCTCCATGGACATAGAACCTCAGTCAGTGCCACTGCAAGAGGAGCAGACAGCCAAGGACATAGACGATGGAGATGAACACAAAATATAAAACAGAAATGATCCAGGGTAAAAGGAAAGCACCTCAATCCTATAGTTTATATCCCTAGCAGGAGAAGATTTAACTGCAATACACACACACACACACACACATGACAGGAAGTGCTCAGGGGCTGTTCCAGATACAATGTGGGGATCAGTCCCAGAACTCCTGGATGCAAACCATGCCTGCCAGTCCTTGGACACACTGTTTTACAAAAACACCTTTCCAGTTTTGTGAGTAGTGTTAGATAACAAAGTCAAGAATGACATCTTGACTCAGAGAATGCCAAGCCCCGAGTAGGTAGAAGTAGGTTCTCTTTATCACCAATACTTTCTTGCAAGAGGGCTGGAGCGATAGGACAGCAAACAGGACACTTGCCTGGCACACAGCCAACCCAGATTTGATCCCCAGCACCCAATATGATTCCCTGAGCCCACCAGGAGTGACTCCTGAGTGCAGAGCCAGGAGTAGGCCCTGAGCATAGCTGAGTGTGTCCCCAAAACAAAAACAAATAGAAAACTTCCATGTAAAGTGGTAGAACTCCTGACAATTAACTTCTTGGGTTTTCTTTTAAGCCATAATGAAAAATTTTCAAGCCTATATGTTTTGTACAAATACACAGACACAAGAAAAATTGGTAAAAAATAATTCAAGCGTGTTTAATAGAGATATAACATTATGACTCCATAAGTCATATTATGAACAATTCATTACTGTTGAGATATTTTGCACAAGCTGTTTGATAGAGTTTTTGAGGCTAATCCCCCTAGGAGTATAATAATCATGCTAGGAGATTTAACTTGCCTGAAATTGCTTCCAACAGATTAACCAGGGACACATATTATGTTGTTATAATATTCTCACTCTTAATAGGTAAATTTTATAGATATATGATCAGAACTTAAAACTTATTTCTTTATCATCGCAACATCCCGCTATTAGTGGGCCAAGGCTGTTCCTCAGTGGCGGAACGTGGACTTTGCATTTATAAGCCTATGACTGCCTTCAGCCCAGAGGAACAAGGTTTCAGGATGAATTTATGTTTCAGATGCGCAGCATCAGGATAGAGAAGCAGTCCTGGATTCTCCAGGTGGACTAAGATTTACAAGGGTCCTTATGTTAGTGAGAGAGAGAGAGAGAGAGAGAGAGAGTGGTAGAGAGAAAGACTGTGAGAAAAGACTTGTATGTTCGTTGCTGGGTTTAAGCATGGACGGAGGAGTCCTGACCCAGAGAAGTGGGCAGCCTTTAGAAGCTAGAAATGGAAAAGGAAAGAGATGGGCCCCCAGAGCCACCAAGACCCTCTGGTCCATGTCAGATTTGCACTCTCCAGAACTACAAATACATCTGTGCTATTTCAAACCAGAACTTCTTAAACTTTGGCCAGTCATAACCCCTTTTCACATAAGAAATGTTTACATGTTCCCGGATATATAAAATATGTAAATAACTTTTTTATCATCTACCAGTGTTTTCATATTCTCTCTTCACTCTTTCCCAACCGTGAGAGGCACAGAGTTGACACTGGTGGTAGGATTGGTATTGAAATATTATATGCCTAAGACTCAACCATCAATACTTGGTAAATCACAGTTATTGTTTTTTTTTTTTCTTTTTGGATCACAGCTGGCAATGCACAGGGGTTACTCCTGGCTTTGACCTCAGGAATTAGTCCTGGCAGTGCTAGGGGACCATATGGGATGCTGGGAATTAAACCCAGGTTGGCCATGTGCAAGGCAAACGCCCTACCTGCTGTGCTATTGGTCCAGCCCCAAATCATAGTTTTTAATAAAATAAGATTAATATATAAATCAATATATTTTTAAATTGGTAAATAAATCAAATATAATTTTATGATTTACCTTTGCTTGTATGATGATTATTTAAATCATAAATTTACTTTAAAACAGAGGTGTTTGTAGCCCCCACATTCAGTTGCACCACTCCGAATGGGGTCATTTCACTCCAGATGGGCCCACCGTTTCAGAAGCTAGATCTTAAACCACAGTGTTGGGAACAATTTGACACAGTGGCTAGAAGAAACCACTACAACATTAGTGCTTCCATTTTTCAGAGGAGGGAAGTAAGGAAGAAGTGGATACTGAGAAAGGGTAGAGAGTGATGGTGCAGCCAGACTTAAATCTGTGCTGGGGAACTCAGGGACTGACCTCCTGTGCCCCCAAGTGGACTCTGTTACCTTCACAAGTTTTTGGGCATGAAAGCCCAGAGCCAAGAGTCTCCCGAGGTCACACCGCAAAGTGACCCACACCACGTGGAACACAGGTGACCCCTCTACTGCTTCTAGGGTTTTGTCTTCTCGAATATGCGAGCCTTATTGTGGAACTAGGGCAAAACCGGGAGCAAACAGAAAAGCAAACACATGTGGGGCAAAGATGACTAAATAGCAGCTTAGCTGGCTTTCACAGCTGGGGCCCAGGGGCTGCCCTTGCCCCTCTCCTTGTCTCTGGCTGCTTCTCTGCCTAAGAGCCGTGCAGTTCCTTTCCCTCCCTCCCTTCCGCCTCCACGTGGTATCCACAACGCTCACCCTGCAAGTTAAACAGATTTAAATGGAAGCAAAATTGAGTGTCACCACATGTGCTTATGCCAGGCCTGTACAATTCTTTGGAGGTTTCTGGAAACATGAACCCAACCATTTGTGCTTCCTAGGAACAGATTATATCGTTTGAAATCCTCAATAAAAATGCAGTCTCATAGCCTACAGATGGGTGTCATTTAATTAAAATATGTATTTAAAATGCAGAGGGCTACATTAATTCCGCACTATGGCTGAGATTCTAATTGCACTCGAGTTAGGAAATTCCGAGTTAACGTTCCCCTGGCATCTCTCATTCAGCCTCTTCGAACAGATGTATTGTGATCCAAAGAGGAGTTCAATATGTTTTCCTGTGCTGTACAAGGCGGGGTGGCTTTGGAGATGCCGGGGTGGCGAGCATTACAGAGGCAGAGAGATGATTCCAAGGACAGAGGCTCGAGCAGGGGCGCCTTCTAGGCTTCTAGGCTCTCAGCTTTCCAGTACCCCACCCACCAGGTCCTCATCTTTACCCCCCTACATCAGAAACCACCGAGGGTTCCCCCCGCCCCAGCCATGAGGCTTTTCAGGGTCCCCCCACAATACCAAATGAGCGGCAAGATAAAGCTCAGGAGTTGATCTCTTGCCTTGCAGGAGGGTCCCAACCCTGATCCCACAAAAGAAGAAAGAAATCTGTGAAGTTCTCTGAGTTTTAGAGCACATAATACTCGATTTCATGGATGCCAATAGAGTCACAAAAGCATGCACATCACCTCAGTACTGGTGTGATCAATAAACTATACAATAGAACTCGGGGGGGGATTTGAACTCTTTAGAACTTCTCTTTAGAGACTGCCCAAGGGCAAGAGAAATGCGGCTTTGGGTAGTGTTTCTTCCAAGCCAGGAAGTGAAAAGAAAGTGGCAATAATAGATGTTGTGGGCATCAAGCCGTGGGATCAATCCTGAGAGTCCAGGGTGTGGGGGAAGACTAATTTTATACTTCAATTATTGGAGAGGGATCTATGAAATTGAAGTGTCAAAGGAGGAAGAGAGAGAACTCCGAGGAAGGGAAATAGGGATGAAGTTGTCACAGAGCAAGAAAGGATATTGTCCCTTCATTCAACTCATCAGGCCTGCTCTATGCCCGGGACCAGCTTTTTCACAGGTCCTACTGGTGACCCGAAGGCTCATTCCTTGTCCCATCTATTTGGAGAGTCTTCCAGCCTGGAGGGACCATTATCTTCCTAAGCCAAGAATGAGATAGATGGTTAAATTAACAGAGGCTTTTTTTTATTATTACCCAGGAAATAGTGAAGATTATGGGTGTGTGTGTGGGGGGAGAATACTTTGCCCATCTTGAAGGGATGAATGTTAAGACTGTTAGTGTGGAAATAGCAACTTGTCATACATTTTATGAGATTGTTTTTATTATGTATGTATGCCCCTGTGAAATCTTTTTAATTAAAATCTGCAAGGCTAATGTGAGGTATAGTATGTGAGGAATAACTTCACGTTCTTAGGAAAGGAGGCACTCTATAAATCTCAGGGGAGGAAAATAAATCCAACACGTTTCTTAGAAAAATCATCAAAAGAACCAGTATAGAACTAAGACCTCCTGGCACCTCATTTAGTTCTTTATGTCAGAATATAATGCAATCTCCCTGATAATTCGCTTTTCATATTGAATAAAAAAGAAGAACGAAAGGCAGTCAAGTTGAAAAGACAAGCACAATTTTCTCTCGGGCCTTTAAACTTAGTTTGGTGTTATCAATGAAGGCTTAAGCTACTTCCAGATTGCTAGCCATAGAACAAACAACCGTGTCCGGAAGCTCTTTCCTGACTTGTCTTCTAGATGAATATCCCAGCAAGAGACTAGCTAATGACCAGCAGAACCTCTGCCCTGACTGGTCTATCCTTGGTAAAAACGGTGGTTGTCAGACCCTGAGAACCAAGACATGATTCTGCAGGGGTTCATAGAAAAACAAAAACATAATCAGCTAGGCTCACGTGCAAGCCTTGAGTGGGAAGAGACGGTTGTCTTTATTATGGAAGAAGGCTTCAGAGATGTTAGGTTTAAAATACTGATGATATCTGGACTTTAGAGAAATCAGGTATACCTCTAGTAGCCTACGGAGGAGGGCTTTGTGTCTTTTTTCTTTAATTTTTATGAACCAGAAAGAGAAGAGAGAGGGGAGGAAAGAAGGGAGACGAGAGGAAGGAAGGGAGGAATTTTTTCTGGCAGCATGTTTGCAGAAACAAATTGAAAACAAACTTCTTTGACAGGACAGACACCTCCCCGGAAGTCCTCATTTCCATGTGAAATGTATGCGTTCCCACCGAGGCAGTGTTGGAGTACCCCAGGCAGCTCCAAGGAGACAATTCATTACCGGCTAGTGTACACACGCCATAAAGGACATTAATTCGCGAAATGAAAAACTAATAGCGTGTTTAGCCAGCTCTTTATCACCGTTGGCAGCCCGTGCTCGGCACACACACTCCTGTTTCCCGCGCTGACGGGGACCGGAGTTTGACCTGCTTATCACAGCTCAACTCCAGTGAGTCCCTACCCCCTGCTGAGCTTGTGGGGTGGGGAGGCGGCCTTCTCTCCGTGGGTGCCAAGGAAGCAGTGAGGTCAGCTGTCCTCCTTGATTTTCTTTTCTTTCCCTTAGAATTTCCTGTCATGGCCCATCAGAAACTCTGACTCTATCTCTCTGCCCTGCTGTAAAGTCATCCATGGGTTACAGCCCACCATTATTTTTTGAGCTAATTCCGAAGCTTTGTTCCCGTTCTACAGAAGAGAAAACACACCTGGAAATGTGAAGTCAGCTCAGCCAGTGGAGATCTCTGGGCTATTTTCTTAGCAGCAAGCCACCATTTTGTTTTGATTTTTGGTTTTGGTTTGGGGCTACACCCAATGGTGCTCAGAACTTAGTCCTGGCTCTGTGCTCCGTTATGGAAACCAGGTCAGCCATATGCAAGACAGACAGGCACCTTACCCACTGGACTCTCTGCAGGTCTGACACAGGACTTTATGTGCAACTGAAAGGAAACGTTATCCTTTTGATCCTTTCCATTCCCTTGCCACACTCTCAGATCCCCTCATTGGAGACTGTCTGCTCTAGATATGATTTCCATTTTCTTGTATGATGGAAGGATTTCGCCGCCAGTAGTTCGACTGAAGTACTTTCCTTTAGGAAGTACTTTACTCTTCCTCTTGGCCATTCATTTCACTTACTTTATTACCTTGTTATAAAGATATTGTGACATCTCAAAAAACTTCAATTCTCAGAATTGCAGAATTGCTTCATTAAGTCCAAACAAAGCATTTTTGAAAACATACTTGGTAGGTTGTATACAGGAACCATTATTCACAGGTCTTTATGTTTAAAGACATTCATCATGTTAAAAAAAATGTGAGCGCCCATTTCTCCGCGCCCGCACCCCCAGAATGACTGACGAAGAGGACGGAGCTGCTTGGGACACCGGCAGCCCACCAGCAACCTGCAGTATGTGACTTGAGAGTTTCCGCCAGGTCCCCCGAGCGGGGGCCTGGCGTTTCTCTTTTTTTTTTTTTCTTTAATCTATCTCTCTTCCCCTCAACCTCTGGGCACAGCACAGCATCTATCCCACTTCTGAGCACAAAATGGAGAGACGCACCCAAGTGCGCGGCGCGGCTGGCGGGGGATCGAGGGCGGGGAAGTACCGGTCTCCGCCCACATCGGACACTTAAAGAGAGTGCAGCCACGTGGGCTTTCCCATTTCTCCGCGCCCGCACCCCCAGAATGACTGACGAAGAGGACGGAGCTGCTTGGGACACCGGCAGCCCACCAGCAACCTGCAGTATGTGACTTGAGAGTTTCCGCCAGGTCCCCCGTGCGGAAATCTCTCTCTCTCTCTCCTTCAACTTTCTCCCTGGACTTTAGACAGAAACCCAAAACAGCGTGGCCGCTGCCGCGGCCGCGCGACTTAATGTCATCTTAGTATCAGCAGTATGTAATGGTTCCTTCTTAATGGGTCGGACTTTTGTGGGTGATCCTAACAAGAATAATAAGTATTTTGTTGAAATATTGAAGGCAATCAAAATGGTAGCCATCTCTCTAGACTGAACTAAGCTATATCCCCACGCTGGCTGAGAAGAAATATCCTTCTTTCTCGGGAAGAAACGTGGCGTGGTGTCAAACATAGTGTGATGTCCATTAAGCAAACAGACCTGGTGGCGTGGGAATGGGAAATAAGGGGAAAAATTAGGTACATGGACCAGCGGGACGCTGGTGGTATCTCGAGCCAGAGCCGATATCAGCGCAAGAGCTTTGGTTCCAGAAACTGCTTCCAGACACTCTACTAGACTATCAACTAAGCCAGAGCCCCACGCCGGCTGATGACGGGAAATAACCATCCTCTTCGGTTTTTTTTCCCTTTGTCAGACAGCGTGGCGATTACTAAACAGGCGTGAACTCGGTGGCGCGGGGCAAGGGGGAAAAAGAAAAGTTATGTAACAAACAGCAGGACTTAATATCTCTATATGCTTAGTAATGGAGAATTATCAAATGCCTCATTGGCAATAGGACTGTCTTTTTCTTTTTGGGGGGAAACCCCAGCAACGGTAGTGAGTTGTGTGTTGAAACATGGAATGTAATCGAGATAAGCGCAAATGAAGTGAAACCTATCACGTATAAGGGTGGGGACTAGGGAGGTGGGAGGGGGCGGCAGATAGACTGGGGGGGTTGGGAATGTAAGATGGGCACTGGTGAAGGAAGGGGTATTTGAATATTGTATAACTGACATAATCCTGAGAACTTTGTAACCCTCCACTTGGTGATTCAATAAAAAAAAAAAAAAATGTGAGCAGTCAGTGTGAAACAGGGATTTTTTCTCTATCCTTTAGGGTTTGGGGTTTGGTTGGTTTGATTTTCTGTGATTTTGTGTGTTGTGGGTTCTGTGAGTTACAGAGAATGAGGATGTGCTAAAAGGGCTATTGCTTCTTCTATTCTGATCTTTGACCACTGGTTATCCTCTTGTGTTCCTTGCTTTTGCCAGCTAGCGCACTTTCTTCCTGATCTTCTTCATGTGTATCCCCTACCAAGGACACAGAAAGACTCATAGGCAGTCTGCCAGAGAGTCACCATGGCTCCAGGCAGAGGCCAGGATTTAAAAATTATGTGTTCTGTAGAATTTATCCATTTATACACATGTAATTGAGATCAATGAAGTGCTATCTTATGGAATTGTCAAAGTAGATACTTATTCATTCAGTAATAAGGCTGTTTTCTGGGCAGGAGGATCACTTGTATCTCTTGTATCACTTGTCATCCCGTTGTTTATCGATTTGCTCAAGCGGGCGCCAGTAATGTCTCCATTTGTCCCTGTCATGTGCTAGTGTAGCCCAGTGGCATCTGCCCACTCCAGGAACACGAAGAGCATCAAACCATTCATTCAGGGTCTTGATGAAGAAGTCTGACCATTTCATAGGTGGGCTGCCAGGCGTTCTTTTGACATCCCATGGAATACAGTCGATAACAGCTCTAGTCCAGTGGTCGTCTCCTAATCACATTAGGTGTCCGGCCCACCTGATTTTCGATGGCTTGTCAAACAAGACAGCATCCCTGATTCTTGACTGTCGACGGAGTCGGAACACCAGGTTCCTTCTCTCCCTTGAGTGAAACATGATACTCCAAGCATAGCTCTTTCAATTCCTCTTTGGGATACCCGAAGAGTTTTCTTATCCTGTTTTCTTAAGGCCCAGGTCTCTGAGGCATATGTTAGTACAGGAAGAACAGTGGAGTCGAAAAATGTGCCTGAAGCCGGAGGTTCTTCATCCTCTTAACAACTTCGACACTCTTGAAGGCATTCTACGCTGGTCTCTTCCTCCTGTGCAGCTCAGGTGCCAGGTCATTAGTCATGTTGAGTTCTCAACCTAGGTACACATAACTGCTGCATTCGGAGATGTTTGTTCCATTGAGAGCAAGTGGAAAATCAGGGACTAGTTTGTTTCTCATGAACATTGTCCTCATGAGATTCAGCTGCAGTCCAACTGAATCTTGGTCGAAGATTCCACACTCATGGTCGAAGTCGGCCAGCATTTATGCCACTTGACTAATGTTTGGTGTTGTTAGAACAATGTCATCAGCAAGGTGGAGGTGGTGTAGTTGCTGACCATCTATCTTCACTCCCATTCCTTCCCATTCCAGTTGTCACATGACGTTCTTGAGGGTGGCACTGAAGAGTTTTGGTGAAATGGTATCACCCTGCCGAACCCCTCTCTTTACGTCAATGATCACTTCCTTTTAGAATGGTGAGATCCTGGTGGTGAATCTGTAATACAGCTCGCAGGGGATCCTAGTGTACTGAGTTTGAATGCCCTATTTGACTAGGGTTTTGGTGACCACTTCAGTCTCAACAGAGTCAAAGACCTTCTTTAAGTCAATGAACTTACACGGAGTGGCATCTTGAACTCTCACGAAACCTCAGTGAGCTGGGTCACCGTGTGGATATGGTCGATCGTGCTGAATCCTTTTTCCTTTTCAGAACCCCACTTGCTTTCATGGTTGTCCTTCATCTAGTGTTCTGCCATTCCTATTTAGGATGGCTCAAGTGAACAACTTGTAGATGACAGACAACAGGCAGATCGGGTGATAGTTGCCAATGTCGTGGATGTCTCCCTTCTTGTACAACAGAACGGCCCTGCTGGTTTTCCATTGGGATGGAAACTTGCATTCAAATATGAATGCATGTGAAGAGCCGAGCCAGTGTATTGATGAGTACTGGTGGCAGATTCTTCAGTTCTTCAGGTGTTCGGGTCTGACTTTGTCTGGACCAGGTGCTGTACGCTTCTTTACCAATGAAATGGCGTGTCAGATTTCAGAAGGGAGAATGCTGGGAAGGACATATCCATCCTGTGGAATTTGGTATGTGGACAGATGGACATGGCTATAGAAGAGATCTGAGTAGAAGTCATGCATAACCTTTTCTATTGCCCTTCTGGAAGATGTGATAGATCGGAGGGCAGTCATGTTGGTCTTATAGTTGACACATACTTTTCAACTATTTGTTGAAAAGGCAGGTGTTGCAAATACTTTTCCCAGCTTCTGCCGCATCGACCTGCACTGCTGCTCTTCTCTCTTTGAGGTTTTCCTTTATCGCTTCTCTGCACAGCTTTGCAAGCTTGGATGTTAGCTTGTGATTGCCTGAGGCTCATGCCAGCAATGGCGAATGAGCTCAAGAGTTTCCGAAGACAGGCATCTTTTTTGTGGCTTTCTCTCTCTCTCTCTCTCTCGACGTTCCTCGCACAATCATGGAGATGCTGAACCAGTCGATCGTATTCCTCGTTGATGTTGTCAATGACAGCATCTTCCCATATTGTCGCAAGAGTGCCAGAGCTCCCAGTTAGTGATTGTTCTGGGGGTTCTCTTCTTAAACTTTGCAGCTCTTTCTCCCCACTCCATGAAGTAAAATTTTGCACTAAGGAGATGGTGATCTGATCCCGTTCAGAATTTTGGAACAACAGCAACATCGGTCAGGCAAAACCATCGATTGAATATGATGTGGTCAATTTCATTGTGGAACTGTCCAGGGCAGGAGGATACTTGGTGATATTTTTTCTGAAAAGGGATGGTAGGTCTGTGAAAAGTGAATGCAGACTTCACTAAAGGAAACTAAATGGTAATTCTTAAAGGGGGGAGGTGCCATAGCTTGTGATATTCAGGGATTATCCTGGCTCTGCATTCATGAATTATTCCTGGAGGTGCTCGGGGGACCACATAGGATGTTGGGGGTCAAACCTGGGTTGGCCATTTGTAAGGCAAGTGCCTTATGCACTGTACCATTGCTCCCACTCCAAAGGAGTAATTCTTGAATCAGATTTATTTTGGAATCTGTTATATTCACACAGGTTAGCAACAGTGGGGGCAACTGTCCCACAGTGGAGACTATAGGGAGGGATTCAAGAGCTAGGAAGAACCATCAGAGCATTTTCATCACTAGACACAGGCAGCTCGAGGTCAGAGACTGTAAAAGCCTTTCCAGGTGTCTTGTGTACAACTGGGAACACAGTGGCTGTGCCACACCCTTTGTTAGGTGTGCACTTAGCTCTACCTGGTAGAGCCTCATGTTTAAATGATGCTCATTAAAATATGTGTCTTCCTACTCCTTAAAGGTATATAGTTCTAAACATAAGCAGTTAAACTATTCAAATTACTTAAATTTTATTGTCTGAAATCCTCCTTTGTCTATAGATTTTGATTAATCATAGATATTTCCTAACTTATAGAGATATTTGCATTAATCATATCTATCTGAACTATATAAATCTCCTCTTAGATATTACTCTCCTTGCAGACCTGCTAGAACTAGGAAAATAGACTCACTTGAACATTATTTCTTTCATGGCCCATGTTGCAATAAAGTGCAAAACAGGAATTTTGTTTTTGGTTCAAGGTATGGAATTAGAAAATGCTGTGAAAATTATAATTGTAAACATAATGACCTGAAAAGGTTCAGAGGTAATTCCCACACTGGACAATCAGCTTCTGAATGTCCCACAAGTAAACTCATTAGTAATTCTTGCAAATAAAGGAAGAGTTTGCACTGCTAATGAACGTTAAAATAAGGGATCTTATGTAAATTTCATCAAGATTTATTCTAATGATTTTGCAAGTGGTTTTCAACATCTTACTGATACTCTGAGCTCATCTGGATTAAAAAAAAAAGATAAAGTCAAAAAAGTACCACTAGTAAATCAAAACCATCCAAGTAAATCATAGCTCTACAGAGCTTCCTGTGCATGTCTTTTGAGTTCTGCATCTCTTAGGAAGGAAAGCACCACAGTTTAGCAAGCATCCTTAATAATTGGTAAAATGTAGGAAATATTCAGTGGCATTTCATCTCTCTAAGGAAAGGTGAGGAAGAGCATTCAAGTGAAGAGAAAAACAAACGTAAAGAAAGAGGCAAGTTATCTTGTTATAAAAGTGTGCTATTGACCCTTCCTGTTGCTTCCCAAAGTGGGTAATATTGTACTCAGTGAAGAGGGAGACTGCTAGAATGATCCAGGGGCGGTAGTAGCCTCAGGTGCTATTGGGTGCTTTCTGGTTGTTTGCTTTAAAAAGGTAGATTTCCAGGCATTTGCTGAGAGATACCATTTTTACAGAGGGGTCAGTATTTCAAATAAGTGTGGAAACCACTGTTATTTATGGGTGATGCTTTCCTGACACAATGACACTGACAGAATTAAAATGATGAAAGAGCGAACACTGACAGCAGGAAATCTAATTTATGTAAACTCAGTTACACTAGTGTGTGCCACCAGTGGCTCACATTTGAATAAAGTTTAGTTAACCCAGATTACAGCACCAGCATCAACATGCTACAGTGGAATGAAAAACAGCCTCTTGGTGCATCTCTTGATCGACTTTTCTTCTCAAGGAAAGAGTGTAGACATGAAATATTCAGTACTTAATTCTGAACAAAGGAAATAATTCAGGTAGGAAAGCAAAAATAGTTGTAGTTTCAGGAACATCACCATTTTATAGTGAAGTTTACAGGACAAAGAAAGAAAACACCACACATACCAGATGTTGCTTCTTTAGTAAGTTAAAGTTTCAGACATTCAGAGAAAATGCAACTGTTATTCCATAGCTGGAATCAATGAAAGGCAATGCAATTCTTGATGAGGGGCAGGAGATTGTATGACATACAGTGTGAACCATAAAATGCCAAGTAACTTCAACTAAAAATATTATCACCCAATCAAGGTGTATCATCAAAAGTTAGATCATTCTCTTATCCACCCTCTCTCTCGTTGAATCCTCACAGTAACTCATGAAGTAAAGTGCAGTTATTTGTGGTTTTATATGCTAGTAAACTGAGACACAAAGTGATGCAGTGACTTGGTCAGGAATTCATATCAACTATATTAACAGTTGGTAGATACCAACTTGGAACTTGGCTTCTTTTACTAGCTGTACTTTTCAGCACCAAATGCTGTTGGACAGCAACCCCAGGAATGTTGATATGATAGGCTTGCTTAGAAGCGACATCAGGAACATTGAGTATAAGGAGAATCAAAAAGTAAATAAAGCATTGGGGAGGAAATAGCCCAGAACGGCATCCTAGCCAGTGACTTCCTTCCAGAGTTGAGGACATGAGTACAGCTATGTTAGGCTTCGGAAGAGCAAAGGAGTGAATTGGCTACACAGTGAAGTTCATGGAGTCTGAAAACACACCCCTTCTTTTTCTCTTTTGTTTCTATCTTCTTTAAAAGCTCTTTAAATGAAAGGCTGGGAAAGACAAGTGATAATTAAAAACTAATCATAACAGAGTCATGAGGAAAGTGTCAGATGGCATCTGGCTTCTTTAAAGAGTGCTAAGGAAATGCTGAACTTCAGAAATTGTGGATCATATGAAAGATGAGGCAGGATAGCAGATTAAGTCAGATATTCCCCATCTCAAAATACTGAAACTGGAAGAAATTCTTTAGATACTCCACACTGAAGTTTGACAATTATACCTAGTGCAAATATGATTGTCAGCACCCAGAATAGACTGATGAATACCTGAGCCCACCATGGGTGCACAAGAGGAAAAAGAATGTATCCTAGTGATCTAAGGCCTTTTATAGAGCTGAGACAGGGTTTAGAATGAAAGACACAGTGGTACCATGCATCTTTTTCTATAATTAATGGGCAAAAGTCATGTCTTATCCAAAAATCTCAAATGTGTGCTTAAACACACATTTTTCCAGCTTAACTCTTGTCTTCTTAAACAAAAATATATCAGTATCAGAGCTCTATCTCTGAAAATAAAATTTTATTTGGCAGTAAAAGATGTGAAAATGTATCAGCATTTACTTTTTTTAAATCAATATTCTGGCAAGTGACCCTAAAAACCAAAGAAGCTAACCCTTTATGGGGAAATGATGATTTTCTTTTCTGCATTTCATGCCTTTCATTTTGTTCCCAAAAGGCTGCTGATCCAAATAGTGCCACCTAAAACTTCTACATGCTCAGTGTTCTCACAAGCATGGAGTTTTTGGGGATGGTACATTCAGTATTAAGCTAGGATTTTTTTTATAGACTCAGTAAAAGCAAGTCCAAAGATAGTGACTTCACAGAAACTTTAAACTTTGTTTATTTATTTTTTTGGTTTTTGGGTCACACCTGGCGATGCTCAGGGGTTACTTCTGGCTCTGCACTCAGGAATTACTCCTGGCGGTGCTCAGGGGACCATATGGGATGCTGGGATTTGAACCCGGGTCGGCCGCGTGCAAGGCAAATGCCCTACCCGCTGTGCTATCATTCCAGCCCCAGAAACTTTAAATTTGTGGAGGGTCTACATCTTTTTTTTCTCATTGAGTCACTATGAGATACAGTCACAGAACCTTCATGTTTGAGTTTCAGTCATACAATGAGCTAACACCCATCCCTCCACCAGTGCACATTTTCCACCACTGGTGTCCCCAGTATCCCCTACCCTGACTCTCCCCCCTGCCACTGTGGCAGACAGTGTCTCTCATACTCTCTCTCTACTTTTGTGCATTATGGGTTACAGTAGAGATACTGAGAGTCTAATCATCTTGAACATGCCCAATTTCATCTGATCTTGGAAGCTAAGCAGGATCAGGTCTGGTTTGTACTTGGATGAGAGGGTCTACATCTTTTAAAAAGGTGTGCTTTCTTTAGAAAGTAGTAGAGAAGCTCTTGGCATTTTGGATAAATTAAACAACAAAGAGTATTTCTATAATACATTTTCCAAAGATAAAAATGAAATCTGTTTTGCAAAGGCATCTTAGTATGTGTGATTTGAAATGAGAACAATTCATAATTTGTTCAGTACTCAGTAAATACCAAAAGGAAGATAGTAGTGTCCATGTAATTAAAATAAGAGTAAGCAGGTCATCTGTTTCCAAGTAAATATTATTTTCAGTATTTTTTTGGGTTTTTTTATTTTTGGTTTTTTGGCCACACCTGACAGAGCTTAGGGCTTACTCCTGGCTCTGCACCCATGGACCACTCCTTGCTGGCTTGGGGGCCCATAGGGTGTGTGGGATGCTAGGAATTCAGCCACTGTACTCTCTTCAGCCCCATTTCCATTATTTTTATAGATTGTCCTGCCATTCATCTTCATTCTATAGGAGCTGTGCCATAATTTAAGTGGTTGATACTTTAAAGTTGCTTGACTGTTGCCAGAACAGCATGTCACGGGAAGTTGTTTTCTTGTGACCAAATTCTTTTTCAAAGGTGGTTTTCAAAACAAGTCATCCAGCAGAACTTTAACTTTCAAGTCTTACAGGTACCAAGATAAAAGCTTCTCTGATTAATATGTGTTAGAGAGGGGGAGAGGGCAAGGGTTGAGAGAGAATGGAGATTGGGTGCCTCTTTGGAAATCCCTTTCGGGGAATTTCCACACTCCATTACGGAGAAGCCAGCCCAGGGACTTCAGGTGATCCTGAATCCTACAGCTTCCTGCTCCAAACATCCTCTGATATCTGAGTTGCCATAACTCAGAAGCATCTCTTCAGTGCAGTTGACCCTTGAAACACATGAATTTCAGCTGCATGAGACTGCTTATACACAGATTTTTCTCGTAAACAGACATAAACTCAGTGCAGTGCTATATGTATTCAAAAAATGAATATGAAAGCTGCAGCAGCTCTCTCTCACCACCTGCGTTTTTGGTGGTCTCCGGCCACTTCCCCTACCCCAGGGCGGTGATGGCAGTAGACAGACAAAGGAGGAAATGAGGGCCAGGCTGGTTGGTGTCAGTTGCATTTTATTCCAATCTTGTCTCCATTCCTCTTCCTGATTCTCTTTCCCAATCCCCTTCATCCTCCTCTTGGATCCTGCCCCTTCATACTTATGGATTTTCCTTGATTCTACTTGATTCTCCCCCGATTCTCCTGATTCTCCCCTTGCCCACTCTTACAGCCTGAGTCATATCCCAAAGCATGAGGGGTTGGAGATTACACATAGGTGTGGTCATACAATCAACAGAGATAAAGTCCTTCCCTCAGGGGAAGCTTCTCCTTGGACGAATTCTGATTATGCCCAAGGGCAAAAAACAATCTACATGTGTGTTTCTCCTTCCCTTAGTTCAACAAACATAAACATTCATAATAGTCATTTTGTATGAAGACAGTAAGAAATACATTAAGCTTATAGGATGGCTCTCCTGGGAACATCTCACTGTAGACCTTAGACTACCGTGCTCAGGCCAGATTAGTCTTTCCTAACCCTAGCAGGGTCCTAATCTTGTTACTTTTTAAGTCATGACAGAATCTGTCCATGATCATGCTTTTAACTTATAGTTAAGTATTATGGCACGTTGACCTGGTCCATTTTGATGCCAGGGTAGCTCACAGCTTGCCCTGGGTCCATCCAGTCCCTTCAGGGCCCTGCTTTTGGGGTGCTAGGAAATAAGGGCAGCTGAGGCTCAAGTCGAGAAAACAGATGCCCAGGAGTGAATATTATTTGGAGTCAATTAACTCCCAAGTTACAAAAGCATAGTATTAACTGTCTTCCTGTGTCTATACAAAAAGGACATTGCTCTGAAGTAAAAGGACATAAGGAGAAGAGAAAGGCAACATTTCACTTATGAATACAAGTCCAGTGTCCTTAGAAAGATCTGACCTTACAAGTTAGCAGAGTCTGATTAGAGGATACAGGTGATTGACCATTTGGGGAAGTAGGGCACAAAGAAAGGGGTTACAAATAAACAAATAAATGGGAGTGACTCAGAAGCACTGTGATGGGTATAACCCGATAAACCTCAGCTCCTGTGGCAAAGGAGAAAGGACCAACCAATGTTATCCTACAGTGCTATAAATATATTTTCTATTCCTTGTGACTTTAGCACTTTTTACCTCTAACATGTAAATGCATCTATAATGTATTATGTAGAACATACATAAAACTATCTTTATTGATGTGTTCATCATATCTGTCTTGCCATATATCTAAGGTGTTTCTGTTACCAGTAAGGCCTCAGGTTCACAGCAATCTATTAGCAGTTGAGCTTAGTGGAAGTGGAGCTATTCGTGGATTTTCCACTGCTTGGGGATCAGCACCCCTCGCGTGAACTGTGGAAGGGCCTATTTCTTCCTCAAGACTCAATCAAGAAAGTCTTTGAGAAATTTCAAACAAGAGGAAATTCAATAGAAAGGTTTGGAAGCTTTGAAAATGGCTCAAAGAGCTTAGGAAATAATGGGTAGGAAGCAGAGGAAGAAAATGGGCAGCAGGAACAAGGCGGTATGGCTTGCACCTGTACTTTTGCCTACTTGCAGTTAGGAAGCAGCTGTTGTAGGAAGTTTCTGGAAGCAGCCACCAGAAGCCCTGCTCTGCCCTTCCCCGGAGCCTCTTATTAGCCTTGCAGAAGGAGAATAACGTGAGCCCTTTCTTTTTCCCTTTCCTCCTAGTGTGGGAGCCCCTCTCACCAGGAAATATGGCTCCTTAAGCTTCGGGAAGGAACTGGAGCTGAAGCTGAGTTGACCACAGCCTGGGACGCAAGACTGTTTCCCAGCTCATTTTCTGTAGTAAATTCAACCCAGGTAGCTGTCCAGGGGAACATGCTCCCAAGAAGGCAGATAAAGTTACGAGGCTCCTGGGGTAGTAAATATAAAACACATCTTTCCCAAACAAGCCCTTTTCAGCTGTTTCAAGCCGTAATAGAAGACCTGACTTGTCAGTGATTTTTATGTGCATATTGAAATCATTTACAACACAGTTTTGGAGTGTGCAGGTGAAAATAACAATTTCTGTCATGTCAGCTCAAAATTCCCAATGACTCATAATCATTACTGCCATAACTGCAGCCTATATGATACCTGTGTGGGTTTCTCCTCCCCCAAAGAGGCATCGGGGAATAAACTGTGGCCACCAAATTAGAACATAAACAGCGCTATTCAAGCCCGTTGAGTGAAGCCCTCCTGATCTCTAGGAAGCCTCAGAGCTTTGGGAGCTAGCCCTCTGAGTCTCTGAGCGAACACCCAAGATCACATGATCAAGAGCTCGACCCTGCAGATAGACTTCCTTGTAGGAGATCCCACCTCTCTTGGCTGGACACGTGAGAAACGCTGCTTTTCCTCCTCCCAGCCCTCTTCTGAGCATCTTCCCTCACCTTCCCGCCCAGCTCCCACTTCCTCTTTCCATCTGAAATGCCACCTGACTCAAGTGACTGTGATGACAGCTCAGGACAAAGTCATTCTCTCCCCTTTGTAGATGAGGAGTCATCGTTTTTACCTGCCACCTTTCCTCCCTTTTTCTCCGGGAGTTTTTTTTTTCTTTTCTCCTGGAGTTTGTTGCCAGTCACTGCTACCTCACTATAATCCTGCTGTGTTCTCACCTTTTATAATTCTCTTATAACCCTTAAGTATCAATACTACAAGCCACAAAGCCCAAAGAGAGAGAGAGAGAGAGAGAGAGAGAGAGAGAGAGAGAGAGAGAGAGAGAAGAGAGAAGAAGAAAAGCCCCTCCCATAGAGGCAGGCTGGGGGATGGAGTGGGGGGTAGGAGTGAAGGAAAGGAACCTGGGGACTCTGGTGCTGAGAAATGTACACTGGTGAAGGCACAGGTGTTGGAATACTATATGACTGAAATCTAATCAAGAACAGCTTTGTAGGGGTCTCTCTGACAGTGATTCAATAAAAAAAGAAATGGCAAATAGAATGATCATAAAGTAAGTCTGTAAGAGCCAACTTGTGATTGCTATATGATTTTAACCCATGTAAATAAGGAAAAGGAAGACCCTTTAATACAATATAATAAAATTCTTATTCTTGTTTACATAAGTTTCCAACTATGGAATCTAAAGTATAATTAATTAAATTTATTTTTTTAATTTTTATTTTATTGAATCACCGTGAAAAAATACAAAGCTTTCAGGTTTAAGTCTCAGTCATATAATGATTAAACCCCCATCCCTTCACCAGTGCACATGTTCCACCACCAAGAACCCCAATATACCCCCCTCCCATCCACCCCCCCACCTAAGTAACTAATGATCTTCACTTTATTCTCTCTATACTTTGAATACATTCAATATTTCAATAGAGAAATATTGAATTCACTATTATGATCTTCACTTTATTCTCTCTATACTTTGAATACATTCAATATTTCAATAGAGAAATATTGAACTCACTATTATTGTTTGGAATTTTCCCCCAACAATCAGGCCTGCTGAAAAGGCATCATTTAATAATTTCTTTTCATTGCTGAGAATAAAGACTGTATGAGCTTGCGCGGCTGAGCAGTTTTAGATTTCTGATATTTTATCTCAGTTCACAGTCTAGATACATGTCTGTAAGAAGCTGCTCTGAGTGCTAAAATGGGTTAGAAGACCTCTCAGATCATAGTCTTTAGGAGCAGAGCGTCCATTTCGCACGTGGCAGCTCTGGATCTTATCTGGGCAGAGGGCGTGCCGGTAACGCCCCCCACCTCCGTGATCACCTATGAGCCACATCACTGAAGCTCATAGCTCTGGGTTGGGAGTCTTAGGAGGTGGCCCTTGCCACGTGGGTGTTGCCGCCACTGCCATTTTCTGCACAGAAAACAGGGTAGAGAGGGGAAATCCCCAAACTACCCGTGGCGTATTCGATATACCAAAAACTGTAACAAGTCTCACCATGGAGACGTTACTGGTGCCCACTCGAGCAAATCAATGAACAGTGGGACAACAGTGTTACAGTGCTATTTTATATTTAGATCTCATTATGGGAATAATCACACCCTACCTATTATTGATAAAACTTTTTTTTTTCTTAAAGAAATATTTTATTGAACCACCGTGAAAACAAAAAAAAAATACAAAGCTTTCAGGTTTAAGTCACAGTCAAATACTGATTAAACCACCTTCCCTTCACCAATGCACCCGTTCCACCACCAAGAACCCCAATACACCCCCCTCCCACCCCGCCTCCCATCTAAGTAGCTAATGATATTCCCATTATTCTCTCTATATATTGAGTACATTTCATATTTCCATACAGAACTCACTATTATTGATTGGAAATTTTCCCCAACAGTCAGGCCTGCTGAATAGGCATCATCTAATAATTTCTCTTCATTGGTAAGAGTGAAGACTTTGAGTCCGCGCGGCCGAGATAGCTCAGTTCACAGTCTAGATGCATGTCTGTAAGAAGCTGCGCGATAGCGGCCACGCGGTTTTGGGTTTCTAATATTTTAGCTCAGTTCACAGTCAAAATGGATGGTTGCAAGAATCCGCTCTGGTGCCAAAATGGGTTAGGAGACCTCAGGATCACAGTCAATAGGCGCGGAGGCTCTGCTTCTCGTGCCGCGGCTCTCGGTTCATCTCTGGGTGGAAGGCGCGCCGGGAACACCTCCCCTCCCAGGATCACCTACAGGCTACGTCACTAAAGAGAGTCCTACCTCCTGGTGGAGGGGTCTTAGAGGGTGGCTCTCACCGCGTGGCTGCTGCCGCTGCAGCCATTTTCGCTCAGAAAAATGGGGTGGAGAGGGAAAAAAAATCCCTCCCCGGGCTGCATGAGGTTGTAGCTCAGTTTACAGTCAAAATGCATGGCTCAAGCATCCGCTCTGGTGCCAAAATGGGTTAGGAGACCTCAGGATCACAGTCAATAGGCGCGGAGGCTCTGCTTCTTCTATTATTGATAAAACTTTTAAAGAAAAAAAAAGGTCAAAAGGTCAGGGGCCTATACCATGTGAATGTCTCAGAACATCAGTCTGTCAAATTTCCCTTCTGGCCCTTCGCCCTGTGACCAGCTTAGCCCACATCAGAGATCTCTTGAAGCTGTTGGGGATTATTCCTGGTGGGGTTCAGGGCCCATATTGATGCTGGTGGACCCCATGGGTGGCTCATGTGAAGCAGGAAGGAGAAAGACAGTCACTTCTCCTGATCCACCTCTGCCACCCAGGACCCAAGGTTACTGGGCTTCTGTCTCGCCTCACCAAAAGGAATTTCAGGAGTAGACAAGCAGTGAAATTACAGTTTTTATTTGGAGGTTTTGAAGGGAAAGAGGGAGAGAAAGTGGGAGAGAGTGGAGAATAATGTGCTCAAGAGAGAACCCGGCTTCTCCAAGGGCGGAGAGAGTCCCTACACACATCCACACACATCCCGGCATTGGAAAGGAAAGCATGAAAGTCCACATCTCAAGAGGGGAGATGCTAGCAACACATGTGCTCAGGCACCGCATGTGCTCGGCCACGTGGGCACAAGCAGCACAGGGGCTCAGGCAGCACATGCATGCGCTCCCTTTGGTCAAGGTGGCTTCTACGGGGTTTTTCAACCTGTCCCCACCTGGGGCGTCTACCTAGATAAGAGTCTATTGCAAAGTGGGTAGAATTGGGTGCGGCCTTTGAAACTCCTTTTCTTGGCCTTTGGTCCTGCTGGATCTTCTCTGGGCTGAATCACTAAAGTTTAATCAGATGAAGGGAGAGGTCTGAGGGTATTTGAGGGTATTTCTTTCATGGGGGAGGGACCCAGTATCCTCAGGGTCTGCTGCTGAAGGTCTCATCTCAGGTCTTGCTCTCTGAATCCACAAGGTGGGTCAGCCTTAGAACTTTCCTTCCCAGAAATTTCCTTGACCTAGGTTTCATTGCCGAGGACTCTTCCCTGTCTGCCTGCCTGCATTAAGAGGAGATTCCAGGGATGGAACCTGGGCTAGTCGAGTGCAAGGCGAACCCCCTACCCACTCTGCTGTCTCTCTAGCCCCTTAAACCACTGCTCTCTGAGCCTAAGTAAAGATAACATAAAACAGATATTGCAGGGAAAGAAATCAGTGTGAGAGCAGGGTTGGGGAGGGGCTCACCCACACTGGTGGCTTGGGAGCTACTCCTGGCCCTGTGCTCAGAGGTCGCCCCTGGCAGTGCTTGGGTGACCATACGGTGCTGGGGATCAAATGCAGGCCTCCTGCATGCAAAGCACATGATCAGCCCTTTGAGCTATTTCTGAGGCACCTCGGTTCATAATTAATATGCTAATACTCACACCCTTGGACTCAGACAAAGACATTTGTTATATTTTGAGGCAATATCCTGACATCAAATCCCTTGATAGACAAATGATTGCCTCTGTCCGTAGCGTACCCTTAGCACATACAAAAAAAAAATAGATGATAGATCTTTCTGGTTTTTAGGAACGTGGGTTTGGGAAGTAATATATAAACTGTTAATTATTCCAGGGATTCTATGGCAAGTCTGGGATGAGGTGTGAACAGCATTCATGTGTTACTAATAAATTAAGACAGAAATACAGCTGGATATTATGAATCTTCACAGAGCATCAGTCCCATATGTGTGGGATGCCAATTCATCACGCAAGGCTTTTCAGAGAACAGGGGAGCCTCCGCTATGACCTTCTGCATGCTCGAGAGTGGCTTCCCTTGTCTACACCCAGCAGAAATTCTCTTAGCAAGAGCTACACCTGGAGATCCTATGTCGTGGGCAGGCAGCTTCATTCCACAGAGCCAGTGTTGGTGCTAGACTAGGTTGCTTGTGGGCAGGGTTCGCTCTTCGTCCAGAGAAGAAACTTGTGGGTCTATGTCGTTGTCTACACAGACTGGATCAGAAGGACTTAAGACCCTGTCCAATGCCCTGTGTATTCACAGGGATTTTTCACATGTTAGCTGAGAGGGCCATGTCAGGGCTTTCTCCTCACTCTGTGCTCAGATATCAATCCTGGCAGAGTCTGGGGGGACCATCTGTGGTGCTGGGTCTCAAACCCCAGTCTGCCATGTATAAGGCAAGTGCTCTATCTGCTGTACCATCACTCCAGCCCCAAGTTTATTAGATTTTTGACATCAAATATATATAATTAGTCTAATTGTTTTCATTGGGGGCACTCCCTGCATGGTGTTCAGGGAACCATGTGGTGCTAAAGATTGAACTTGGGACTCCCCGTGCACCAGCCCTTGGACCCATCCCTCTGGCATTCGTCTCATGGTTATAACACCCAGACTGAGCTGTAGATGAAGGGAAGGATGCTGGGGATTTTCCATTCCTTCCCAGAGGCAAAGGAGGAGTAGAGCAGGAGCAGTAATGAGCACAGAGTCAGCACTTGCACGTCAAGTGCTCTTTTGTGCAATCACAAAATAAATCAGTGAGTGGCATTGGCGGTGGTGGTGGTCTCTCTTGCCCGCCATGTGTGTTCAGTGGCCAGGAGCCAATTCCCCACCCCAGCCTGCAGACATCGCCAACAGATGCATAAAGGAGGGAACAAGGCCGCTGAGCTGGTGGGTGATCAGTTTCTGTTTGTTCCATTCTCCCCACGCGCCTGTTCCAGTCTCACTAAGCTCCCCATCCCAGTCTCACACTGCCCCTCCTTCCCGCCTCCTCCTGCCCCCCAAGCTCGTCTCCCCGTGCTCTGCAGCCTCAGTGCCCAACCTCCAAGCATTGGGGGTAGCAGCTGCACCCAGGGCAGGTAGCACAATCAACAGAAGAAAGCCCTTCCTTCGGGGAAACTCTTCTAAGATAAGACAAAGATCTCCCGCAGCCAGGAGATCTGCTCAAGGGTGAAAGACCACATAGGGGAGTGTTTCTCCTTTTCTTAGTCCAACAACCATTTAAACATTCATCTTAATTCTTCTTAATATTAGTCATTTTGCATGGACACAGTAAGAGATATATTAAGCCTGTAGGGTGGCTCTCCTGGGGGCATCTTGCTAAAGATCTCAGACTACAGTGCTCAGTCTTTCTCAACCCTAGCAGGTCCTAATTCAATTGTTACCCTTTGGATCATGACAGAATTTGTCCATGACTATGCTCTTAACTTGTAGTTAAGTATTGTGGTGCTTGGCCTGGCCCGTTTCAATGCCAGGGTAGCTCACAGCTTGCCCTGGGTCTATGCAGTCCCTCATCGGCACTATGCTTTTAGGGTGCTAGGAACTAAGGGCAACTGAGGCTTAAGTCAACAAAGCGGATGCCCAGGAGTGAATATTATTTGGAATCAACTAACTTCCAAGTTACAAAAGCATAGTCTTAACTGTCTTCCTGCATCTCTACAAAAAGGACATTGCTCTGCAGTAAACTATGTAAAAGGGCATAAGGGAAGGAGGAAAAAAAGCAATAATTGCTTTTGCAAATACAAAACCCAGAGTCCTTAGACGGATCTGACCTTACAAGTCAACAGAGTCTGATTTGGGGATAAAGGTGATTGACTGGTGGGGAAGCAGAGCACAGAGAAGAGGTTACAGATAAACACAGAGGAATGGGAGTGCCTCAGGAGCACTGTGATGGGTGTAACCCAATAAACCTAAGCTTCTGCAGCCAGGGAGAAACGACAAACCAATGTTATCCTACATTCTTTGAGGCCTGTATGCATTTTCTCATCTAATCATCAGAACCCAGAGGAGGAGACGGACTGACCTTCCTTTTACAGGTGAGGGATCTGCTGGCGAGGATGTCGTCCAAATAGAGTGTGCGAAAGTTCACATTTGAACTCGGGCCTGTGTGTGTTGCACTGTTGACCTACTCTTCCAGAAAGTGCATCACATGTTAGCGAGACATGGATAAAAGCAAAGTGGTACCTACTTTCAATGATTATTTCGCAGTCAGACCCAAATTGCTAAGGATATGGCTGCCTAAACAGGAAACTCATTGGATGGGGTGAGGAAAGGCCATGGGGAAAGAAACTTTTCTCATAATTTTTTATTATCGTTCAGATAACTTGTTTACACTACTGTTGACGTCCATGGCATTGACATACAAAGTTACTGCACGCCACCGCCACCAGAGCACTCAGGGCGTGGGGCATCTGCTTGGCTCCACTTTGCCTTTTGTCAACCCTACTGTGTCTCTCATTTAGCTACTCCGTGAATAAGCCCTCAGCCCCAAGACAGCCGACAAGATTTGCAAATGCTTACCTCAGGGGAAGAAGAAAAGAGCCCGTTTGAGCACGGATAAATATTATCTCTCTGCATTCTAATATTTTTGCCTCTGAAATGCTGAGAAAAGTTATCTGTGTCGCTTATTTACCTAGACTCTCTGGCTAAGCACTTGTGACTACTTCGCGATGCCTTTTGATGCGGGTTGTTACAGAGACGCAGGAGGCTTACACCAAATCCTTGGAAATCTAATACAGTTCCACAATAGGGCCTTTCAGCCGAGGCCCGGCAGCTCTTCATTAGCTTCTCCTGCTCCTCCCCGTTTCTCTTTCATATCTGGCAGCCCTGAATTGGCCACACCACATGCCTTTTGAGTCGATGATTAGGTTTTTGCCAAGCCTCGGGGAGGATTATTTGAATAAGGGAAAAAAATCAATCTTAATGTTTTTCCCCAGGACCCAGAGAGACTGAGGGCTAGTAGATTCTGGATGGTTCCCTGAGTGTCAGACCCAGACATCTGTTTGCTGGGCACCATAGTCAGGGGGGCGGGGGCGGGAGGGGAGTCTGAAGGCCGATGTTTGAATCGTTTGGGTTTGCTACCATCAAGCGTGTTTCCCGAGTAAGTGGAGGTGAGTCTCTGTCTCAGGAACAATGGGGAGTGGAGGCTGTGCACGCAGCAGTGATCTCCCTCCCAGGCTGTGGGCGCCTAAGAAAGGAACGAGCCCGCTTTGACCTTGGCTCGTGCTTTCCTTTGGGCCTCACGTCTTTTGCTCCCTACGGCCGTCTCCTTTTGCTTTCTCCTCACAGGTCAATATTTGGAATAATTTTTCAGCGAGTGAGAGACACTCGAAGGCTTTCTGGAGCTTTCATTTCTTACCCTGAGATGGAATCAAGTTCCAGGCTAATCAATTATTTGGGAGACATTAGGTGAAAGGCACTGTGAGTGCGGAGATAAAAATGAACACAGCCCCACCCCTCCAAACACACATACACACACACACACACACAGAGTGAGAGCGAGCGAGCGAGCAAGAGAGGGGGGGAATTCTTTAAATTAGTCTTTAGCTTAAAGATTGGATTCCGTAGTAGTATATAACACCAGGAGGTTGGCTCCATAGCTTGGAAGCTGGCCTCACACGCTGGGAGAAAGTCATCCCAGATAGAGAGGGGAACACCAAGTAATATGTGATTGGAGATCCTGCGTGGGAAGGGAGATGCGTGCTGTAAGTAGGCTAGAGACTGAACAGGATGACCGCTCAATACCCCTATTTCAGGCCACAACACCCAAAAGGAAAGAGAGAGATCAAATTGGAATGCCTCGCCACAGAGGTTGGGTGGGGTGGGGGGATGGGATTGAGGGGGTGGGAGGGATACTGGGTTCATTGGTGGTGGAGAATGGACACTGGTGGAGGGGTGGGCTCTCAAACATTGCATGAGGGAAAAACAAGCACGAAAATGTGTGAATCTGTAACTGTACCCTCTTGGTGACTCACTAATTTAAAAAATTAATTAATTTAAAAAAAGATTGGATTCCGTAGGTAGGCAGTATTGCTGAGTGTAAGGAAACACCACTGGCCATGAGGGATGTCAGGAAGAGTGAGTGACAGCTTTTATCCAGGCCGTTCCCAACCCAGCTGGTATTATAGGAAATACATCATGTGACACATGTGCCAAGGCTCCAGAAGAGAAGAAGAGTCACTTGAGTTCCAAGGAATGCCCTTCTCTTTGAGGCAGGCACCATGCCAGGGGCCACATCCTCTACTTCCCGTTCAGTGTCGTAAAGATGAGAGAAGCAAGCCTGGGAGCTGCTTGGGGGGCACAGGAGGTGGGGGTTGCTTTTTTCCAGTTAATTCTATTTTAGGTACCCTGACATATAATACTGTGAATGATAAGGTTTCATGCATAAAACATTCTGTCACAAGATTGTCTACTTCCACCCACCATTGTCCCAGTATATCTGCCTCCGCCACCTCCTGGCCCTGCCGTGATGAACTTCCTGCTGAAGACCAGTTCTCGGTCTCCATTGCCTCTCAGCCTTTCCACAGAGGCATGGCTCAGTGGTATTCCGGCTGTGTCTCACAGATGAGGAAGATCATTCTGCATCTGTCCCTCTCCTGACTGACTTCACTTAGCCTGAGGCTTTCCAGATCCTTCTCCATAGCAGCAAATTGCAGGATCTCATCTTTTCTTGTAACCACACAGGTTACACTATAACCGTAGTGTACACATACCACAGAACTATGTTGTAATAGAAAATGAAGGCCATGGGTTCGAAAGAAAGCTTCATACGGTTGGGCTTCAATCCCAGCACTTCATGGTTTCCCAGCTGGGTGTGGCCCCAAACCCAAAGTAAAACATTTTTAGGGGAATATGAAATGATTCCCCTGTAGGAAGCAGCAGGGAAAATGGATTTCCCACAGTGGATTCATCAAGATGAAAATTGCTCTTAAAATTGTATCTTGAAACTTAGCAATCACATCTTAAAAGATGAAATGCTTTTTGGTTTTTGGGTCATACCCAGTGATGCTCCAGGGCTCCCTCTGGCTCTTCACTCGGGAGTCACTCCTGGCAGGATTCTGGGACCATACCGTATGGAATGCTGTGGGTCAAACATGCATCAGCTACATGCTAGGCAAGCACCCTACCCACTGTATGATCACTCCGGCCCCATGAAGTGCAGTTTCTTCAGAAAACTGGGGCTTTTGGTCTTTTGTTGTCCTTGCTACCTCCCAATGACACGTCCTCACACAGATGTTACTGACTATGTGAGTCACTGGGCTGGACAGTCAGGGGACAGGCTTAGGTTCTCTTCCCCACAGAGTGGCACATGATAGTTTAGGTTACCTAAGACATCGCAGAGAATGAAAGAAGAAGGCGTGGGTGGCAAAGGAAGCTGAGAAGTGATAGAGCTCAAAGACCTTTGACTTACAGACAGAAAGAGTGTGATGCATGACTGATAAACCAGAGTTCTTCAACTTTTCTACACCTGCTCACCAGCACCTCTCCTGCAAATTGGTCCATGGACCAGCAGTTAGAATCAGGGTGGTTAGGCCAGTGGTTTTCTGCCTTTTAATCCCTACCCACCAGTGGTTGAAGAGGACTGGTTTAAGTAGCAAATAAGAGAAAGTTAAGTCTTTGCTGCTGATATTACTGGACTCCTGACTCAATCATAGTATCAGTAAGGTGATAAGACCCTAGAAAAGCAAATATAAATAAAGCACCTTCCTGTCATCCTCCAGTTGTCCCGTTCTTTTTCTCCCCACTTCTGATGAGGCTGGAGTGATAGCAGAGCGGGTAGGGTGTTTGCCTTGCACGCGGCCGACCTTGGTTCAATTCCCAGCATCCCATCTGGTCCCCTGAGCACTGCCAGGGGTAGTTCCTGAGTGCAGAGCCAGGAGTGACCCCTGTGCATTGCCGGGTGTGATCCAAAAAAAAAATTAAAAAATTAAAAAGCAAAATACACACACACACACAAAAATTCTTTCACTTTCCCCCACCCTGACTTTTTTTTTTTTTGGCTTTTTGGGTCACACCCGGCGATGCACAAGGGTTACTCCTGGCTCTGCACTCAGGAATTACTCCTGGCGGTGCTCAGGGGACCATATGGGGTGCTGGGAATCAACCTGGGTCGGCCTCATGCAAGGCAAACGCCCTACCCGCTGTGCTATCACTCCAGCCCCTCACCTTGACTATTTTAATCCACCCCCACTTTCCCATTTGTGCAGTTGAGAGAGGTTTTTTTTTTTTTCGGAGGCAGCGATGAAAAGCCTTGTCCTCCTCACCACACAGAGATTAGCCACCAGAGCCGTTGGTTGGGTTATGACTCAGGAAGGGTTCTGCATCAGAGCCGGTATACACATGAGGGCAGGCACAGGCTCTCCTCTGCAAAATGCCCAATCATGTCCCCATCTTTGCCATCACAATCCAATAGGGCAAGGAACCGTTTGCGTCAGCACTGGGTTTCCCAAATCAGTTGCCCTGGCTAGTTCTAGCCCAGATTGTCTCTGCCGTTCTCAATAAAGCAGCAGTTGTGATTTGGGCGGAGAAGAGCTGTGGTTGCCAAAATAAAAAAGCAAAGAAAACTTACATAACACACTTCTTAGATAAGGCCCGTCCTTCCACGGAAACAGGACAGAGATCTTAAGGCAAGGTAATATATTGTTTGGCAGGTGGGAAAGAGCAATTTCACAAAACTGGGGCTGTTAACGAAGAACAGCTAGGTGTTGAAAAAATATGTCTCAGGATAGAGAGTCATCAGAAAGAGTCGCCATGCAATTTTAATTTGTCTAATTGACTCCGATAAGGAGGAAAGGACATCTCTAGCCTAAGAACATTCAGACCCAATGCAAATGAGATAGCAGATACTTTGGCACGTTAATGTCCCCTATCCACTCCAGAAGCCAGTTGGTATTACGCAGAGATAAATAATTTATTTCACAAACACACATTAAGTGCCTGCTGTGTGACAGAGCCCTGGGACAGGGGGGAAGGTTAGCGTTTAGAGCTCTGCAACTCACTCAAGGGAACCTGTAAAATGTAGAACTAGTGGCAGGGAAGAGAGAAAATGAGCTGAGGATGGAGGTAGCTGGCACTCATGCCAGCTGGGAGGTGTGACAGTGCTGTCTGGGAGTTGAGTGCCTGCGGAGGCCAGGAGGGGACGAGGTCTACAGGAGCCCTTGCGTCTCGTGGGCACTGAAGTCCTGCCTGCATCACTGAGACCCACGTGCCCTGGGGCCGCCCCTACTGCCTAACTCCCACCCTGGGCCAAGCGTCAGCTCTTGTGGCCTTGAGGTTTGCGTTCCTTCCGTCTCAGTGCTTACACGTGCACTCGCGGGGGGGGTTGTATTCATCCTTGAAGCACACAAGTGGGGTTTGCGGTGTTTTCAGGGAAGGGGACAGGAGGGACAGGAGGTCAGTCATGATGGTGCTCAATTGCGTGCTCCCCAGAACTCACACCTGCAACCGTGTAGCTCCCACATCTTTTTCACAATGGTGTTCGCCAGGGGTCCCACTGCTTCTCGTGGTGCTCACACACACACACACATGGTGTGACTGGAAATCCCCCATAGTGCCCGGGATCAGAGACAACAGAACCACCCGGCGCCAACAACAGAACTGCTGTGCTTGTGCTTAGCACATGTGGGACCCCAGGGATCCGGACTCAGGTCCATCCATGAACTTCTCAGCCATTGTTGGCTTCCCCCCCCCACCCCCTGCCTTCATTGGTGTAGTGTTGGCTTATAAAAGGCTAAAAGTTTCTAAGTCTCAGCAGTATTATGTAGCCACACCGCACCCACCATCAACGCATAGGCCCCCACCATAGCCCACTGGACCCCTCTCGCCCTTTATGACTCTCCCCGTCTCTTGGTGACCTCTGCTCTACAGTGAGAGTCAAAGAAAGGGTTGTTTTCATTTCACAGGACATTGTCCACCCCCTTGCTTTGTTTCGTTATACCTCACTGGAGGGAGATCATCCAGTTTGTCTTTCTCCTTCTGACTGACTTTGTCTCACGTGACCCCCTGCAGTTCCAGCTGTGGCAAAGGCAAGGTACCGCCAGGTAGTTTCCCATCTTGTGGCCACGCCACCTGTTCCTTATCCCCTGTCACCCCACGTTGCTTCCTGGCAAAGATTAGATAGTCGCATGACAAACAGTAGTATTCCGCAGGCCTATCAGAGAAGGCACGGAGCAGGCAGAAGGCGCTGCCATCTTAGCCCCCATGGAATCTATAAGCCACGTGTGAGCTCTTACTGCCACAGACCTAAATCAGCATTGGTGTGGGTTTTTTTTTTTCTTCTTTCTTTTTAAGATATCAGTCATGGGGCCAGAGCGATAGCATAGCGGGTAGGGCATTTGCCTTGCACGCAGCCAACCCGGGTTCGATCCCCCAGCATCCCATATGGTCCCCCAAGCACTGCCAGGAGTAATTCCTGAGTGCAAAGCCAGGAGTAACCCCTGAGCATCACTGGGTGTGACCCCCCCAAAATAAAACAAAACATCAGTCATGAGGGTGGGAGGTAGAGACAGCTCAAGGAGCCCAAGCTCCCCAGGTTCAGTCCTCAGTACCACATGGTCCCCTAGCACCACTCGGTGTGCAGAAACCATAGAGAAAAATCGCCCAATGGCTTCCGGTGCCTTCCTTGTAAGGGTACGCTCCTGGGCTTGAACCTCTAATGTCCCTCCGCTGCCAGAGCCTGGCTGATCTGAGGTCTGGAAGCCCCGGTTTACTTCCAGCTGCATCCATCCCATGTGAGGAGGCACCACAAACGAGGGAGGTGACCCCAGATTCCGAAGCGCAACTGAGAGATGCACAAGGGCCACAGCCAGGAACGTGCGACCCCCCTGGTGAGCACGTGTGGGCACCACAGCTGAAATGGTGCGGATTTGAGTGAGCACCGAAGCTAGCGTCTGACCACCAATGTACCAACAACTCAGCCAGATGCATGTTCCCCATCACGGTAGTAACCACAACATTGACGACGAAAGGGCGAGGGGAGAGAAGCTTTAAAGTAAATTTTTAAAAATTTCAAGTCAGCCAAGTTAGGACACAAAAAAGACTTAGGAAATTTCTTTCTTTGTTTCATTTATTTATTTATTTATTTATTTATTTATTTTAACAATGCCTACTAACACATGGCTCTAGGGTTTAACGAGAGGCTGTGAGCTCAATCTCCAAGCCGGAAAACTCCAAATTGGAAATTCAGTGATCTTTTGTCCCAAGTTCAAGCAAAACGCATCCCCGCATGTCTGTCATTTCTCTGTATGAGTAGGAAGAGGGGTCGGAAATAATGATTGCACCAAAATTTGCTCTTAAAATGTTTCCCGGTAAGAAAATCTCGTGGGATCATTTTTTTACTGTCTTTTTCCATCTTTCTAAAAAAGTCGGAATCCACCGAGTTAACCTTTCTTTTCCTGCAGTGATAACCATCCTTCCCTTTTCAATTTATCACTTTCTTGACAGCTGATACCAGTCTCCACTAACATTGCAACAATTTGAGGGAATATTGCAGGCGCGCTGGGACAGCCTCCTATGAATCAATTAAAGAAGTCACAGTAAGTTGCCATTGAAAGTGGAGCAGCTGCATCCTTGAAAACAGATGCTCTTCTGGGTCTGAATGAGTCCAATTTTGACTAATTTTAAGACCTAAACAGATTTCAGTCTGCTTAATATTAGGATGTGTAGCCACTTGAGACATCCTAATGCCCTGGGCTGATTGCTTCTCCATGACAGTTAATGTCGCCTTTCCTTCGGAGAGGCTGGGGATTTGATATGCCAGAGATTGTGTGTCGTAGAAAAAACGGGCCCCAAATCATGACAGTGCAAGGTGGACTCATGAAATTTTAGTGACTTCTAAATAACGCACATTTTATTGAGGAAAAAAAAAAGCTTGATCCGTGTGGACTGACCAGAATTGCTTTAAACCTTACTTCACCAAGATTCCTGGATTGCCCAATAAAGCAGCTACCATGAACCACTTTCCTCTCTGTCCTCTGTCCTTGAGCGAGGCTCAGGAAACTAAGAAGAAGGTCATGGCCAGAAAGGCAAGATATGAATCAGAGAGAGAGAGAGAGAGAGAGAGAGAGAGAGAGTACAACAGACAACCTTGCCTTGTATGTGGCCAACCCAAGTTTGATCCTCGGACACCACAGACGGTCACCAAACCCTGCCAGAAGTGATCCCTGAGCACAGAGCCAAGAGTCAACCTCAAGTACCACCAGGGGGACCTCCTGTCCCCAATAAAAGAAAGCAAACTACTCCTCCTTTCTCTTCATCTTTATCAGCATGTTATGATTTGAGTTTGCAGTGTGAAGTCAGCCAGTTAACCGATGTGTTCAGCTTAACTTTAAAAAAGGACTGATTAGGGACTGGGAGGTGACGCAGGGGGCTGGAGCAGGGACTTTGCATGAGGACCCCTGCATTCAGCACCTTGTAGTGCATGGGCCCCCGAGCACTGCCAAGAGCAGCCTCCCAAGCGCTGAGCAGTAGTTCAGAAACAAACATAAACCCCAAATAACATTGATTAAGCTTCTGCCGTGCCTGCAGCTATTCTGCCAGGCTTGAAGATGGGGGTGGATATTATTATCAACATAGACGTGGCATATATACAGGCTGCTAAACAGGTGGTGACTGAGGAATAAGATGAGTGCTCTAATAGAATTGATTTGGAAGATGGAGGAGGGTGAGAATCGCCCTGGAGAGCTGACGAGCCTGTCTGGTAAATCAGAAAGGACTGGGGGATCTGGAGAGAACATGAATGATTTTGAAGAGGACTTAGAACCATGAGAGTTGGAGACTCACAGAACAACATGCTCTGTTTAGGGGAGTTGCTTTAAAAAAGGGTGGAGGATCGGGGCTGGAGGGATAGCACAGCAGGTAGGGCAATTTGTCTTGCACACGGCCAACCCGGGTTCGATTCCCAGCCTCCCATATGATCTCCTGAGCACCGCCAGGGGAATTCCTGAGTGCAGAGCCAGGAGTAACCCCTGTGCATTGCCAGGTATGACCAAAAAAGCAAAATAAATAAATAAATAAATAGATAGATAAATAAAAGGATGGAGGATCAAAGGACCAGGGTAGAAGAGGGGATAAATTAGAAAGGAGGGTGAAAGGTCCAGAAAAATTCAGGTGCTATCCAAGGACAGTAGATACAAGGCCCAGGAGGATTGCCCCATAGCTGGGAGACTGCTTCATGA
Source organism: Sorex araneus (assembly GCF_027595985.1). NCBI lineage: Eukaryota > Metazoa > Chordata > Mammalia > Eulipotyphla > Soricidae > Sorex > Sorex araneus. The sequence continues at coordinate 432,217,046 of NC_073302.1, forward strand.
GCAGAGGGGAGAAGGCAGATGGAATAGAGAAGGGATCACTAAAAAAATGATAGCTAGAGGAACCACTTGAGATGGGAGATGCATGCCGAAAGTAGATAATGGACCAAACATGATGACCTCTCAGTGTCTGTGTTGCAAGCCATAATGCCCAAAAGTAGAGCGAGAATATGGGGAATATTGTCTGCCTTAGAGGCAGGGAGAGGGTGGGAAAGGTGGAGCAGACCCGGGATATTGGTGGTGGGGAATGTGCACTGGTGGAGGAATGGGTGTTTGATCATTGAGATTGTAACCCAAACATGAAAGCTTGTAACTATCTCACAGTGATTCAATAAATTTTTTTTTTTAAAGAAAAGTTCAGGTGCTAGAGAGCAACCAAGCACTATGGAAGAGCTTAGCAAGGAACTACAAATGTATTATATAAGCAACAGGAAACATTGATGTCATTTTTTACAGTAAATTAACGTCATCAATTTTGTGGTTCAGAAAAATGCCTCTAACTCATATTGAGTTGGTTATAGATGAAAAAAAACGGGATTAATTTGGGAATCTGGCATGAAGCTAAGATATCGCTTAGAAGACTAATATTAAAGTAGTCCATGAAAGAGATGAAGACCAAGCCAGGACATTGTCAGGAGATGTGGGAAAAGAGAACATGAGGTAAACAAAATGTTTGAGAAATCAAACTGTTCAAGGGAGTGAAGAAAGGAGAGATGCCAAGATTCATCTTCCAGTTGCAATAGAGACTCCTAGGTGGATAGACCATGGGCAGAAAGGGGTTAGGTTAAAGAGCAAATGCTGAAGAGACAGGAGTTCGGTGTTGAACACATGGCATTTGAGATGCCTGTGGACTGCACAGGTGAGGAGAAACTGCAATCCGTTGAGCAGATAAAATTTAACAGCCATCATTTGCTAAGATAATATTAAAATACATAAAAATGGATGAGCTTGGCGCATATGCTGCCTGAGCCCATGTGCTGCTTGTGCCCACGTGGCTGAGCACATGTGGTGCCCAAACACATGTGTTGCCCGCCTCTCCCCTCTTGAGATGTGTACTTTCATGCTTTCGTGTCTAGTGCTAGTATGTGTGCAGAGCTCTCTCCACCCTTGGAGAAGCCCGCGTTCTCTCTTGAGCACGTTATTCATACTATTCTCTCCCACTTATCCCTTCCTCCTTCCCTCAAAAACCTCTAAATAAAATCTGTTTACTTCAAAAAAAAAATGGATGAGCTTGCTCAAAGAACATATGAAATGGTCACAGAGGTCAGTCAGGAAGTAAAAAACAAACTGGCCATACCAGCATTTGGATATGGATGGGTGAAAGGAAGAGAACCAAGAAGGAAACTACGAAACAAGTGTCAGAGAAGCGAAAGGACCCCTGACAGAAGGTGATGCCCAAGACACCTCGGAGGCAGGACCGTGGCAGGTGTTAGTAATTCTTTTGATGTCATCACAAGAATCTGAAGTTCTGGAGCAAAGACTCAACATGGATCGGGAGGCCAGAGGCCAGAGAAGGGCAGCCCGTACTGGGAGAAGTGGCTGAGTGGGACGGAGAACCAGGACAAAGATTTACCAGTGGCATGAGAGACTAGTTTTAGATTAAAACACGGGGGGTGGGGGGGAAATCTAGGGAAACCACCTGTACATTTCTTTCCATAACCAAAGATGAGCGAGTGCATCAGCCCACGGTTAGATCATGTGGTGCCCACGGCAGACTGTTTAGGGGGACAGTGACCAAGCAGTGACCCACAGCCACCTCTAGCTACAAGAAGATGGGGTATGGCGGCTTCCCAGAGTCTAGCGTGGAATGAGTAAGGGAGAGCCTGGAATATGTGTGTCTCACTCTCCCCAGCAGTTCACAGAAAACACAGTTCAGTTTCCTATGTAGACAGTCAACATAGTGCCGACAGTCACAGTTTTCCTGCCACCAAGTGGGCTAGCTTATCACAGACATGTGCTCTTAGGTCACGTTAGAAGAGGAGCACACCACAGTTTGGAAGCCCGCCCCATGTGCTGGGGGAGAAGGCATTTGGTATGGAGAAGGGACCACTAAGTCAATGGTGGCTGGAGGGATCACTGGGGATGGGAGATGTGTGCTGAAAGTAGACTAAGGAGTAAACATGATGGCCTCTCGGTATCTGTATTGCAAACCATGATGCCCCAAAGTAGAGAGAGAGTAAGAAGGAAGGTGCCTACCACAGAGGGAGGGGGTGAGATGGCGTGGGGATAGCGGGAGGGATACTGGGGACGTTGCTGGTGGAAAATGCACACTGGTGGAGGGAAGGGTGTTCTTGATCATTGTATGACTGAAACTCAATCATGAATGCTTTGTAACTATCTCACGGTGATTTGATTAAAAAATGGGAGCTGGCATGATAGCACAGCAGGTAGGGTGTTTGCCTTGCACGCAGCCGACCCGAGTTCGATTCCCCGGGAAAGAAAGAAAGAAAGAAAGAAAGAAAGAAAGAAAGAAAGAAAGAAAGAAAGAAAGAAAGAAAGAAAGAAAGAAAGAAAGAAAGAAAGAAAGAAAGAAAGAAAGAAAGAAAGGAAGGAGGGAGGGAGGGAGGGAGGGAGGGAGGGAGGGAGGGAGGGAGGGAGGGAGGGAGGGAGGGAGGGAGGGAGGGAGGAAGGGAGGAAGGGAGGAAGGGAGGAAGAAAGAAAGAAAGAGAGAAAGAAAGAGAGAAAGAAAGAGAGAGAAAGAAAGAAAGAAAGAAAGAAAGAAAGAAAGAAAGAAAGAAAGAAAGAAAGAAAGAAAGAAAGAAAGAAAGAAAGAAAGAAAGAAAGGAAGGAAGGAAGGAGGGAGGGAGGGAGGGAGGGAGGGAGGGAGGGAGGGAGAGAGGGAGGAAGGAAGGAAGGGAGAGAAGAGGAGCATGAATGTCATGAATGATCTGAAGTATTCACCTCCATTATTTTAAAATAATTTTCCTTAAAGGGCGAGGGCCCTGCCCCCACAGCAGTCTGAGCCTTGCCTGGAATAGCACAGGTGTGCCCCCCCCCCCCCACACACACACACCACTTGGGATGACCCTAATAGCCCCCAGCACTTCTCAGGCCCACATGTGCCCCAAGTTGGTGGTGTGTGTGTGGGGGGGGGGGGGGGCACACCTGTGCTATTCCAGGCAAGGCTCAGACTGCTGTGGGGCAGGCCCTCGCCCTTTAAGAGAAATTAAGTTGGTTCTTTGTTAGTTGTATGTTGGGCTCTGCGCTCAGGGATCACAGCTGGTGTGCCCAGGGCACCACAAGGGGTACTGGGGATCAAACCCGGGTCAGCCATGTGCCGGGCAAGCGCTCTGCCCACTGTTTTATAACCCCAGCCCTGAAAGGAAATATGTGAATAAAATTAACAGGTACTTAAATTCCTAAAACCCAGTGCATCTAGGTTCTGTGGATCTGAAAAGGTAGCCCCAAGACCATGGTCCAGATTCCAGATGCGTGTGTGTGTGTGTGTGTGTGTGTGAGAGAGAGAGAGAGAGAGAGAGAGAGAGAGAGAGAGAGAGAGAGAGAGAGAGTGTAAGTCCAGAGGGCCCCTCTCTCCACCACCACCCGAGACCATGGTTGAGATGTGTGCAAGCGTGTGTGTGTGTCTGTGTGTCTGTGTATCTGTGTGTGTGTGTGTCCAGAGGGCTCGTGTCTCCCCCACCAGCTCCCCAGCAGATTCCATCCACTGTTGCCTTTTTATAGGTTTCCACTTGACATTTAAGCGCTCCTTAATTATTCCGTGTTGCCTTTGCCATGCTCAGCGTTTCTTTGCTCAGGCAACTCCTTCTTGCTAAAGAAACTTGGTAAATTTCAGCGAACCCTCCGGAATCCACAAGCCAGCTTTTTCAAGGGCCTCTCTGGGCATCCTTTTTCATGTTGCTTTACTAAAATGTTATGTTTTAGCTATAGATTACAGTCTCCAGTGAAAAGTACAACGTGCTGCTACTCTCAATACGGTTTGCCTCATCTGTTCCGAGTTTTACCTTGGCTGCTTATCTGGTCATCAACTTAGGCTAGGATTGGTTGAGATGCAGCGGGGTGGTGGGGGGCAAGGGTGGGGGGGACCCGGCATTGTGTGCAGGAAACAGGGGCTGAGCGTAGATAGCACAAGCTGCCAGGGGAGGGAGTCTCTCCCCCTTGACACTGGTGGTATCACTTGAGCTGGTGGTAAGTGTTTGATGAGGCTCCATGCTGGGGACGCCACCAGGTTGACACCTTCCGGCTGCTGGGGAGGGACAGGTGAAGCGGGGTGGGTCAGCCTCAGAGCCGTGCGCCACACCTGCCATGCGGGCTGCAACTTTGAGCCAAATCCCTAGCTCTTAAAGATTTTTTTTTCTTTTTGGGTCACACCCAGTGATGTACAGGGGTTATTCCTGGCTCTATGCTCAGGAATTACCCTTGGCGGTGCTCAGGGGACCATATGGGATGCTGGGATTCGAACCTGGGTTGGCCGCGTGCAAGGCAAACGCCCTACCCGCTATGCTATCACTCCAGCCCCCTTAAAGATTATTCTTTAACTGGCATCCTTTGTCAGCGCTCAGTTGTGACACAAAATGACATAGTATATTTGGATAAAAACCAAAGGGAGATGTTGGAATTTTCACACCCCCCCCCCCCACACACACTCCTTGGTGGAATTTGTTCAGGATGACTTTGATAGACTTTGGGAAATTAGTATAGCCACAGGCCTTAGACCACCCGAATCTGATTTCCTCGAGATCGGTTTTCTGGTCTCTTCACTGATCCATGGATCATCCTGCTGTGGTCACCTGCCTCGCAGTGGAGGAACTCGCCACCCGCGCCCCCCCCCCCCCGAAGTCCTGGGTGGCTTGTGTAGACATATTGGAGCTGTGTTCCTTACACTTGCTCTCACTGTCGAGGGAAGCATCAGGAAAAGAGTCAGATGCCCTTAGTGATCCCACAGAGAGGAAACGGACACGCCCCTTTGGCCTATTCTCAAGTCCGTGTGCATCTTGGGTAGTACCAAGGCTGGCACCTACTTTACCCATCATACTGCTCCACCCCCCTCCTCTGTAGGCTGTGCTCGCCGGAACAAAAGTCCTTATGCATTGGCCTCGACATTTGGCATGTTCTTGGAAACTTGCTCCGGAGAGGAGCACTTGGCTGTGTAGGTCTGAACTGTGTCTCCAGACCCTTCTCTGGGCGACGCCCAGTCAGCCCAAACTCCAGCCACTGCTGCTGCCACGGCCCGTTGACAACTCCCAGCCCTCCCTTCCCCCGACCCCCCCCCCCCCCCCCGAGCTGATCCACATGCCTTATCTAGCCCCGAGTGCCTAAGTCCAGGGAGCACTGAGCTTTTGCAGACTCGAGTCTGGAGAAGATCTGGAAAAGCAAAGATCAGAGAGAAGTGAGAACCGAGCTTGGTGGTGGGAGGAACTATGTTCTGCCTTTTCCCTTGCTCTTCGTGTTGCTCTTCGTGTTGCTCTTCGTGTTGCTGTTGTGATACCCGCGGTCCTCAGATTTGGCTGTGGTGCTTCCCAGGGGTGCACATCTGAGTGCATGGGCCACTCTCGGGGGATGGGGAGGTGTCACTTGTTGGTCTTGGTGCCCGCTGGACGGCCTATCCCTTCACTCAGGGTGTCCGCACATACCTGGCGGGACATGGGAGTCTTGAATCTGGAAGCCCCAGACCTCCTGGGGTTGCATTTCACCTTAGTTCACGCAGTGTTGGCACTCAATTGTAAGCCTACAAAGGGCTTTTTGTTGTAAAAGTTGCTAACGCCACCTCCTGTCACCCTAGCTAACAGAGAAAAGGTTTAACAAACTGGACTGTGGTGCTGGACTCCCAGAGAGCAGAGTCCTGGGGGCCGGCAGCACTCCGGAGACCAACCTCAGGGCCTCACGCTTTTTGCCACTGAGTCATCCGTAGGTGTCTGGAATTTCTGTTTTTTTAATATCTCATTGGGCTGGAGTGATAGCACAGCAGGTAGGGCATTTGCCTTGCATGTAGATGACCCGGGTTCGATTCCTTCATCCCTCTTGGGGAGAACCCAGCAAGCTACCGAGAGTATCCCGCCCACACGGCAGAGCCTGGCAAGCTCCCTGTGGCGTATTCGATATGCCAAAAACAATAACAACAAGTCTCACAATGGAGACATTACTGGTGCCTGCTCGAGCAAATCGATGAACAACGGGATGACAGTGTTATAGTGCTAATATCTCATTACTGCTTATAATTAAGCTTCGGTTCTTAACCTAGCCAGCCCATGTGCTGAAGAATCATAATCGCTTAACGTATATTAAATTAGTGCACAGCAAGTGTTCTGTGCTGTTGTCTTACCTGCATTAACCAATTTGGTTGTCCCTTAGATTACGCTGTAGGTACTGTTCTCTCCATTTCAGAGAAGCAGAAATTGAGGCAACCAGAGTTTAAGTAACTAGCTCTTGGTTAAATAATAGTAGGAATGGAGGGGCCAGAGTGTTAATATAAGGATTAAGACTCTTGCCTTGCTTTAGGCCAAATCATGTTCAGTCCGTGACCCCACGTATAAACCCCCCAGACACTGCCAGGAGTAATCCCAAAGTCCAGAGCCAGGAGCCAGCCCTCAGCACTCATGAATGTAGCCCAAAACCAAACCACAAAGAGTACTGAGGGGCAGGACTCAAAAGCTTGTAGTTGTAGACAACTAAAAAAAATTTTTTGAATGACGTCGCCGAATGACTTTCTGTGACCTTTGAAGAGTGCTGACAACTGGCAGAACAGCAGGTACCTCGACACAAACACATGTAATTCACTTCTTTGCTGTTTAGTATTTTCCCGAAGAAAATATGTCCAAGTGCTTTTTTCCTCTCTAAGAATTTTCTCTGTTATTTGGGGGATAGAGAAGTTGTCTTTAGCAATTTTTGCAAAAAGACCTTTTTAGACTTCCAGTTGACTGACAGTGCTGTGTGAGTTAAGATGAAATATAACCCCGAGAAATTTAGGGTTTCCATAGCCTCTAGAACAAGGAAGTTCATTCTCCCTGTTAACGCAGATCATTCCATAGCGTTGATTGTATCTGGTCCAATACAACCAATTGGAAGGTAGATTTAAAACAACTGGACTCTTTTTTTTTTTTATTGGCAAATAAGGAAAGCTAGAAAACTTATTTCATCCAACAGTTTGAAGAAGAGCTGGAACTTTTAGGCAAAAAAAAAAGGGAAGACTTCAAGAAAACCTAAAGAGATAGACTCAATATTTGAAGCATTGATATGTGTGAAAATGTCTGCAGTTGGTTGTGTGAGTTAAGACAGATCGAATCTTTCAGAAAATCTTTAAAAACAAAAAACCTGTTGATGGGGGTGCAGCTGGGCACTGGGCAGCCCTTGGAGATGCACAGAAGCCATGAGTGTCAGCTGCAGTTGGTCTAGATGACCATTAAGGTCATATCTGACTTCACGATTCCACTTGGGGCATCCGTATCTTTAGTTGACTACAGAAACAGCCTCTCGAGTCTTGAATGTCTGTCGCTGGCAACACTAACAGTAGCCCACGTGGTCAAAACAACACAATTGGTCGGTTTAGAGCAGCTCTGGGGCATCTGGTGAACTGACGGCTGGCTTGTTCTTCCTCTCTCTGCAGCGCTGTCTCCGGCTCAGGAAGGCCACATGAGCATGGACCTCCCCCCAGTGTCAGAGCAGATCCTGCAGACGCTGAGCGAACTGGCCAGATCTTTCCAGGAGATGGCTGACCGCTGCCTGCTGGTCCTACATCTGGAAGTCAGGTAGGATGTGTGTGGCCAAGGACAGGGCTATTTTGGTTTAAATGTGCCGCAGCTCACAAGTCAATTGTTTCTTTCTGGGGAGTCGCACTGTTGTTTTGTTCCCCACCCCCCTTTGCCCTCTCTTGGTGACTGTTGGCATAACAGTGACCAGGGGTCTCCCCCACTGGATTAGCATGCTGGTATGCTTACATGCTTGCATGCAGCTGGCGCGCTTGCATGTTAGCTGGCAGTACTGTCCTATTTGAGTCGTGGTGTTCATGCACACTCTGGTCATCGATCTCTTGGGAAGTCAGATACTGTTGCGGTGTTTGCCAGGGTCACACCCATGTTAGCAGTGGCCAGGCACTGTGCTGCGGTGGGCTAGAGATCATGCACTCCACAGTGGCCCTGGGGGTCTCTACTAGCAGTGATGCAGAGATCACATTCAACCTGGGGAGTGGTGCTGGGAATTGGATCCACAGTTTCAGGCCTGCCAGATGCATGGAGTACCACTGAGCCGCATCCCCAGGCCCTTGTTCTTAGAGATGCTGCCTTTCATTTCACACTGAAAGTGATATTTTTTTTTGGGGGGGGGGGCCTTCCTTCACTCTTAGTTTTTTCAGCAGTTGTTCAGTTGTGAAGACAATAATTCGGAATTCACATTACATCTGAATGAACAGAATCTGAATGGAGGTGCCAGCTGCTGGTTGATCTGACATCAGCTCATTAGCTTTACTAACCATTCCTAACATTGATTTTATAAATGAAATAATAAGGAAGGTCACCTATTACACATTAAGTGTTCAAAATGTGGTCGTTTTGTGAGGATGGTGACTTTATGCTCGTTGATGTATTTACTAAGATCATCTGCTAATTCAGCAGGAAATAGGCAGATGTGAGAACTGCGATCCCTTCCTTCAAAAACTTAAAAGCAGCTGAGGAGATTAAGTCAAATAATAATTCAAGAAAATTGCTTCAAAGATACCAGATTCTTGGACTCTAATCCCTTCCCCTGCTGTGTAGAATATTCTCATTAGCTTCGGTGGCCTCTCTTATCACACTTATGGTAATGGAAGGCATAATAGGCCAGGAAGTCTTCAGCCATTCGTTCATTCATTCATTCACTCAATATTTATTGAATGCCTTCTTAATGCCAGGCAGTGTTCTGAGAATTGGGTCACAGCAATAAAAAAAAAAAAATCATTCAAATTCCCTGTTCTTAGGGAGCAACATTCTGATGAGGGGCAGGGTAAGAGCAGCCAATGAGTAAACAGGAAAGATCATTTCAGATCAATGCAACGAAGAAAATCAAATAGCATAATGGAATCAAGCAGTGCTACCTAATGGAAATATGAGGTGAGCTGTAAATGCAAGTGATATAGTGAGATTTCAATTCTCAAATAGTCACAGTTTGGAAAAATAGAAGAACAAAGGTAAATTTATATACCAGTATATTTTATATATATACCAGTATATTTTATCTAACCTACCTCGCCTGGAGTATTGTCATGTCAGTGTGCAATTGACATAAAGTGATGGATACAGTTTGCATTTTTTTATATTAAACTATTGAGCCCTGTTGCATATTTTATACATACACTGCACTAGATTTAGTCGAATTTCAGGCCCCATGCGACTAGTGCCGTCTTACTGAACAGAGTAGAGAGAGGGTGGAGATGATAAAAAGGGGGACTTGGGATTTTTATTTGCTTTTTCAGATGAAGTGCTCAGGAAAAGTGACAAGAAATAGGTATCTGAACGAGCGCCTATCGGGAAAGAGTTTCTGCAGCTTTCAGAATGTCCAGAGAATAGCATCAGGGCTCACCGTTGTGAGGCGCAGAGAGCATGCGAAGGGACAGTGGCCTGGTGAGCGAGGGAAGGGGTGCAGAAGGATAGGGGGAGGGCAGGCTAGAGCCTCAGCATCAGGCTCCCGGCCCTGAAACATGACAGGCGTCAGCATACCAAGCTCAGGTTTGTATCCTAAGCGTGAAAGAAGCCGTACAAAGGGTCTTTTGCAGAGGAAAAGCATTCATTCACTTATTCATTCATTCACGAGAGATCTTTTATATTTACATGGAGAAGGAGTTCCAGGGGGAAATCTGGATGGTAGCAGAATAAATTAGCTGAGACCAGTTATGAGCACCAGGGATAGGTAGATGAGAAATATGTGTGTTGTAGCACATATTTCTGGAAGTCGAACTCATGTTAGTTGGGAGATTAGATTGGGCACAGGGACTGGCCACAGTGTGAGAAAGAGAGAAAAGTCACACTCCAGCAAAACCACCAACTCTGGGTCCAGAACATCTGTGTGGGTTGGGACATTGGCTGAAAGACTCCGGGAGGAGGAAGGCTGAAGGAGGGGTAGAAAGCAAGAATTCCAGTTTGGAGACCTTTCATTTGAAATGTCAAGTAGACAGTTCAGTGTATCCTCTTGAGATTTGGGGATCAAAGTCTTAGGATCTGAAGGCAAACAATATCACACTTTTTTTCTGTATTATTAGAGAAGATAGTTAACCATGATTCTTTTTGTTTGTGGTGGTCACTGGACTTAGGTTTTAAAAATATAAACAGGAGCTTGCTTCATACATTTGGCTTCACTTGCACTTGGTGTGCCCAGGCAAAGCTTAATTGCTAATGGATTTGTTGAAGTCACTTCTTTCAGGCGCCACTTGCTTTTTTTCATTCTTCATTATCTTGTCCAGTGAGTCGCCTCTTTATTGTTCAGGGGCATCTGGAGTGGAGTAAGAGAAGGAGCATTGCAGAGTTGGTTCTATTGTACTTGGCATTATTTTCTATCTTATTTCTTGCATTCAACAGTCCAGAAATCAAGACTCTGCCTCTAGGTTTTCTGGTGCTATGTTGTGATAATTTTTAGATTTGTTTTCTATTTATTTATAAGCCAGCAGCAGAATAAATCAAGTGTTTTCTATGAATAGACAGTTGCAGTAGACAGAAGTAGAAGAAGACGGGGAAAGTAACCCCACCCACTACCCTTCTGATGCCTCTGTTACATGGCTTGCACAGAGAAACAAGGGAACAGCAAATTAATTACAATCACAGCTCCCAGAATTCCTGCTATTGATTGTGTGACTGCATGATGTGTTCATCACTCTGCTTCGTCCGCTTGGAGTGCAGCTAATTCCAGGCAGCATATTTTCAACACGTTTGAGTAAGATCTTTTCAATCCTCACCTCTGTTCTGCCCTTTATATTCTTGCACGTCTCGGCAGTACTATTCTTAATAACGCTGAACATGTTTTAGTCATTATTTATTAACTTTACAAGTAACCGGTCCGTGTTGCAACACCATTTCTGTAGCTCTTTCAACATGACTTTAAAAACAGGAAAAGCTCGCCCTAACAATGAATAACAGGAGAAGACTGAATTCTAAAGTCCCAGGCACATTACTGTCAGACCTGAGATGTTTACTGATAGATGACTGACCGAGAGTATTAAATATATATATATATATATTTTATTGCATTTCCTACCCATCACCTGTGACTTGGTTTCCATATGCAGGCTTCTCTTTTATGCATGAGCTCCATTTTGTCTTTGTCCCTCTGAAAGTACAGGATATGTAAAGGAGGCAGTACCCTCGTGACTGGCTCGAAGTGATGTCAGTGGGCCCCATGGGTGGCTCATGTGGAGTGGGGAAGAGAAAGACGGTCACCTTCTCCCGATCTTCCTCTGCCACCCGGGACCTAAGCTTACTGGGTTCTTGTCTCGCCTTGCAGAAAAGAATTTCAGGAGTAGATAAGTGAAGTAAAACAGATTTTATTCGGAGGTTTTGAAGGGAAGAAGGAAGAGAAAGTGGGAGAGAGTGGAGAGTAACGTGCTCAAGAGAGAACCTGGGCTTCTCTAAGGGTGGGGAGAGCCCCTACACACATCCCAGCATTGGACATGAAAGCATGAAAGGTACATCTCAAGAAAGGAGAGCGGCGACACGTGTGCTCAAGCAATGGAAATGCTTGGCCATGTGGGAGCAAGTAGTGATGTCAGTGGGCCCCACGGGTGACTTACGTGAAGCGGGGAGGAGAAAGACAGTCACTTTCTCTCCAACCGCCTCTAACACCCGGGACCCAGGGTTACTGGGTTCTTGTCTCGCTCGTGGAAAAGAATTTCAGGAGTAGACAAGCAGTGAAGTAACAGATTTTATTTTAGAGGGTTTTTAGGGAAGGAGGAAGGGATAAGCAGAAAAGAAAAAAACAGCAGGAGTAAAGCGCTCAAGAAAGAACTCGGGCTCCTCCGAGGACGGAGAGAGCCCCTACACACATCCTAGCACTGGACACGAAAGCATGAAAGTACACATCTCAAGAGGGGAGATGCGGGTGACACATGTGCTCGGGCACCACATGTGCTTGGCCACGTGGGCACATAAATTGACATTTATGAGCTCAGGCAGCATATACGCGCCCTTCCTTTCCTTCAAGGTGGCCTTTATAGGGTTTCTCCAACCTACCCCCACTTGGGGCTTCTTTCCAGGTAAAAGTCCGTTGCTAAGGAGGTTACCAGGGAGGTTGGCAGTGGTAATGGTCTTCTTTGGGCTGGATCACATTTTTTTTTTTGCTTTTTTTTTTTTTGGGTCACACCTGGCGGTGCACAGGGGTCACTCCTGGCTCTGCACTCAGGAATCACTCCCTGGCGGTGCTCAGGGGACCATATGGGATGCTGGGAATCGAACCCGGGTCGGCCGCGTGCAAGGCAAACGCCCTACCCGCTGTGCTATCGCTCCAGCCCCCTGGATCACATTTTAATCAGATTAAGGGAGAGGTCCGCGGAATTAGAGGAACTTCATGGGGAGGGGTCCAACCTCCTCAGGGTCTGCTGAAGGTCTTATCAGGTCTGTTTTCTGTATCCACAGGGTAGGTCAGTCTCAGGATTCTCCTTCCAAGAGACTTTGTTAATCTGTTTCATTGTCAAGGGCCTTTCCCTATCTACCTGCCTGCATCAGTAGTGCAAGGGCTCAGGTAGCATATATGCACCCTTCCTTTGTTCCAGGTGGCCTTTATAGGGTTTCTCCAACCTGCCCTGATGGGGGGCTTCTACCTAGGTCAAAGTCTGTTGCTAAGGAGGTTACCAGGGGCGTTGGGAGTGGTGATGGTCTTCTTTGAAATTCCTTTCCTGGCCTTTTCTTTCTGAGGGAGCTTCTCTGAGTCTGTTGCTGTAGATAGGTGAGGGTCTTTTCAGGCCTTAGTTCCTGTTTTTCCTAGTTTCTGCAAGGTTGGCTTCTGCCATGGCCTTGGGAGGGGCCCTCCCTACCCTGCCTACATCAAAAGGATGCCTATAGGACACCGCATCCCAGGACCAAAGCTCTTCTGTGCTTGTTTGTCAAGTGAATGAGCCTCTGACTTTTCTGTCACTGTGTCTGACTTTTCTGCCCAAGAACCCTCTCCAGTGAGATATCCCAGACAGAACAGATCCAAAAGGCAGTGAGGAAGAGCTTGATGGGAAATGCTTTCTAGAAGTCCAGGCAACTTCTGATGCTCCAAACTTGCCTTGTTTCCCCAAACCATTTTATATCCCTAGGCCCTTTTCATTTTTGGCCATTGGTGAAGTTCAAACTCTTAAGTGTCCCAAATGCAGTAGGTTCGGAATTGAAGGGTCCACCCACGGAGAATTGGGTGATTAGCTGATGAGATGAATCTTCACCTGTGTCATTATAGGTCCCATTTATCCATCAAATAACTTTCCACAGTTCAAATCCTAAGGCCAGCAACACACCAAAAGATGAGCGACCTGGTGCAACTCTGAACTTCGGGAGAAGAAGATTTAGTTGCATTTGGGCTAAGTTGTTAGAAACACCATCTCTGTCGGGGGATCTCTCTCACCGTGAGCAGCTCACAGAATGGGTTCTGAAATAGCTGCCTGTCACAGTTGGGACCCAGGCGTGCACGTTCTGAGAACCAAACATCCTACCTGGGTCATCAGCAACATTTGCACCAAAGTCATATGAAGGACAATAACCATAGGACAGATGGGGGTGAGGGTGGGAAAGGGAGAGCAAAATGTAACTTAATTCAGATTGCACATTTCCCAGTGACTATATAATTTTTTTTTTCATCTTGAAGGCTTTGAGCAAAGAGAAGAAAGTACCGCCAGTGTTTGTCTCTCCTCAGCGCCATCTCTTTAGGCTCTTGTGAGCTCTTACCTCCTGCTGCTCCTAACTATGTCCCAACTAGTCTCTCTACTTCCAGTTGGTTCCAAGCTCCACCGTCAGTCCACCTTACACACTGTCCCCAAGTGCTGGTCTTGCCAGAGCTCTTAACTAGCTATATTGTTTCACCCCTTGAAGTCATCTGAAGGCTTCCATGGATCCTCTAAATCCAGAATTATTGTATCAAATCCAGATTCTTAGATGCCTTGACTCTGCCCATCTCCCCAGCCCTCTCACGCCTCTGACATCTGATCTGTGTGTAGTGAAAAGGAACCACATATCATTCCTAAGCACGGACCTCCTCTCACACCCTCAAGCCTGTGTCCGTGGCCATTTCAAAGTCTGAGGGTAGGAGTGTCTGTAGCTTATTGTGGAAAAGAGGACCTTAGTAGTTGGGGCTAGATTTTATTTTCCACAAAGAGCTCCTTTAGTTTAAGTATCAAGCACAGAAGCCATTGGTTTCCCTAGCCATGAGTCTCATTCGGGGCTAATCAACTTTTATCTCTTCCTACATCTTTATTTCATTTCTTTAATATCATGAAGGTCACAATCCAGAGGGGATGAGGCCCAGTGTAGCTGTTGGTATCTTCATAACAACTATAAGCTTTGGTAATTAGCCCAGGGATGTGACAATGAGTTTCACTGGTGAAATTAATCATTAACTGATTAACAGCTATTAAGATAATCACCCGTCATGGAAGTGAATGGTAGTCAAGATACTTGTGTTCCCTTTGCATGAAAATATTCCAATAATCTGTCACATTCTGGGGTAGGGAAAGGACTTTAAGGGCTGGAGCACAGGCTTTGTATGCCGGGAGACAATGGCTCGATCCCCAGTACATGGTCCCCATGCACCAAACCAGGAGAAAGCCCTTGTCCTTGAGAACAACTAGGGGTTATCAGAAGAAACAAAGAAAATACATCAGTATTTCTACATGTAAAACCAAAACCTACAAAAATTCTAGAATAAGACAGAAAAAGATCAATATCCCTGTGACTTTGTCTAGGCAAGACTTCTAAAATAAGGCTCCAAAAATATCATCTAGAATGGATGTGTTCAACTCCATCAAAACAAAGAACATTCGGGCTGGAGTGATAGCACAGCGGGTAGGGCGTTTGCCTTGCACTCGTCCAACCCGGGTTTGATTCCTAGCATCCCATATGGTCCCCTGAGCATTGCCAGGAGTAATTCCTGAGTGCAGATCCAGGAATGACCCCAATGCATCGCCAGGTGTGACCCAAAAAGCAAAAAAAGAAAAAAAGAATAAAACAAAGAACATTCCCAGGAAGACATTGTTAACGTGGAGAAATAAGCTAGGAGAAAATACTTCAAAAGTTTATATGTAAAAAGGAAATACATTTAGAATATATAAGGAACTATCTATGAATAAGAAGAAAGCTCATGATCCTTTTTTTAAGTGGGCAGAAGCTGTGAATCCAAAGATACGTGGGTGGCAAATCAGTGCATGAATATGTGCTTATCCCCAGTCACCGAGAAGTCCCAGTGGAAACCATAGTGAGGTGCCACGGTCTGTCTCAGAAAGGCTGAACTTTCTGTTGAAACTGATCACGAGGAGGCTCTTGTGCTTACGGAAAGAAAGCCAGACATGGACAGATACGGCACCATTCCTAGGCGGCTTCTGTTTCTGATGGTTCACAGAAACTTTCCAATGATAGAGAAATGGGGAGGGGGGTAGGAAGAGGCTGTTAAGAGAGTTCAAACTTCAGCTCTGAAATGAATAAGGAGCGAGGGCGAAAGTCTGGTGGCTTTAGATGATACCAGTGTCGTGTCCCTAAATATTGCTAAAAAGATGAGCACATCAGTGTCCTCGGACACAAAGCATAAGATGAATGTGTTCCTTAGATAGATGGGGGAATCCTCATTCTCCCTGCACATATGAAATCGCCATGATATAGACCTTATATGTTCTTACAGTTTTGTGTGAGTGAAACTGAAAATATTTGTGACGACACTCAGGTTTGGTGAGACTGAGGAGCAGCTGGGACTCTAAGCAAGACAAGCACAGCAGGGCCTAGTGGCACCTGTCCTGTGAGAAACAGTTTGACAGTGTCTTAGTCAGTGTCACTTCCCATGGGACCTACCAGTCCGTCTTCTAGGTATTCAGCAAAGAGCTATGAAAGTTTATTTTTAGGTAAAAACCAGTACATGAAGCAGTTTTATAAATGTGATCACCCCCAAACTGGAGCCAACCTAGATGCCCATGGTGAGTGGTTTGGTTGTGGTGCTTCCATGTATGACTCAGAGTCTGCTCAGCGTGAACAAGGAATGAACCTCAATGAGGATGAATCTTGGACGCTTTAGGCAGAACGCAAGGAGCCCAGCCTGAAAGCCCTTATCCTTCATGGTCCCATTCTTAAGCATTCTGGAAGCACCCTAAGGATACAGGCATGCAAAGAGATCAGTAGTTAGGAGGGACTTGGAGTGGGGTTCGGGGGGAATTTTCCAAAGGGTACACGGGGATTCTGGGAAAGATGGTCCTTTAGTATAACTTAATCATGTTGGTGGTAATACCACTCTCTGGTCAAAACTTATAACTTGTTCGCTGAAAGCCAGAAATTTTATTATGTGTAAATTGCTTTTCAATAAGCCTGCCTCATAAAGGGAAAGATGATGGTTGCATCATCTCAAGACTTTGGCAGCCTTTTTCTCAGGAAAAATTTTTTTTCTGTATATGATACCAATAAGGGGGACAAAGTCCTGACCCAGGATTATCACCAGTCGCTCCTCAGTGACCCTTCCTCAGTAGGATCACCCACAGTGGAAGCTTTACTGAGCTTACAGAATGACCTGTTTGAACAGTGCCTGCCAATGGGTTATTTAAAAAAAAAAAATGGCTTTTGCGTGTGGTGGACTGATTTGAACTGCAACTTGTTTTCATTACAGCTTAATACAAAGGTCAGGGGGTCGCTAATCCTTCTCTCCATTTGGTAGTTCTGTCTGCCAAAAGGAACCTGATAATTGTGTGTGTTGAAATGGACTCAGGCCATTTTGACACAGCCTTTCAGTCTTCCCCAAGCTCACAGCGATGCGCCCTGTGTGAGTCAAGCATCGCCCCCTTATTGCGACCCTTTCTCAAAAGCTCTAAACATCTACCCCAGCACCCTGTATCCATGTGCTTCTGAATGGAACACTGGCCTCTTTTGGCCATTCTGTCTGGCTTGGCCCCCTCAGCTGTGGACCCTGGAAGTTGCTGTGTGTCTTATATTCCCAGGGCCTAGCACAATCTCTAACACAATTGTAGGTGGTTAACAAATGTTTCTGTTCATAGGTTGATTGTAATTTTAAAAACAGAACTGGTTGGGGGGGGGGGGTGCTTGAGAGCTAGCATAGAACTTAAGGTGACAGAGGGCTAACCCCGAATCAATTCCCCACCACTGTAAACGGTCCCCTATGCACTGCTGGGAGTGATCCCTGAGCACCGCCAGAGGTGGCCCACTTTTTTTTTTAATTGACAAAATTGTTATTTACAAAGTTGTTCATCATAGGGTTGTTTCAGGCATTAAGTGTTCCAACACCAGTCCCACCACCTGTGTGACCTGGTGTCACCTCCATCAATGTCCCCAGGTTCCCACCTACCTCGAAAACCTTCCCCTTCGCAGACACAAATAGACTTCATACCGCTTGTTACAACAAAATGACAAGCGTAATGATCAGAAAAGAAGTCAATAAGGGTCAGTTTGTGATCATTGTTACATCTCACAATGATGTTCTTAAAGTGACTTAAGATCACTTGTCTGAAGATTTACCAAGCTGATTAATTGAGCCTTCTGTGTCTTTTTTTTTTAATTTAACTCACTGGGCTTGGTGGGCTTCTCTGCACCTTCCCCATCAAGTTTGCTGCACTCCACCTGGGCTGTTAGTACTGTGAAATTTGGAGGAGGTGTCACGTGGCCACAGATGCATAAGGATCTATAAAACTTTCATGTGTCAGAGAAGGCCAGGTGTAGTCTGATAGGCTGTTAGGCCTATCCCTAAGGGAAGGGAATCTTCCCACCCTCGTTCCAAGAAAGCCACAAAGCTTTCAGCCCAGAGACAGATCTACCTGGAACAATTTGGCAGCGTGTTGAGCCCCATTTCTTTTTTTTTTAATTAAAAAAAATAATAATACAGGGCCAGCCATGTACAAATCTCTTGCCCGTTAGAACTTCTCCAAGCCCCCTAGGAGGCAAGTGTTGTGATAATCCCCATTTTACAAATAAGGAAACTGAGGCAGAAAGATGAGCATGACTTCAGTTACCCAACTAGTGACTTGGAATTGAAAGCAAAAGAGTCTCATTGCCAGGGCCCCCACCCACATACCTTCACCTCCCCTTGTCACTCAGCAGTATCTGTGGCCAGTGATGGTCACTTTCGTCCTAAGCATCCCATCCTGTTATTCAGGGGAACTTTAGAGATCATCTGGAGGGATTTCAGAGCTCGTCTAAGCCTCCCACCACCCCACAGATGGAGCAGGTCCTGGTTTCAGGAGCCAGCTTGCTCACGGTCACTCCAGAAGAGCTGTAGCTGCTTTCTGGTGAATGCAGGGGTGGGGGATACAGAAGCATGTTCGGGACCACTGCTATTTGCTCTCCCACGGGAACACCCGTGTTGTTCATCAGGATGTTGTTCATCGGGATAATGTTCATCAGGAACATCATCGGTAAGTCTTCTCTTTCTCCCTTTTCTCTCTCCCCCACTCCCCAGGGTTCACTGTTTCCACTATCTCATCCCTCTTGCAAAGGAGGGCAACTATGCCATCGTCGCCAACGTGGAGAGCATGGACTACGATCCCCTGGTGGTCAAGCTCAACAAAGACATCAGCGCCATCGAAGAGGCCATGAGTGCCAGCCTGCAGCAGCACAAGTTCCAGTACATATTTGAAGGTCAGACCCCCGTCTTCGCCTCCCCGGGGAAGGGAGGAAGGGAGGAAAGAGGCAGGTCCTCCTGATCTTTCTGTCCCGTTGAGGAACCAAAGGGGTCAGGGAAGGGGATTCGGGTCAGGGTGGCTTTTCCCTGTGGGACTGAAGCTGCGCTTCCTGGTCTGGCTGGTAAGGCTAGGTAGACGGCAGTGGGGCCGCCATCTGCTCCAGGTGCGGAGGAGAGTTAGTCCGAGACGAGGCAGATGGCAGCCCGGCTGCCTCCCTGACACGCCACTCCTGAGAGCTGAGGGAATGTGTGGAGAGGCCATGAATTAACTCAAGTGGAGAAAAGGAAACACAACAATGAGGATAGAACCCTAATGCACTTCTCCTGGCCTGACATTGTCGGCGGAAGGGGAAGTTTTCTCTCAGAAAACGCTGACACTTCCGGTAAGCCCAGTTTCAGGAAGGCCTTTTCCTGCACACCTATGGGGCTAGGCGGGCAAAGAAGGACGTGACCGACACCACAACCCTCGAAAGGCACAGCACACGCCAGAGTGGCCAGATGACTTCCTGTTTCCTTCCTCCCCTGAGGCACCCTCAGGACTTCAAATTGTATTCCCATTTCGTCCTAGTTCAGTTTGTTCGTAGGAAGACTCAGGTGCAAATATTTTTGGCAGCGTCTCACAGAATTAACCCAGCGGTATTTCAGTGAAGAAGGTTCATCGTCCAAAGGAAGGATGGAACCTCAGGATGGGGAGGAATCTAGTTATTGTCTTGAATTGTCTATTTTTTTAAAAATTTTTAATTCTAGGGGCTGAAGCAATAGCACATTGAATAGGGCGTTTGCCTTGCACGTGGCCGAGCCGGGTTCGATTCCCAGCATCCCATATGGTCCCCTGAGCACCTCCAGGAGTAATTCCTGACTGCAGAGCCAGAAGTGACCCCTGTGCATCACCTGGTGTAACCCAAAAAGCAAAAGAAAAAGAAATTTAAATTCTTATTTCTGTTGAATCATTTTGAGATAGAATATTACAAAGCTGTTCCTGATTGGGTTTCAGTCATATAATGTTCTAACACCCATTCCTCCACCAGTGTAATTTTTCAGCACCAGTGTCCCCAGTTTCCCTCCCACCCCTACAAATCCACCCCCACCCTCGCCTGCCTCTGTGGCAAGCACTCTCTCTCTCTCTCTCTCTCTCTCTCTCTCTCTCTCTCTCTCTCTTCTCTCTCCCTCTCTCTCTGCCTCTCTCTCATTTTAGGCATTATTATTTGAAATACAGAAGCTGAAAGGTTATCATGCATATCCCTTTACCTACTTTTCAACACTCAGTTCTTGCCCAGAGTGATCATTTCCAACTAATATTGTCATAATGGACCCTCCTCTATCTTAACTACCCTTCACCACCCCTGAACCCTTGAGGTAATTGTCTTGACTTGCCTTGAACAAATACATTTCTAGAAAATTCAGACAGAAGCAGAATCCTATCTTCCCAGGAAATTATGTCCTAAGGGTGGAGATGTGCTCTGAAGGATAATATCTCAAAAAGTCTCTGGCCAGAAAGCGTAAGTGATGAAAAGGTTAGTTATTAGTTAGTGGTTCCTTTCCCAGTCTTGTGAATCGGGGGACTGCATACTCTGAAGCTGCCGTGTGACCTGAGTTTGCATCCTTCTTCTGCCCGGAGATTTCTTGATGGCAAATCCTACTGAGCAGGAGAGTGTGCTTGGATTACAGATGAATCTATTCTATGTCATCCTCTGACATAGAACGCCTATAAACTAAGAAACCATGAATTTGAGAGCAGAGCAGTAGTAGTGGGTCGGGTGTTTGCCATGCACATGCCTGCCCCCGTCTGATCCCCAGCACCACATGTGGGCATCTGTGCACTGGCCCTGAGCACTGCTGGGTGTGGCCTACAGACCAAAAAAAGAAAAAGGGGGCAGGAAGGAAGGAAGGAAGGAAGGAAGGAAGGAAGGAAGGAAGGAAGGAAGGAAGGAAGGAAGGAAGGAAGGAAGGAAGGAGGGAGGGAGGGAGGGAGGGAGGGAGGGAGGGAGGGAGGGAGGGAAGGAGGGAGGGAGAGAGGAGGGAAGGGAAGGGAAGGAAGGAAGGAGGGAGGGAGGGAGGAAGGAAGGAAGGAAGGAAGGAAGGAAGGAAGGAAGGAAGGAAGGAAGGAAGGAAGGAAGGAAGGAAGGAAGGAAGGAAGGAAGGAGGGAGGGAGGGAGGGAGGAAGGGAGGGAGGGAGGGGAGGAAGGGGAGGGGAGGAAGGAAGGAAGGAAGGAAGGAAGGAAGGAAGGAAGGAAGGAAGGAAGGAAGGAAGGAAGGAAGGAAGGAAGGGAGGGAGGGAGGAAGGGAGGGCGGGTGGGCGGAGGGAGGGAGGGAGGGAGGGAGGGGGATGGAAGGAAGGAAGGAAGGAAGGAAGGAAGGAAGGAAGGAAGGAAGGGAGGGAGGGAGGGAGGGAGGGAGGGAGGGAGGGAGGGAGGGAGGGAGGGAGGGAGGGAGGGAGGGGGAAGGAAGGAAGGAAGGAAGGAAGGGAGGGAGGGAGGGAGGGAGGAAGGAAGGAAGGAAGGGAGGGAGGGAGGGAGGGAGGGAGGGAGGGAGGGGGAAGGAAGGGAGGGAGGAAGGGGAAGGAAGGAGAGGAGGGAGGGGGAAGGAAGGAGAGGAGGGAGGGAGGGGGAGGGAAGGAAGGAAGGAAGGAAGGAAGGAAGGAAGGAAGGAAGGAAGGAAGGAAGGAAGGAAGGAAGGAAGGAAGGAAGGAAGGAAGGAAGGAAGGAAGGAAGGAAGGAAGGAAGGAAGAGGTTTGAGATGTTCTGGTTTAAAATGCTAGGTTTTATTTATTTCCACAGTATATTTTTCTAAACTAAAAATCCTAAATACTGAATTTCCTAAGAGGGGAGCTAGGGAGGTACCAGTTGTGAGTTTAGGACAGGCATGCCAAAACTAGACCAACAAAGATTTTGTATCACTGAATAGTCTAGTGTTTTGTCTTGTTGGAGTGTCATGCCTGGTGGTGCTCTTGCGTTCTTCCTGGCTCTGTGTTTAAGGGCAACCCAAGCCATGCACAGAGCACCTTGTGGGGATGGGGATCCTACCGGGGTCTCATGCACGCAGAGCAGGAACTCCAGCCCCTTGACTTATCTCCACGGCCTATAGCCTAATTTTAAATGTAAAGCTCATGTTGGGGGCTGGTAGGGAGTTTGTCTTGCACCTGGCCAACCTGGGTTTGATCCCTGGCACCCCACATGGTCCCCAAAGTCCACCAGAAGTGATCCCTGAACATAGAACCAGGAGTAAGTTCTGAGCACAGCCAAGTATGACCCAAGATGAAAATGTAAAATCCATGTGTGTGTGTTTTTCTTTGTGCCAAGCAAGAGCTTCTGACTTCATTCCCCGTGCAGGGGGATTTGTGGTGGAACTCGCTGGTGAGTTCCTAAACGCCACCTTGTGTGAGCTGAACAGAGCTGAAGCAAAAGAATGGGCCCGCTGGCATTTCTGCCCTCCGCCTAGCAAAGGGGATGCTCATGTCTCATTTCTAAGAGAGAAGGAGCTACTGGACCTGAGGATGTGCTCTCAGCACTAATCTGGACCCTAGTTCCAAGAAGTGTCTTTGACTTTAGAAGGTGAAAGTCACAGAACCAGAGTATTGAGTTCAGCCTTAGAATTATGGGGAAAATGTTGCTAGAATACTGATTAAAGAAGAGATGCCAACCTCATTCCAAGTGTTTAGAAGTAAAGTTCAACTTCAAAATAATATGTATCCACATGCTTCTCAGATAGTTCTGAACTTAATTTCCTACCATATCCTGAATGGAACCTCTTCTTTGGTTGATACGCCACGCTATCTTTTGCCAACTTTCATTGACTGTGAGACAGTCCTTTGGCTCGGAGACTAAGTCAGGTGTGAAGTTCCCGAAACATTTCGTCCTTGTCCCATGGGAACGTAGCAGATGCTACATTGTCTGCGTTGACTTTGTGTTTCAGATCTGATTATGTTCTTTCCAGTGACTCCTTTAGAAGCAGACTCTCCTGCCAGTGTGGAGGTATATTAGCATTCCTGGCAACAGGTCCCAGTCTTCATCGGTTTCTCTATGTAGGTGCCCACTCAACTTTCCTGCCAGAAATACACTCCCATATGCTTTGTAGAAAAGGGAGTCGGCCAGATTCATCATTTCATATTTATGTGTGTTCTTTTCCATCCCAAAAGGATCTGTAGAGAAAGACAAGAGTCCCTGTGTTCTTGGATAGTTTAAAACTACTTGTTGTATCTTCTAAGCCCCGCATGGTCACATCAGGGATATTTTCCAGTCACGGGTGATATAAATATTATAGGTTTTGTTGCCAGCAACCAACCTGAGCGCCATATACATTTCTCTGAAACAGTGTGTGTGTGTGTGTGTGGGTGGGGGGGTGATCAGAGGCATTCTTGGGTCGTTGACATTTGTGGAGATGCAAAGAGACGAATCCTGGTGTTCGGTGTATGCAGAAAAGCACTGATCTGGCACTTTTTTTCCTCCCTGCTCCCTCCAGGCCTGGGGCACCTCATCTCCTGCATCCTCATCAACGGCGCCCAGTACTTCAGGCGCATCAGTGAGTCTGGCATCAAGAAAATGTGCCGAAACATCTTTGTCCTTCAGCAGAACCTGACCAACATCACCATGTCTCGGGAGGCCGACCTGGACTTTGCAAGGTAGGAGGGCAGGTGGGCTCGGTCGCCGGCCGGGGGCCAAGAGGGCGCAGCTGGTGAAGTCACTTGGGAAGATGGATTTGGCGGAGGCCAGAGAGAGACTCCCAAGGATGAGGGTGCGTGTGTTGGCTTCATGCGTGTGATCCTGGTTCAGTCCCCGGCGGCACGTGGCCTCCTGTGCATTTGTTGGGTGTGGCCCTGGAGAACTCCGCGCAGGACTGGGAAGGGGGTGGAATATCCTGGTTCCTTGTCATGGAAAAAGGCAAGGCAGGTTCCTTCAATAAAAAATCCAGGTCATAGTCTGGAGGCCCTCGAGCACTGCAGGGGGAGCCTGGTGATCCCCAGCACCTCAGGACTTGAACATCACTGCATCCACTGGGCCCTAGCGCTGAACTCTTGGCCCAGTTGGCGAAGTATGTCTGAGTTGCCTCCAAGCCTTCTGAGCACTGGTTGGGAAGCCAAAAAAATTAAGATGGGGGGGCCAGAGTGATAGCAGAGCGGGTAGCGCATTTGCCTTGCACACGGCCGACCTGGGTTCAGTCCCCGGCATCCCATATGGCTCCCCAGGCACCTCCAGGAGTGATTCCTGAGTGCAGAGCCAGGAGTGGCCCCTGAGCATCGCTGGGTGTGACCCAAAAAGGAAAAAAAAATAATAATAAGATTGGGGGGGGGTGGCTGGAGTGATAGTACAGTGGGTAGGGCGTTTGCCTTGCACGCAGCTGACCCGGATTCAATTCCCAGCATCCCATATGGTCCCCCAAGCACTGCCAGGAGTAATTCCTGAGAGGACCGCCAAGAATAATTCCTGAGTGCAAAGCCAGGAGTGACCCCTGAGCATTGCCAGGTGTGACCCAAAAAGCCAAAAAAAAAAAAATTGGGGGAGTTAAAAAGACAGAAGCTCTTAGATTGTGAAGAAGATCTGATGCATGTTTAATATCCCTTAGGTTGGCCGTCTTCCCCCCTGATGTCTAGCCTAAGTTCATACTGCAAAATTGTGGGTAACTTTTCTGATTTTAAAGAGTAACATATTCTTGGGGCTGGAGTGATAGCACAGTAGGTAGGGTGTTTGCCTTGCACGCGGCCGACCTGGATTCAATTCCCAGCATCCCCTATGGTCCCCTGAGCACGGCCAGGGGTAATTCCTGAGTGCAGAGCCAGGAGTAACCCCTGTGCATCACCGGGTGTGACCCCAAAAACAAACAGACAAACAAAAAAACTAAAATCTGCAGACTGGAGTACAAAGACACATGTGCACATCCCTCATAGAGTTTAGGGGCTACAGTATTTGCTGTGTTAGCTCCTAGTTCCACACAGGTGCTGTGTCTGTATGTTGGGTTTTCACGTGCTTGTATACGACTTCTCATTTTACAAAATTGAAACTGGGTTAATGTTTTACACGTGTTTAATTGCACTTTCTTCTAGCAATAATATTCTTTTTTAAAAAAAAAATTGCCTTCCCACATCCATTACTATACCCTGAAAATACTACGTGTAAAGCCTGAACAAATATTCCCCAGCATAAGCAAAGCATGACTTATTTAATCATTTGCAAATTTTCAGACATTTGGATTTTTTTCTATTCTTTTCCTCTCATTAACATGTGTTGGATGTATTTTTGCCTGAATCTATGTCCTCATCTCTTCTCTCTTCCGAGTTGAAATCCGTTTTTCCTCATTTTCACAGAGGGGATGATGGTACCTCTTCATGTTATTGAAGGTTCCTGTAAATAGTTTATTGACTTTCTCTTTTTAAGGCTTGCTGATCTCGGTGTTAAAGTTTTCTTTATAATGCACTTTTTAGAATTTGAGAATTTTATTCTCTCTCCCTTTGGACTTAACATTATTTCCATTTAAATCATCTGATCTGTGGCACTTCCAGAGCTCTGGTGAAACCTTAAACAGTTTTGAAAAAAATCAATGATCAATGCATCTCAGTGTTCTAATGCTGTTTACACTCTGGAAAATTATTTTATAAATTTCTTCATGGCTAGAAATCACTTGGCTTTGGTATTCCAAAATGTTTCTACCTAATATTTTTGTACTTCAGTGTCTTTTCACTTAATTTTGATACCTTTAGAAATGCAAGAAAATATGAAACAATTCCTGAAACCTTTTTTAAAAAGTTTTCATTTTATTTCAATAGAACACCATGTGTTAGAATAACGGGATGAGGGAATGCAATTTTTTTTTTGTATCACCATGAAAAAAAATACAAAGCTTTCAGGTTTAAGTCTCAGTCATATAATGATTAAAGCCCCATCCCTTCACCAGTGCGCATGTTCCACCACCAAGAACCCCAATATACCCCCCTCCCTGAGTAGCTAATGATCTTCACTTTATTCTCTCTATACTTTGAATACATTCACTATTTCAATAGAGAACTCACTATTATTGTTTGGAATTTTCCTCCAACAATCAGGCCTGCTGAAAAGGCATCATTTAATAATTTGTTTTCCATTGCTGAGAATGAAGACTATGAGCTCGAGCAGCCGCTGTCTCGACCGTGTGGTTTTGGCTTTCTGATATTTTAGCTCAGTTCATAGTTTAGATACATTTCTGTAAGAAGCCGCTCTGTGTGCCAAAATGGGTTAGAAGATCTCTCGGATCATAGTCTTTAGGAGCAGAGGGTTCGTTTCACGCACAGCAGCTCCGGATCTTATCTGGGTGGAGAACCGGGAATGCAATTCTTAAGACTTCTAAAGGTATGATAAAATATTTCATTACTTTTACAAGTATTAACAATTTCTGTACTCAGGTCTTCGTTTTGAAGATTTAAATAAGTTTCTTCATTTCTCACCTCCAATCTACCATTTGTCCCACTGCTGTTCCTCTGCTTTTCTGTCTACCTTCCTGACATTTTCTTCCTTTGCATTTGTGTATGTGTTCATTAGAATCCCCATTTTAGGCTAAATTTTGTGGAAAGCCTTCCTTGTTCAGATTAGGGAAACCAGGTGTGACTGGATGCTGCATTGATTTGGTTGCTCTTATGGGGAATGAGCTCATTATTGAATTAGTCTATTCATAATAACATTGACAAGGGGAAGTAAAGAACACAGAGGCCTGAGGGACACAGAGAAGCATTACTAATTCTCCAAGGACTGTAATTCCTAAATTCAATCATCCCTTTTGAAATGATTTTTTTTTATTTCGCTGAAATAAGTAAATTAATACACTGTTTGGCAGACTCTATGAATCCTGAACACAGATTGAAAATACTGGCATCTGAATAATGAAATGTTGATGGGCAGTAGTGTGGTTGACATGGATCGGCAGTGCCAACAAAGTATTTTTTTTTTAGGAAATAATTGAACGGTAAGCAGGTCGTGGCTGCCGCAGTTGTGGATTTGTGAATGACGTCCAAAGATGTGGGTGTGAGTTGAATCATGACCAACTGAGAGATGAATTGCTTTTGTTATTCTTTAAATCAAGTGGGTCATGAAAGTAAATCAGCTGGCATAAACATAGAGTTTTGGATGATTCTGTCCTCCTAATTCTAGTTTAGAAGACATCTCTGTATTGGACTTACAGATTCTAAAAGGCCAAGGTTCTTTTCTGTCTCCTCCATGTCTGGCCCAGAGTGAGAGTTTATTAGATATAATGAATGATGAATGAATAGACATCAAATCAGACACCATTTATTTGGTGTTGGATAGGGCTTGGATATGGATAACATTTCACTTACTTCTGATAGCCGGAAAGTTTTAACTTATGGACATAGGTCAGTTTTTATTTCATTTTTTTAGGGTTTGGCCACACCCGGTGGTGTTCAAGACTTACTCCTGGCTCTGTGCTTTAAGAACCACTGGTCACTTCCGGTGGTTCTTGGGGGACCAAATACAATGCCGGGGATCAAACCAGGATTGGTTGTATACAAGCATCTCCAGCCCATAGGTCAATTTTTAAATAGGCGTAAAGGACACCGACTTATCTCTCTTCTGGTCTTTCCTTTGTAGAACAGAAATTGTTACAGAAAGAATACTATATCCCTACTAGTCATGCTGTCTTTTGCCCTCATTTTTTCTTATTCTCATACATACAAGCATATACAGGCATACCTTATAGCCTTGTTTTTTTCCTATTTCTTATTTTTCTGAAGAAACAGGTTTAGGAAATGAATTCCATCAATTCTACCAAATGGGAAGCTAGGTAAAATAAATATAACAGTGATACCAAAATAGCCAGAAATAATAGACTGCAGCAATATGCCTCAGCATTCCTTAAGCAATGTCTAATCAAGCATGGACAGCATCTGTACTTCCAGCAAATCTCTATAGGAATGTTATCTTCTAACACAGTAATTAATCACAACTTGCCATGTGTCAGGAAACTTATTTAACAAGAAGTTGCAAGACTCTTGTAGTTTTTCATTTCCAGAGCCTTCCTGGCCAGTGGGGAGATAGAGCACCCTCTCTGTGATGAAATAAGGCATCCACAGTGATTCTCTGTAAGCCGAGTCCTCTGCTCCCGTTATTGTTAAATAGTTGTTCTCTTTTCATGCACACCTTTGATCTTGAATATGAGGATAAATCTTGGATAACTCTAGCAAAGGTTTGAGATAACGGATAGCTGTGCAAGAGTTACAGAGAGGCCCTGTCCCTGAGTTCAAGATCTCTGCTCTGGTTTTGACCTGTGTGGCCCCACTGTTGTTTTCACACTCAAGAAGATAACTATTTGGGCCAAGAAATCACTCATTATAGATCACCTCAAAGAAGGAAGGGCTTTATGTGCGTGTCTTTAAGTCCGTTTGTCAGAGATTCTCTTTCCCTGAGCTGTCATGACCTTTTTCAAAACAGCACCTGTGAATCAACCCAGAAATCCAGTAAGGGGGTAGGGGGCAGCATAGATGGGGAGGTTTGAATGGGCACTGAAGTCCCTAAGGTGGATCTGGCATCTGCATAGCTTCAGTGAAGCCGTGGCTCCAACAGCATGCTCCCCCACCCATTATCTTCCTTGTTCTTCCTTCACTCTCTGCATCTTCCCCTTTGTGTCCAGCTCTTCAGTGGCAGTTGCTGCTTTTCTCCTTCATCCCTCCTGTAGTCTCTATTTTCTGCTTCCCTCCGAGATCTCTTCTCTATTTAATTTTTTTTCCCTCTCACTTTGTGCTTCTTTAGATGAGTATCTTAAATCTGCTGGAGATAAATTAAAGCTCAAAATTGAGGTGGGCCACTGTAAGGGAAGATGTTCTGACATACAAGAAAGCTCCCTCCGTCTTTTATTCATTTGTCATTCCAAATGGTGTTTACTAAGTATATTGTTTATCTTTAGGTCCTATAGGAATTGTAGGAATATATTCCTAGAATTGATGTTGTAAGGGAAAACAGAAAAACCAAAAAATGGAAACTATGCCACATAAAGATACGTACGGTGGTGCAAAACTAGGCATGCTAAGGCAAACAGGGCACACGAGTGTATAGGAATGTCTCCCATTGTTTTACAGTGTGCTTTTGGAGTCTTCAATGACATGGGAACATATGAGGAAAGGCCTAAAGCCAGAGAAAGCTCAGAGCATGCAAATATCTTGGTATGGGAAGAGTATACAGGAAAAGGGATCCAAGAAGAAGAGCAAGTCCAGAAAAAGGAGTAATCTTGGCATCTGAAGAACAGCAAAAAAGACCAGCGTGGCTGAAGTGAATAAATAAGAAGTGGAAGAGTATGAGATTTATTCTGAGGAGCTGAGATTTTGCCGTCCACTGTACTGACAGTGGCTTTTACCTTGAGTAAACTAGGAAACCCATAGAATATTTGGAGCCAAAGAAGGTCCTTATCTGACTTGGCCTGGAAAAGAATCACTCAGGCTCCCCCGTTGAAAATAGGTAATTAGGGAGCGGGCAGAGCTGGTGAGGGCAGGAAGAGAAAGATCCATTGTAATATTGCTGCAGTGATCAAGGTGAAAGATATTGATGATTCAAAACAAGGTAGTGGCGGTGAAGTGGGTGAGAAGCCATCTTCGTGAGGTTTATTGTTTAAGTCAAGCTGGCTGTATTTACTGAGGGGTTGAAAGGGATCCGGTGAATCCAAGGATTTTTGTTCTCTGATTTTACTCCAGTGAAAATGGAAAGACCCGGGGAAAGGCAAACTGACTGAACAGGTGGTGGGGGTGTGGGGGGAGGACAAAGAGCACAGGGAGGATCTATAAGGATTTGGGGGGTTGAAAACACTGAGCTTGGAGTACCAGTTAGACACTTCAGCAGAGCCACAGAAGAAGGAGCTGGGGGAACCAAATCTAGAGCTCATTAAAGTGGCCTAGACGGGAAATAAAAATGTGGGGCTTATTAGTAGATAAGTGAGATTTACAGCCAAAAGAAGTGAGAGGTGAGATCTCATTATCAGCCCAACTAGAGAGAAAGGAAAAGAAGAAACTTTCCAAGAACTGGGTGCTTCATCATGAAGTACTTGGAACCTTGTACTTAGATCTTGGAATATTGAAGAACCAGCAAAGGAACAGCCAGTGAAGTAGGAAGGAAAAACCAAGAGAGTGAAGAAAGTGTTGTCACAGGACAACGCCTTCCTCTGTGTCAAGGGCTGCGGGTAGAATAACCCAGAACAGAGAATTGTCCACTGATGATCGTGACGAGCGGTCTAAAGTGCTTTGATTTTAATTCTTCTGTCAGCCTTACCCAGCTGACACACAAAACAAGCCTCAAGCATACTTGAGAAGCGGCCACCTGCAATTCGCTGGCTGGGGCTGAGCCACCCCAGGCAACAAAGGAGGCTGTCAGGCTGTCTGTAGTGTGAGATACAGGAGCACTTGTGTTTCCCTCACTGAGAGACAGGTCTGATCGTTGGGAGAGGATGCTACTAACTTCTGTACTTTCATTGTTAGTGAGGGACCGTCGCTGCTCCTAGGCTTCTCCCCTTTCCTTTCTAGGGACTCTGGATTACCTTTGAAATTATCCTCTACAGTCCACGTAATCAGTGAGGGCCCAAGTTTCCTGTAAGTAGTGTTCAGGCATAGAGATGGCTGCTCCTCAACAGAATGCTCTCACCCAGAGAGAAAAAGAATCGTTTGTCTTTTCAGGACCAAAGGGAAAAAAGGGTTTGCCTGAAATGCATTCTCCATACAGATGTTTATTTGTTATTATTTGTTGGTTGTGCCACACCCAGCAGTGCTCATTTACTTCGCACACTGGGATCTCTCCTGGCACTACTATGGGATCCAGACGTGGTGCTGGGGACCTAACCGGGGTTGGCCTCATGCCAGGCAAGTGCCCTACCCCTATATAGTTCTCTGGCCCCTGTACGTATGTTTAGATGTAAAATACAGTGGACTTATTTGTTTCACTCAGTAAGAAGTTTAATCAAGGTGACAAAAACAATCCATAGAATGGAATAGAACATTTTTATAGCATATACCTGGTGATGGATAAGGAACTTATGTCTAGAATATATAAAGGACCTTACTATCACTGTCATCCCGTTGCTCATCAATTTGCTCGAGCGGGCACCAGTAACGTCTCCATTGTGAGACTCGTCCTTACCGTTTTTGGCATATCAAATATGCCACGGGTAGCTTGCCAGGCTCTGCCGTGCAGGCGAGATACTCTCGGTAGCTTGCCAGGCTCTCAGAGAGGGACGGAGGAATTGAACCCAGGTCAGCCGCATGTAAGGCAAACGCCCTACCTGGCGAACTATCGCTCCAGCCCCTTACAACTCAACAAATAAACCCAAAGATTGGGTAAGGGTAGCAATCTAGCAAGGACCAGCACATTTAGTGCCCAGCTAAAGGTTCCTAGTACTCTCAAATCCAGAGAACTGGGCCTCCTGGGAGAAATGGTGGATTCTAGAACTAGTGCCAGAAATTTGCAAAATGAATATAAGGTATTTCTTAGTATCAGAAAGCAGGAAATGCTAAAAAGTAAATGAATGAAAAAATAAAAACCCTATGTGACACATGGGTAGGGATGAGTGAAAGTGGCACAGGGATCAACGGAAAGAGCTTCCCGTGAACAAATTTGGAACAATTTGAGCAAAAAAGTAAGTGAGTCGTACTGGGTTACAGTGCACAGTATTTAATAAACACCCACGGATCCATATAAGTGATTGAATGTATGAATAAGTGAGGAGAAAGGGACAAACGCTCCATGCAGGTCCCAAATGAATGGTGTGGCTGAATGGTCCAGCTCGGGGAATCCTCACTTCCGGCTTGTCAAGCTTAGCTGCCAGTGGGGACTGTCTTTCAAAGTCAAGTATGGGATGGGGGAGGGGAAAGTGACTTCATAGTGGAGAAATCTAGTAAATAGTATTTTATTCACTCAGGTCATTAATGTTAACATTAATAGGCAGAAATCATATTGATGGATGTACATGTGAAGTGAGGGGGTGAAAAATGGGGGGGAAAATATCCAACAAGTTCCAGTAGAGGACAATCCTACAAAATGCCTGACCAGTGCTCCTCAAGCCTGTTAGAGTCATCAAAAACCTGAAAAATCACCGTAGTCAAGAGAGGCATTGAGGGGCTGGAGCAACAGCACAGCGGGTAGGG
The DNA here is from genome assembly GCF_027595985.1 of Sorex araneus. Classification (NCBI taxonomy): domain Eukaryota; kingdom Metazoa; phylum Chordata; class Mammalia; order Eulipotyphla; family Soricidae; genus Sorex; species Sorex araneus. The sequence continues at coordinate 432,248,904 of NC_073302.1, forward strand.
CGTTTGCCTTGCACACAGCTGACCCAGGTTCGATTCCCAGCATCCCATATGGTCCCCTGAGCACCGCCAGGAGTAATTCCTGAATGCATGAGCCAGGAGTAACCCCTGTGCATCACCGGGTGTGACCCAAAAAGCAAAAAAAAAAAAAAAAAAAAAACCAAAGAGAGGCATTGGAAGACATGGCAAGGCTATAGTATAGCGGGTAGGGCGTTTGCCTTGCATGACCCTGGTTCAATCCCCAGCATCCCATATGGCCCCCTGAGCACAGGCAGGAGTAATGCCTGAGTGCAGAGCCAGAAGTAACCCCTGAGCATCGCTGGGTGTGGCCCAAAGAGAGAGAGAAAAAAAAAAAAGACATGGAAAATTCATGTTAGGGTGGTCACTTAGATTAGTTCCTGGAACAGAGAAAAGGCATTAGATAAATAACAAGGAAATGTAAATACATTGGTAACATTAGTTAATAATTACTAATGTTGGTTCATTTGGGGGCTGGAGCGATAGCACAGCGGGTAGGGTGTTTGCCTTGCACGCGGCCGACCCGGGTTCGATTCCCAGCATCCCATATGGTCCCCTGAGCACCGCCAGGCGTAATTCCTGAGTGCAGAGCCAGGAGTGACCCCTGTGCATCGCCAGGTGTGACCCAAAAAGCTAAAAAAAAAAAAACACTAATGTTGGTTCATTTGTAGTGATAAATATACCTGCTAATGTAAGATGTTAAGAGGAACTTGGGTGCAAGTTAAATGGGAAATTTCTGTGCTAGCTTTTCAATTTCTCTCTCAAATCATCATTTAAAAAAAACAATAAGACCCATTCATTAAAAAGAAGACAAGGAATAGTCATTTGTCCAAAAACTATATTTATGACTAATACACATGAAAATATGCATAACATCATTTTGATATTTAGGAAGTACAAGTCAAAACCACAGTGAGATACAACATTCTCTCTAATAAGATCACTGGAATAAAAAAAGACAATCATAAATGTTAGAGAGGATGTGGAGATACCGGAACCCTCATCCATGTATATTGCCTAGTGGGAATATAAATGCAAAATGGTTCTGCTGCCTTGGAAAACAGTCCATCAGCTCCTCAAAAAGTTACACCTATCTGTTCTACTCCAAGGTATACACAGAAACTCACACACAAGAACTTATTCATAGCAGCCTTATTTATATTGGCCAAAAAGGGAAATAGCCCAAATAACCACCAACTGATAGATAAGTTATATGTAATAAATCCATAAAATGGATATTTTTCACCTACAAAAAGCAAGACCCTGAGACCAGAGAGGTAGTACAGCAGGTAAGTCATATATATGCCTTGCATGCAGTTTGCCTGGTTTTAAGTCCTGGCACCCCATATGGGACCCTGAGCCTTGCCAGGAGTGGTCCCTGAACACAGAGCCAGGTAAAAGCCCTGAACACCACTGGGTGGCCCCCAAACCAACAACAAAAACAAAAAAGCAAGGTCCTGTTGTAGTGTACCCGGGATGAACCTTAAAAAACATTATACAGCGTGAATGAAGCTTGCCACCAGAGACCAGATACTGTATGTGCAATGTCCAAAGTAGGCAGTTACAGAGACAGACTGGGGTCTTGGTGACTAGGAGTAGGGAGGAAAGGAGATGGTAAACTATTTTTAAATAAGTTGCATTGATAGTTGGGCTGGAGCGATAGCACAGTAGTAGAGTGTTCGCCTTTCGTGCAGCCGACCGGTGTTCGATTCCTCCACCCTCTCGGAGAGCCCGGCACGCTACCGAGAGTACTGCGCCCACATGGCAGAGCCTGGCAAGCTACCCGTAGCGTATTGGATATGCCAAAAACAGTAACAATCAGTCTCTCACTGAGAGACGTTACTGGTGCCCGCTCAAACAAATCGATGAGCAACAGGATGACAGTGACAGTGACAGTGCATTGATAGTTACATGCATGGCATATAACTAATGACGTTTGGGCGGCCTCTCAAATGGAGCTCGAGGGGTCCAGGTCTCCAAGGAGCAGATGGAGGCCAGCCAAGTAGGCAGGTCAATGCAAGGCCCTGAGGATGTGCCCCCGCTCAGGCCCTGTCGCTCTGAGGTTTCCCTGGACCACCTTGGCTCTGCTCAGGATCTCCAGGGCTGTACCTGGAGGTGCTCAGGAGGTGCGGGATTGCAGTGCTGGGAATTGAACCCGGGTCAGCTACATGCAAGACCTGCCCCTTAACCCCTGTGATAGAATACTGGCTTAGGGGGCCCTTATTTCCCTACAGGGGGTGAAACCCGAGTTCCGTGACGCCAGGGCTCTGCTTCGCTGGCTTCTCCCCAGGGCCTGGCGCAGGCCTGGCCACACATCGCACATTCATTCATAACCACGCGTGGGGCTGCAGGGTGATGTCACTGGGGCCTTGTCCTGTAGGTGGCCCCGGGTTTTCAGAGGAAGAGCAAGCTGGTCAGGTTTGTTGGATAAGGAGACGGTTGCAGCAGCACGGTGAGAGAGGTTTGAGAAAAACTAGAGGCCTGGCTGCCAGCTGGAAACTGATTGTTCAGAGAAAGGGAGAGGGGGGGGGGAGAGAGAGAGAGAGAAGGAGAGAGAATGAGAGGGAGGAGAAAGAAAGAGAGAGTGAAAGACAGGGAGAGAGAGGGAGAGAGTAAGAGAGGGAGAGAGGGGGAGAGAGAGTGAGGAGGGGAGAGAGAGGGGGAGAGAGGGAGAGAGAGAAAGAGGGAGAGAGAAAGAGAGTAAAGAGAGGGAGAAAGAGAAAGAGGGAGAGAGAGTGAAAGAAAGGGAGAGAGAGGGAGAGATAGGGAGGAAGAGAGAGGGAGAGAGAAAGAGAGAGAGAGGAAGAGAGAGAAAGAGAGAGAGAGAGGGAGGGAGAGAGTGAGGGAGAGAGGAAGAGAGAGGGAGGGAGAGAGAGAGATGCTGAACTAGGTCAGTGTTGGTAGGGATGGAGAGGAGACATTTGAGAAAGACTGACAGCATCAGGAGAATGATGGAGACCCCTGGCTAAAGAAAACAGACTCCAGGTGACCCTCCCACCCTGCTTTCTAGCTGGGGGCATCTAGCCAGCCAGGCAGACAAGCCTAGAGGAAGAGCGGGTGCGCGGCTTACGGGAGGAGAGTGTCCATGGCGTGGACAGTGCTGGGTGGCCCTGGGTTCTCCAAGTGGAAAGTCAAGCAGGCCCGGAAAGGTCAGACAGAGGCTGGGGAGTGGGGCCGGGGTGGGGGAAGCCAATCTGGGGAAATGCCGCAACTCCCGCTGGCAGTGGATTAGACACTGAGCGGAGAGGGTGCCGGAGCATGCAGCGGCTAAGAAGGGGGTCGGGGAGGGGTGGTCCCCTGCTGTAGCAGGGAGGAGCAGAGCTGGAGCACCGTGTCCCAGAGGGAGCCAGCACTAGAGGCCTGCTCTCCGCGCTCGCCAGAGCGCTCGCCAGAAACGCACACGCCACCCTTCTGCCCTAGCAGCTCAAGCCTCTTCTCACTTATTTCCATTTCCCAACTTCTGGCTTTGTCTCAGGGGGAGAAGGAGGCGGGGCCACTCCCAGCTCTGTGCTCGGAGCTCACCTGCAGAGGTGCTCAGGGGACCGTGGGGTGGTTCCCCTCGTAACGTCCGGTCTCCTGCATGCAGAGCTGGTGCTAAAGCCACTGAGCTCACACGTGGACTCTTCAATTTCTTCTTAGCACAGCAGGCAGGGCTTTTGCCTTGCACGCGGCCGGCCCAGGTTCGATTCTTCTGCCCCTCTTGGAGAGCCCAAAAAGCTACCGAGAGTATCCCGCCTGCACGGCAGAGCCTGGCAAGCTCCCCGTGGCGTTTTCGGTATGCCAAAAACAGTAACAAGTCTCACCATGGAGATGTTACTGGTGCCCGCTCGAGCACATCAGTAAGCAACGGGATGACAATGACAGTGACTTTATTTTAACTCCGTGGTTTGCAGGGTTGTTCCTAGTACAGCTCTTTCGGGCATTCGACATTCCAGCTCTAATCCCATCAGCAGTGCGGCCCGTCCCTCCACCACTGTCCCGTTTCCCACCCACTTGCAAGCCTGACCCCGTAGCAGGCCCCAAATAATCTATTTCATATTGCTTGATGACAGCACAGTGGCTAATGGAAGGATCCAAAAGTACTTCAGTAAAAGAGAAAAGTTGTGGAAACTGTTACATCTCCCAACGGGGTCATAAAATCCTTGTCGGAGGGTTTACTGGGCTGCTCGTGGCTGCTTGAGCCCTCGGTATTATTGTGTTTGTTTGCTGAGCTTAGTTGGCTTCTGTGGTACTTTTGATTTCTCTTTGAGATAAATTGCCCTGTCCAGCGCTCTTCAGCCTTTTGACACCTGCTGACCGGCCCCTGTCCACATGCCCGTTCATGGACTGGCAGTTGTGGCCAGTGGTTTTCAACCTTCCTCCACCCGCGGACAGCAGCAGTGCACCAGTCCGCTGACCAGTGTGGTTGAAGACCACTGATGTAGGTGCCTCCCCCCGGGGTGACAAAAACAGCCTAAAAACGGAGTCAAACAGCCGAGCCCTTGGACCTGCGCTAAGTCCAGGAGTAAGCCCGGGCATGGCTGGGCTGTTGTGCAGCTGTGGGAGACGTCGTTTCTCAGTCCTGTGGACCGGGAGCACAGCAGGGCAGTTTTCCGTAGCAGAGACTGGGTTTTCTGTGCAGTGACCAGAGCGGAGGGTAGAGCGAAGGATGGGCGGTGCCATGCTGCCATCTACTGGACGCACTGCACCACTGCCGGAACCCTGCACGGATGAGGGGGATGTCTGCCTCACGAGTAGGCTTCCCCGGGGGGTCCTTGGCTGAAAATGGGAAATATTCCTGTTACCTCCCTAAACCCCACACAAGCCCCATCAAATAAAAATTGGCTTGGGGGATGTATTAATTAAAGGTCACTGTCACTGTCATCCCGTTGCTCATCGATTTGCTCGAGCAGGCACCATTAACTGTCTCTCATTGTGAGACTTATTGTTACTGTTTTTGGCATATCCAGTACGCCACGGGTAGCTTGCCAGGCTCTGCCATGTGGGCGGGATACTCTCGGTAGCTTGCCGGGCTCTCCGAGAGGGGCGGAGGAATCGAACACAGGTCGGCTGCGTGAAAGGCAAACGCCCTGCCACTGTGCTATAAAGAGAGAGAGAGAAAAACATATTTTTTTATCTGTTTTTCACACCCCCGTCCCCTCCCTGCCCTATTCTGCTCTTGGTCTTACCTCAGCTTTGCAGTTCTGTAGCAACCTCCCCTTTTCCTCACCTTTACACCAGGTGTTGGATTCAAGGGTATTAACCATGGGGATTTGTGATTCGTCTTCAGGAAAAGATTAGCCTGCTCCCCGAACCTTTTAACGACGGTGCCCCTGAAAAGTCTCATAGATCTCACACTGAATCGCCGTCGGGCAAAGCTCACCCTCCGCCTTCCTAGAGGGCCGTGATACATGGAGAAATATGATGGGTTGTGTAAGTTTTGCTGCCTGGAAGTCGAAGAAAGTTCACAACATTTCACAATGAGATGAAAATGTGTGTGGCTTAATCTTGGCGAGTTTTCAGAAAGATCTTTATAAATAGGGCGGGAGAGTTATTTCAGCAGCTACAACACTAAGCCTCGAGTGCGTCCGACCTGGGTTCAGTTCCTGGTACCACATATCATCATCTCCTGCAGCATCTTCAGGAGTGATCCCTGAGTGCCACTGGGTGTGGCTCAGAAATGATGGTGGAGAAACCCTTTTATTTTTTTATTATTTTTTTTTTAGTGTTTTAACTTTTTATTTTATTTTTTTTAATTTATTTATTTTTTAATTAGTGAGTCACAGTGAGGGTACAGTTACAGATTCACACATTTTTGTTCTTGTTTTTCCCTCATGCAATGTTTAAGAGCCCATCCCTCCACCAGTGTCCATTCTCCACCACCAATGAACCCAGTATCCCTCCCACCCCCCAGTCCCATCCCCCCACCCCACCCAACCTCTGTGGCGAGGCATTCCAATTTGATATCTCTCTTTCCTTTTGGGTGTTGTGGCCTGAAATAGGGGTATTGAGCGGTCATCCTGTTCAGTCTCTAGTCTACTTTCAGCACGCATCTCCCTTCCCGTGAAGGATCTCCAATCACATATTACTTGGTGTTCCCTTCTTTGTCTGGGATGACTTTCCCCCAGTGTGTGAGGCCACCTTTCAAGCTATGGAGCCAACATCCTGGTAATATATACTACCATTCTTGGGTATTAGTCTCGTACTCTGTTGTTCTATATTCCACAGATGAGTGCGATCTTTCTATGTCTGTCCCTCTCTTGAGAAACCCTTTTGTTAATGGGTTTAAATAATGTCACATCTTTCTGATTAATCTTTGATTTGCCATCCTGTGTCTGACTACACTTTCTTACTCAGCTAGTTTTTCCTGTGTTTATTGTGTCTAAGGCATACTCCTTCATCCTAACAATTAATTGATCTCTGATTGGCTAATTGGGACTTGGACGGCAGCTGATTCTGCCTGCTGGTCTATACATCCCTCATAAAGGGCCCTTAGGTCGTGACCACTTCCAAGGGACTTCCTAGCAGTCATTGACGTTAATTTCTCATAAGCGTGTCTGATGTGTGGGGCTTTGATTAAGTTAAGATTTCTTTTGATTATGTTCAATAAATGTCAGCATGCCTCGTACACGTACAGTGTCAACATGTTCTTTTGGGTTCCTTGATCTTATTGGCAGCACGAGGCATTCCTTTGTAGCACGGGTGCTGGAGTTGGAGTGATTCCGAAATTAGCATAGTTGACAGGTGTTATTATTTCCAATAAAGATCCCCAGGAACAGAAATCACAAGTGACTTGTCCAAAATCTCCCATCAAATCATGCTATTTATATGCCCCCACACTGCCTCTGTAGTCATCAGAGCTAGGAAATTGCATTAATGCACCCAGTGAGGCCAGTTTTCTGCCGGGAAAGAGTTGTGTTGTGTTGTGAAGACCTCAAGTCTGTTCTGTGACTAATGCCCAAGAATGAGCACTTATTGCATTTACTAGAATTCGTGCACCAGAACAGAACCCAAAATAAAAATACAAACAGCTGGAAACGGAACTTTCTTATTTTCTAAATTGGGAAAAAAAATGCTTAATGTTAATGCCTACAGGGGCTAGAGCGAAAGTACGGCAGGTAGGGTGTTTGCTTTGCACACGGCCAACCTGGGTTCAATCCCCAGTATCCCGTATGGTCCCCTGAGGACCGCCAGAAGTAATTCTTGAGTGCAAAGCCAGGAGTAACCCCTGTGTGTTACCGGGTTGACCCAAAAAGCAAAAAAAAAAAAAAAAATTTTTTTTTAATGTTAATGCCTACAAAGTAGAAAGTGGGGCTACTTTCTATAATCATGAAGACAGGGCTGCAGCCCTTCACAGACCAGGCCAAAGGCCGAATCTCCTCCTCACCCCTACCCAGTGATCAGCCCCCAGCCAAAGCCCCCTCCTTCCATGCCTTCCCACCAAGCCTGGCCCACAAACATTCGCTCTTTGTTATTTCCCTTTAGTCTTCTGTCTGCTGAAAATACTAGCTCATTCTATGCCAAGTTCTTCGCCTGTCTCCCTCATCTAATATTTCATTGCTCTAATATCTTATTGCTGTAATATCTCATTAGCATGTTCTGTCTCCACTTCGTTATAAAGGTATTTTTCTTTATGTACACTTTATTTTAGGCACCATCGTTTACAAAACTGTTCTTGGTAGCGTTTCAGACACGAAACATTCCAGCACCCCGCCCTCCACCAACGTCATTTCCTCCTGAGACTGCCCCAACCCCGCCCCCTCGCCCCCACCCCCCAGCTTCCTGCTGTGGTTAAACTCCTACTGTTCTCAGTTTCTGTTGTCTTTGAGTATTGTTATTCCCATACTGCGTTTCTTTATATTTATATATGAGAGAGCTCATTCTGTATCAGTCCCTCTCCTTCTGATTAATTCTACTCAGCATGATACTCTCCAGATCCATCCACATTGCAGCAAGTTGTACGGTCTCATCTTTTCATAGAGCCATGTAGTAGTCCATTGTGTTTATGTACTTTATTTTCTTTACCTAGTCATCTGTTGTTGGACACTTGGCGTATTTCCACATTTTGGGATGTGGCTACTGTGAATAGTGTTACAATGAACACAGGAGTGCAAAATTGTCAGGGCCCTTGGGGTAGATGCCAAGAAATGGAATTACTGGATCATATAAAAACCTTTTCCTCAAGTAGGTATGTTTTTCCCTGTTTTATTGAGATGTAAATGACATAAGAGCACCACATGAATTTCTGGTATATAGCTCAGTGGTTTAACATATTTCATATAATAATTATCAGTTGTAGTTCTTGTGACTCGTTACCTTGATTGTAATTTGCTCATCGTTGGTTTCTGGGTGTATGTAGTTTTTATTTGCTTATTTTTCTCTTCCCACTCTGTAATAGCAATCTAGGGCAATCAGGAATGTAATTTAGGCTCAAAGTTCAATCGCTAAATATGAGCTTCCGAGTGCATCCTTAGCTAAATCAAATAGGTCACCAAGAAAGAGATAAGCCTTTGACGCCACAGTGCATTCACCAAAATTAGGACAGCACCTAAATGATAATGACTGTGTTGTCAGTTACTTAGAGTCCTAAGTTACTTTTTTACAGTGATGATGATGATGATGGTGATGATGATGATGATGATGATGATGATGATGCTATATTACCGTTATAATATCAGAGTAATTATTCTTGTTATATAACTGAACCCACCGTATGACATAACATGCCAGAAACACTTTGCCTATATTGGTTCACCAAATCCTCCCTGAATATCTATGTAGATATTATTACCACTATTTTTCTCAATGAACATAAAAGCTTAAGGAGGCTAAGGGCATTTCCAGATCACGCGGTCAGTCAGGCTGCGAGGTCAGGTCAGTCCATCCCCAAATCTGTACTTGCTCTAGCCGTGTAGAGTTAAGATCATTGGTTTGATAATGTGGGCTCTTTCGCTTTGTTTTGTTATCTATTTAATTTTTCACGAGACCCTTCACACTCAAACATTTTCTTTTCTCCTGGCATGTCTTTCCCTCCTGATTTCCATGGAGCGCTGGTCTCTAGCCATTTTAATCAACTTTAATTAGCAAAGGCTCCGCAAGCCCCCCTGCCCCCATCCTAGCATGCACTGGGTTGCGTCTTGCTGGGCCACCAGCTGCCTGATGTGATTTGTGGGTTGCCTGCCCACCTTCCACGTGGCTGTCATGGGGTCATCATCTTGCTATCTAGGATCACCTTCCCACCCTCTGGAAACCGACTACATATTGGCACGTACCTGTACTCTTGCCCTTAAGAGGAACCTCTTTGGGGCCAGAGTGATAGTTACAGCGGGCAGGATGTTTGCAGTCAGTTTACAGGACTGAACACACGGCCAAGCTCAGTCCTCGGCATCCCATCTGGTCCTCCAAGCACTGTCAGGAGTGATTCCTGGGTGCAGAGCCAGGACTAACCCCTAAGCATCGCCGGAGTGATCCAAAAAGAAAAAAAAAAGTAACCTATTTATTCAGCTACCCCTCAGAGTTCGAGTCTCAGGATGTTTTAGATAACTTGTTTGGACAGGGAGTCTATGATGTCATCCCCAGACCTTCTGATTTGGGAATTTGAGGGTGGGCCAGGCGCTGTTTGTTTGACAAGGTTTGTTTGACAAGGCCTCAAAGGGACCTCGAAGGAATTCAAACCAAGCACCTCACTCTTTTTTTTTTTTTTTAATTTATTTATTTTTAATTAGAGAATCACCGTGAGGGTACAGTTACAGATTTATACACTTCTGTGCTCACACTTCCCTCATACAAAGTTTGGGAACCCATCCCTTCACCAGTGCCCATTCTCCACCACCCGTAAACCCAGTGTCCCTCCCACCCTCCCCAATCCCATCTCCCCCCCACCCCACCCTGCCACTGTGGCAAGGCATTCCCTTCTGCTTTCTCTCTCTAATTAGCTGTTGTGGTTTGCAACAAAGGTGTTGAGTGGCCGCTGTGCTCAGTCTCTAGCCCTCATTCAGCCCGCAACTCCCTTCCCCCACATGGCCTTCGACTGCAATGTAGTTGGTGATCGCTTCTCTGAGTTGACCTTTCCCCGGAACGTGAGGCCAGCCTCGAAGCCATGGAGTCAACCTCCTGGTACTTATTTCTACAGTTCTTGGGTGTTAGTCTCCCACTCTGTTATTCTATATACCATAGATGAGTGCAATCTTTCTATGTCTGTCTCTCTCTTTCTGACTCATTTCACTCAGCATGAAACTTTTCATGCCCATCCACTTAACTACAAAATTCTTGACCTCCTTTTTTCTAACAGCTGCATAGTATTCCATTGTATAGATGTACCAAAGTTTCCTCAACCAGTCATCCATTCTGGGGCATTCGGGTTTTTTCCAGATTCTGGCTATTGTAAACAGTGCTGCGATGAACATACATGTGCAGATGTTGTTTCGATTGAACTTTTTTGATTCTCTGGGATATATTCCCAGCAGTGGTATTGCTGGGTCAAATGGGAATTCAATATCTAATTTTTTGAGAGTCGTCCAAATTGTTTTCCAGAAGGGCTGAACCAGTCGGCATTCCCACCAGCAGTGAAGAAGGGTCCCTTTCTCCCCACATCCTCTCCAACAGCGGTTGCTTTTGTTCTTTTGGATGTGTGCTAGTCTCTGTGGTGTGAGGTGGTATCTCATGGTTGTTTTGATCTGCATCTCTCTGATGATTAGTAATGTAGAGCACTTTTTCATGTGCCTTTTGGCCATTCGTATTTCTTCCTTGGTAAAGTTTCTGTTCATTTCTTTGCCCCATTTTTTGATGGGGTTGGATGTTTTCTTCTTGTAGAGCTCAACCAGTCAAGCACCTCACTCTTGAAGACTCGTACAATTCCCAGGCCATTTTCCTTCCCAGCTTTTTGATCTCCTTTATTCCCCTGCCTCTTGTTCTCCTGTTGTCTCTCGCCAGTCAAAGTTAAAATCACCTGCAAGGACTTTGCCTAGATGGGGTCGAGTCTTCATGAAAATGACTCCCCCAAGGCATTTGTCACTTGACTGTGGCAGAGTCAGGCTCCACCTGTGGAAATTAGGGGAGTTAGGAAGTTAGGAACTGAATGCTGTTTCTTGTAGGCCTCGTAGGTTGTGGATGGCCAATACACAAATCAACACCTTGTCAGGTCAGGGTATATACTCGGAGCAACCCCAGCACTCTTGGCTCATGTTACTGCATCTGAAAAATTAGGGTCGGCTGCAAGATCAGCTCCAGAGACTCCTGCAGCTCTGACTTGCCCAGAGTCCTGCAGTCTGGGGCCAGAGATGGGGCCAAAGGTCTGTATCTCCTCCTTGTCCCCCATGCTCCCCAGAGAGATGTTCATAAGAGAAGTCCTTAAAAGGGAGGAGGTGAACATCTACTTCAGGCCGCTAGTGTACATAATCCATAGGAGACGCTTTAGTACTTGTTAACTGGATTTACTCGAGTATATATGAAAGCAAGGAAGAAGGGGAGGGAAGTAAGAAGGAGGGAGGGAAGGAAGGAAGGATCGGTTTGTTTTCAGAGTCACGATGGTGGTTGTTGCATTTGCTCCCGAGTTCTGGAGCGTGAGGCAAGCAGCCCGAAGCTGGCTCCGCCTTGTGCCTGACCTATAAAGGTCTTCGAAGGCTCCGAACAGTAATTCAAAACATAAACATGCAGGTACTCAGAAATATAAATGTCACGTCTGCTGTTCTCTGCATCTCCTCGGCCTCGCTGTGGTTTTCCAGCCGATGGAAAGGTTTTTATTCAGATCAGCCATTTCACTGTTTCCTGGAGGCGCTCTCCAGCCCCGTGTTCTAACCTTTCGAGATACGGGCTTCGGTGGCCCAATAATGATTTCCTTCGGCCAGCATCTACATGCTGAGATTCCGCCCACGAACTGGCGCGGATCAATGAAAGAACCTTTCGTTGTGCTCACTTGGAGATGGAGTTGGAATAGGAAACACGCCGGTGGGCATCAGAGAGGTGAGCTGTGCCCTCTCTGGAGCCCCAGGGCACGGGGTGGGGGGTGGGGGTGGCAAGGGTGAGTCCATAACCTGACTTGGCCACCGGCATTCCCAGGAGCACTCCGTCCCTTTTCAGCAATCTGTTCTCACCCGCCCCCATCCCGAAAGAGAAGCATTTTGTGGGTGTTGGGGACACACCCAGGAGAGAGAGGTGTAGGGTCTTGAGGGGCGCGTGCATTTTAGTGACAATATAAAAGACTTCATGATATATATTCGACCAGCAATTAATTACAGCCCAGGTCCCCGTTTCTCCCCCAGGCTCCGGTCTTGTGTTGCCGTGCTCCACTGAGAACATAATAACAGGTTTCAAATGTTGGTGGAAAAACATCGCGTAATTACTTGCTGTGGTAAATCAGTCCTTGGAAGTTTCGGCTTCTTTGGCTCCTTGTGTGCAGCGGTCGAGCTGTTCCTTTTGTTAACTTTAATTACGTCGCGTTGGAGAATTTGTATTTTGCAGTTTTCAGAAACTTTGCCCCAATTCCTCCCCCCCCACACACACACACCCCACACCCCCATTCCATTTCTCAGTTTCATAGTTCTCCGGAGATGTAAGTATTGAAATGATAATGACACATAACTAACATTTGAACAAGGGAAGCATATGTCTGCCAGGGAACTGATTGCCTTAGTTAAGGTTTGTAGCTATTGGCCATCAGCTCTTTGCCAGTTCCTCTAATGAGCCTTAAATATTTACTGTTTGTTGTGCAGAGAGAAATAATGTGCTCGAGGGCACGCCGAGGCCCCTTCTCACCAGTGGCATATGTTTAAATTATGGCCCCCCCCAGCCCAAGAGCCTCTCATAGGCTCTTTTTCCCTCTTATTAAATAGAAAAGGGAAGAAAAGACCGTTTGCCTCCTTCCGTAGAGCCCCTTTATTCTCACGGAACTCGGACACATCCACTTGCATGACAACTTCATAGCTCACCTATATAAAATGAGAAAGAAGCTTCCTTTTGGTCTCTCTCTCCAAAAGGTCCTCGCCCAGGCTGATTTAATAGTGGGGAGTCTATACTAGCCAGCTTGACTGACTGTCACGCATAACTATCCCAGTTGGCACTAAGGTGGGTCACTCCTGAAACCACGAACGGTACAGGTTCACATTTCTTTTTAACTCATTGAATTAATACGAGGGCTGGAGCAATAGCACAGCAGGTAGGGCGTTTGCCTTGCATGCAGCCAATCTAGGTTCGATTCCTCCATCCCTTTTGGGGAGCCCGGTAAGCTACCGAGAGTATCCCGCCCACATGGCAGAACCTGGCAAGCTACCTGTGGTGTATTCAATTTGCCAAAAACAGTAACAACAAGTCTCACAATGGAGATGTTACCGGTGCCCACTTGAGCAAATCGATGAACAATGGGATGACAGTGCGACAGTGCTACAATTAATACAAAGATTGTTTTCCTGTTCTGTCTAATCTGTCCTGCCCATTCCTGATCATGAGTCACTATAAGTTGCCATATCAATGGTTTGTCTCCTAGATCGAGCTAGCCCTGCCTTAAAACAAAAAGTTTCACTTTTCTCTCTCCAGTGTTGATCTCTTTAGTGGAACTGTCATCCCTACTCAGGACCAAGTAGGAGAACAGTAAGAACTAGTTGCCGATCATTCTTCTAAATGTAAAACCATTGGCTTATGTGCTTTTTAAAAAATTGCTTTTTAAATGGTCGTTGTTGGGTTTATGCTGCGTATCACTGAGGCCCAACGGTCCTGCTCACTTTCAAAACCATGACTCATATGCTAGAGATTTAGTGTAGTCTCTCTTTGAAAAATTATTGACTCCTTATGGCTGCAGTGGAAGCCAAAACATATAATTAGCCTTTCTTCCCTTTATGGAATGTAGCTATCTCTTCTCATTCCACCAGAACGTTCCCATATTTTCACAAATAATTAAGAGTAGGTAGCCACCCAAAAAAACGGCCAATGAGAGTTTTTTTGTATTATCTCTCATTGCTAGCATTATTGGCAAAAACTACTCTGTGCACTGCATACAAGACTATGTGCATGGCACTCTACTTATGGGACTTATACACATTGTTTATTTAATCCTCATCAGAATCTAATGTGCTTAGATGCATTAGCATTTTCATTTTACAAATGGGAAAATTGAGTCTCTAAAAGATTAAGTAACCCAAGGTCTACACAAACAAGTCAATGACAGGTTCATGATTCAAAGACGGGCTATCTGCATTTTAGCTGTTATGCTATATGGCTTATGACAATGGAATGCATTAGTATTTCAGGGAGATATACCACGGCCTCCGTGTTTTATGGAGTCTATTAAACAGTGATGACGGGGTGTTCCTAGTTGAAATGGCTTAAAGGAGGGGTAACCATTTTTTATCTTCCCTAAGAGAAATTGGAAACAGATGTTGTTTTGTAGGCCTGCCGGGATAAACAAAAAGAAGACCAGAAAGATTAGGAGAAGGGATTTTAGCGCAGCACCTGAGGCCTGTCTGGGGATGATCACAGTCATTGACGGGCCTGTCAGAGGCATGCCTGCCTGGCATGGCAGCTGCGTTAGAGGGCGTCCGGGCCCGGGAGGGAGGCTGCGGCAGACAGCCTGGAGGTGGTGGCGGTGGAGGACACTGCCAAGCACCAACTACAGTTCCAGAATCACCCACCGAGCACGTCCGTAGGGCAGTGGCGTGGGGACAGATGAAATTATTTTCCCAGAGCTTTTAAGAAGCTACTAGGATGTTTTTTTCCAAATGCATTTAAGAATTTAGAGAGGAGAAAGCAAATCTCTCTCTCTCTCTCTCTCTCTCTCTCACTCTTTCTCTCTCTCTCTCTCTCACTCTCACTCTCTCTCTTGCTCACTTGCTCGCTCACTCTCGCTCTCCAGTAGAAAATCTAGTCTTTTTTTTTTTTTTTTTTTTGCTTTTTGGGTCACACCCAGCGTTGCACAGGGGTTACTCCTGGCTCATGCACTCAGGAATTACTCCTGGCGGTGCTCAGGGGACCATATGGGATGCTGGGAATCGAACCCGGGTTGGCCGCGTGCAAGACAAACGCCCTACCCGCTGTGCTATTGCTCCAGCCCCTAGTCATTTTTAAAACACAAAGCAAAAAACAAACCAACAAACGCATCTGGCTGTTGTGTCCCCTTGGCCTCACCACTAATCTCTCTCTGGGTTTAGGGCCAGTCTGGAGAGAAGCAGAGTCCTCTGTCCTAACCTCAGCAGAGTCCGCCCTCCAGGCCAAAGAGGCAAGTCCAGCCTCACGGGCCTCACCTGCCTATGTTCTGAGGCAGGTGTCCTCCAGATGCCACCTCCCCTCCCGCCTCTCATCAGCGAGCCTCTGGGGACCCCCAAGTATGGGAGCATTGGAGAATCTCACAAAGTGGTACCAGCTCCCGTGACAGCTTCCAATGACCTCCGGTGGCCGCAGTACAGAGACGATGCTGATCCCAGAGACCTCCGCAGGCAGCCCTGGCCAGATCCCGGCTGGCTCCCAGGCAGGGTTCATTCCCGCGCACTTTCCAGGAGTAATTCTCCACTCTTCCCAGCCCACCTGGAAGTTAGCCTGTCTCCTTTCAATAATTCTTTATCGGCAACCCAGCAGCTTGACTGTCAGAGTTGTCCAGAGTCAAAATTGGACACAAATGCAATTTGGGGCTTTTGCATTAGTGGTTCCACCCCCACCCCCCACCCCACCACCCCAGAGAAATCTCAGTCTTCCGTTTGGGGGTCTCTACTATTAAAGCTTTGATCCACTCCTTAGGTCAGTGACGTAGAATACTAAAATATCTGTCAAGAAAATTTCATTGTTCGGAGAGAAAGCAAAAGTTTTCTTTTGGCCGGTTTGCCTGCCCTACAGCTTTATTTAGGGAAACATAGTCGTAGCACGTCCAGATTTTGTGTCTGTGTCTACTGCTGTGTGATGACTTATCCCAGAACTTGGGGTCTAAACCAGCACCCCTCGTTAGTTTCCCTGACTGGGCTCAGCTGCGCGGTTCTTCGGCTGAGCTGCCTTGGGGTCTCTCGCTGGGCTGCAGTCTAACGGTGAACCAGGCAGGAATGGTCCAAATGACTGTCTTACCTGGTCACATGGTGGGATCGAGGCTGGGGTGGGGGTGGGGGGCGGCATTCGGCTGGACTCTGGGCTGCTGGCCCGACTCTACTCCTCTCTGTTCGTGGCCCCTCTGGGATCTCTCCAGGCCCCACATGTCGGTTCCCTCAGGGCAGTCAGCCTTCCTCCAGTGCCACTTTTTCAGTGTAGGAAAGTGGAACTGTGAGGCATCATTAAAGCCTCCATCAGGGCTGACCTTCTAGCACATTCTATCAGGTTAAGCAGGTCCCTGGGCTCACCCAGACTGAGAGTAGCTGGTGACCACCCTGAGGCACGAGCAGCAGGAGGTGTGGGGTCAGAAGGGGTTATCTTTGGAATCTGGCCACCACTGCACCTAAACTTCAGCCCCTAGATTCACCGCTCCCTGCCTGGCAAGTAAATATCCACTGTGTTTGGAGTCTCTGCGTTGCAAGGAGCAGAAACCAAATCTAAACTAATTTTAGCAGAAAGAGGAGTGTATTGAGTCATGAAACTGGGCTAGTTGGGGGGTAATTGATTTTAGACTTGGCTTAGTCCAGGGACTCAGGAGATACCTGCAGGGTGGTAGTCTCTCCCCTCCAGCCCTTGCTGCTGCGGGCGTCTGCTTCCTTCATTATTGCCCTGTCTGTCTCCTCGCATGGCAGAATCGCCGCGCCCAAACTTCTGTTACATGTGTCGTTAGAAACCTGGGGAAAAAAGAGAAACCCTCTCTTCTAAAATCCAGAGAGCCAGTCACAATAGCAGGCTGTCCATCGGAAGCCCATGGGTGGAGCCAAGAGGAAAGGAGCATTCTGATTGGGCAGTCCGAGTCACGTGCCTACACCTACTGTGTATGTGGCTCATTCCAACTTGGACCATGAAGGATGTGTTCAGGGGGACAGGAGAGGATCTGTTACCAGAAGTCAGAAAGGTGCTGGATGAAGACAGATGTGACAGAGCACGTTGCCCAAGCTGCAGTTGTAGAATGAGGAAGATCGAGGTAAAAATTGAGCGGCATAGCCAGTAAAGTGCTGCATTTATTTTACAATCAGAAGACAGACTTAGTACTAATGTTTTATGGAGAGAGAAATGTTGCTGAGACATTATTTAGAATATATTTCATTAAACAGAGAAAATATAAAAGAAGCTTTCTGATCTGGACTTTGCATTAGCCGAGATTCAGAGGGAAGAAGGATAATGTGGTCAGTCATCATGTCAAGAACCAAATGTCATTGATAGATGTTTGCAAAACATAAATGTCTATCTATGGGGGTGCTATAACTTTCCCTAAACTTCCCCTTGAAGAAAATTAGGAGCTTGGTTGTACTGTAGAGTTTCTGATTTAGTTAGTTCCAAGGAGGATTATTTTTTTAATCCCATATGGGATGCTTTAAAGACTTCATAAGGCTCATATAAAACTAAAACATCCCAGGCAATTACCACCAAAGAAAAATTAAGTCTTTAAAGGTATATTTATTTGTTGTCACTTTATCACTCTAAAAATGAATCCTGAGATGGCCAGAAATAATGGGTTCTCTTTTTATCATCCTCCCGGCAAGCTGAACACTTGTGTGACTTGGAGTTCATTTAGCTCCTAAGTGTGCCAAGGAGAAAAGGAAAGCCAGTCCCAGCTTCTCTGTCCCTCTCTCCCTCCTGAAGACACTGAGGATAGAAGTAAAGAAGCACCACATATGCACGAGATACACTGACTTCCAGTCCCCGGAGGTGGTGGAAAGAAGGAAGCCTCAGCAAAGGACAGAGAAAACGTCAGACTTTACTAAGAAGAGTCCTAATTGGCATTCACATTCCTTAGATCACATTGTCCTACTTGAAACCTAAAAAAAAAAAAAATCCCAAAACTCTTAATTAGGTTTTGGCTCAGTGTCAGCCAACCCTTCGTTTGACGGGAAGGGAATGTACTTCTGGGGGAGGGGCCATGGCCAGCTGTCCATGGACCTTAAGGACACTTCCTCTCCCTCATGATTCAGGGCTCCCTCCTGGTGTTCTGGGGTCAGACATTCCCATGATGACATGCTTTGGGACAGGGATGGGCAAGCTGAAAAGAAGCATCACTGTGTGGTTGGAAAAGACCTCCCAGTTTCTGATACCCGCTCGAAGATGCCGCGCTAACTCCCTCCCCACTCCGTAAAGTCTTCCCTTTTTCTAGACAGAGAAAACTCTCTCAGCGAGCCTCACCTAGAACAGTGTTCTAGACTAGCATGGAATTCTTCTAGACTGGAACAGATTGTTGCTGGGCACTTCTTTGCCCCCACCTCCCCCAGAGAAATCACTCTTGTGATTGTGTAGCAACTATGACCTTGGCCCCCATCTACACTGTCTCAGACCTTTGTCACCGAGTAAATGCAGCAAGATTGTGAGTAATAGTGATGGTTTGGGGTGTTGGTATTGCCATGTTCTCTCGTAGCCATGAATATCTGCTCTGCTTTACACCCATTTGACTCTTAGATTTTCTCAAAATGAAAATAGAAATGGTCATAATTAACTGCCATCTAAGTTCCACCAAACCCTAAGTCAGACAAAATAGAAAAATGGTGCCTCTGTGAAGAGAAGGTTTAGAGGGGTCACCCCTGGGTTGTGGGAGCATGAAATCACGACACCCTAGGCAGAAGTACCTGGTGTCTCGGATACTCCCTACAGTATCTGCATTATTATTTGTGTCCCATCATTTATAGTAATGCTGTGAGTAGCAGGGCCCCTCAAGGTGTCGGGCAGACAGGAGACGCCAGAATCTAACCAATGCGCCCCACAATGGGAGGAGAGTGTAGCTGTCACTCAAACCAAACCTCAAATCCTAACTTTCTCTATAGGAAGTGTCTGACCTAACTTAGACATGGGGTTCCTTGAAAGAATCTCCTCAGCTGTGTGGTCAGACATAGCACAGCTAGAGACGCCAGAAGGCCCTCCGGTGGCCTGTCTGAGCAATTAGGAGGGAGTAGGGGTGAGTAGAAGCCCCATGCATGAAAATACCCACCCAAGTATTTTCTCATCTTTTGATAAAGGAAGTGCATCAGGTCTTGACCTGAAAATGCACACACAAGGGATTTTGTCTCTTTTATGTGGAGGGGTGACGGTTAGTCATTATCTGAAATATGTTGCTTTCTGTGTCTTCTTTGTTGTACGTGTCTATTGAGCCTCTCTAGGACCTTGGTGATCCTCCTATTATTTTTTTTATTGGGGAGGAAATTGGTCTTTTCTATGTAGTTATTACTGAATTTTGAGTTGTAGGTATACCCCAACTATATGTCAGCACCTCTATGTACAACACTAAGTTCACTAATGTCCAACTTTATCCTTCACTGCATAGTTGAATCCTCCGACCTGATTCCCCAGTTCCACTTCCCCTTCCTCTTTCATAAAACGTATTGGGTTGTACGGTAGAGTAGTTTGGTTTTTTGTTTGTTTGTTTCTCTTTCAAGTGGCCTATTCTCAGACCTTTACACATCTTTCAAACCACCTACCATGAAGAGCTTCTTCCTACTGATTTTCTTAGTGAGTGAAGCCCTGGACAAGGACAAAAGCATATTGTTTAAACTGTTTCAGTATGAGACACGTTCCCTAAAGAAGTCACCTGCTCAAGATGGCTATGACAAATTGGCAGTGAGTTGCTCCCTCATTCTCTTGTGAAATTGTCATTGACTATATGTGAGAGCTGCCCATCCCTGGAACTAACAGATGAAGAGGCAACACTTGCTTATACACAGTGCAGCGAGCAGGCTCTGTAATATGCAGAGCAGGATGGAAAAAAGGATTAAGACAAGAAAGGATGTCAAAAAATTCGCCTTCGCGTTCATCCCAAGAAAAATGAGTAGATCTCCACACAGAAGCTTGTACACAAATGTTCACAACAGCATTATTCATATTATCCAACAGGTGACAATAAGCCAAGTGTTCATCATTGGGTGAATGGAGGAATAAATGTGTTCTTTGCATACCATGGATGATTATTTGGCTGTAAAAGAATTGAAGTCATGATACATTGCTGCAATAAGCATGAGCCTTGAGAACATTGCACTAGATGAAAAGTGTCTATCATAAAAGACCACCTGCTACATGATTCCGTTTGTGTGATCGTCCAGAAGTGGGAAATCTAGAGACAGAAAGTAGATAAGTGGTTGCCTAGGGGTGGGCAGGGAGCAAAGCATGCAAGGGAGCCTTAGCCAAAGGGTCCAAGACTTCTTCGGAAGAGATAAGGGTGTACTGAAATGCACTATGTTAATGACTACAAGTATCTATAAGTATGGTGACAGCCATTGAAAGGTACATCTTAAATGGCTGGATCATATGGTACATGACTATAGCTCAGTTATTTAGGTAGGGGTAGTTCTGAGTATCTACCAGAACCTACCAGTGCTTGGGGCTTTCTCCTGGCTTTGTGCTCAGGGACTGAACTAGAACTGGCTGCCTGCAAGATGAGTACCTTAACCCTGTGTGATCTCTCTGACCCTCTTTCTCAATTATTTTTTGAAATCGAGGCCAGAGAGCTCAATGGACTGAATGTGTACTTTGCACACCGGAAGCCTAGGTTTTGTCCCAAGCATGGCCACATTTTGCTCAAAAACTAAATAAATCAAATTAAGAGTCAGGGCTGGAGCAATAGCACAGCAGGTAGGGCGTTTGCCTTGCATGTGTTCAATCCAGGTTCAATTCCCAGCATCCCATATGGTCCCCCAAACACCGCCAGGAGTAATTCCTGAGTGCATGAGCCAGGAGTAACTCCTGTGCATCCCCGGGTGTGACCCAAAAAAGGAAAAATAAAACTAAGAGTAATGGATGAGAATAGTGAAGAAGGTTCTCTTTCCTCTCTCTTCCCACTCTCTTGCTCTCTCACTCCCAAGGGAACAACCTTTCTCTGGTTGAGGAAAGACCGGTACCGAGTTTGGTAAATAGCCTCCAGATCAAGAGAAAGCTTTTTCTCTGCCTGATGATTTTTAAGCATCTTTTGGGTCAATAGTTAGGAATAGACTCTTTCTCTATTCCACTTGGGAGGCTAGAGACAGGTATTTGCTAGTTCAAAACCCGACACCCACTTCCACCCCAGCTGGAAGATTTTCTTATTGTAGAAAAAGAGTACTGCTATTTAAAAAAAAAAATAGCTATTTCCGAACTTAAAGTAGTTCCACTAATGAAGAGAAAGAAACTTCCATGCCAATGAATCTGAGACCCCATTACAGATCCATTAAGTTCAGAACCACTAAAGACGTGTGAGGGAATTCTTGCGTTTTTGTATTTGCGTGGAAGATTTGTCTTGGGGTAAGCGTCCCCGTGCCACGCAGTCTGCCTGTGTAGGTTGTTTCAATTAGCAGACAGTGAGTTTAGTCACAAAGTCTTGATTTAAAACTCTCCAAGCTGATCTCCCTCACAGAGTAAACCCTCTGGGACTTTCAATAGTGGCTCTTTATTACCCCCACGGCACGCGGAGCCCCGCCTCGCAGGAACTGCTTTTCCTTCCTAGAAACATGAATCTCTCTCCAGCACGCTGAGCTTCAGAAATGATGCCTCAGGCTGGGGCCAAGGGACCCTCACCTGGGGGCGGCCCGAGCCCCCTCTTCCTGAAGTCTGCTTGGAGCCGTGGTCCCTGGAAAGGAGAGAGGGAGAGAGAGAGAAAGAGGAGAGAAGGGGAGAGGAGAGGAGAGAACAGAAAGGTGGGGTGTGAGAAATGAGGAGGTAGAGGAGAAAGGGAAGGAGAGACAAAAGGGGAGGGGAGAGGAAGAAGAGAGGGGAAGGGAAGAGGATGGGAGGGGAGAGAGAAAGAGGAGGGGAGAGGTGAGGAGAGACAAGGAAGGGAGAACAGGTGAAAGGTGAAGGGGGAGAGGAGAAAGAGACACAAGGAAGAGAGGAAAGGAGAGAGAGAAAGAGCAAGGGGGAGAGGTGAAAGGTGAGGAGAAGGGGAAAGGAGAAAGACAGACTGAGAAGGGAAGGGGAAGGTGGGAGGGAGAGAGAGAGACAGTGAGAGAAAGAGAGAGACATTTGTGGAGTGTGGGGTAGCATCACATGAGGCTGACACCCAAGGACAGTAGATACAATGGCCAGGGGGATTGCTGGAAGACTGTTTCATGAGCGGAGGGGAGAAGGCAGATGGGATAAAGAAGAGATCACTAAGAAAATTATGGCTGGAGGAACCAGTTGGGATGGGTGATGCATGCTGAAAGTAGATAATGGACCAAACATGATGACCTCTCAGTCTCTGTGTTGCAAGATATAATGCCCCAAAGTAGAGAGAGAGTATGGGGAATATTGTCTGCCATGGAGGTAGGGGGAGGGTGGGCAAGGGGGGGTATACCCGGGATATTGGTGGTGGGGAATGTGCACTGGTGGAGGATGGGTGTTTGATCATTGTGTGATTGTAACCCAAACATGAAAGCTTGTAACTATCTCACAGTGACTCAATAAAATTTTAAAAATTAAAAAAAAAGAGAGGGAGAGAGACAGTGAGAGAGAGAGAGAGAGAGTGAAACCGAGGGAGGGAAGAAAGAAGGGAGGGAGAGACTGAGAGGGGGAGAGAGTGAAACAGGGAGAGGGAGGGAGAGACTGAGAGAGGGAGAGAGTGAAATAGAGAGAGGGAGGGAGGGAAGGAGGGAGGGAGGGAGGGAGGGAGGGAGGGACAGACAGTGAAAGAGGGAGAGAGTGAAATAGAGAGGGGGGAGAGACAGTGAGAGAGGGAGAGAGTGAAATAGAGGGAGGGAGGGAGGGAGGGAGGGAGGGACAGTGAGAGAGGGAGAGAGAGTGAAATAGAGAGAGGGAGGGAGAGACAGAGAGGGAGACAATGAAATAGAGAGAGGGAGGGAGGGAGGGAGAGACAGAGAGGGAGGGAGAGAATGAAATAGAGGGAGGGAGGGAGGGAGGGAGGGAGGGACAGTGAGAGAGGGAGAGAGAGTGAAATAGAGAGAGGGAGGGAGAGACAGAGAGGGAGACAATGAAATAGAGAGAGGGAGGGAGGGAGAGACAGAGAGGGAGGGAGAGAGTGAAATAGAGGGAGGGGGAGAGACAGTGAGAGAGGGAGGGTGCCTCAGCCTCCTGCCAGGAGGACCTGGGGCTGTGTCGCCTGAGTCTGCCACACTTTCTCCCGTGGCTGCTGCCGTCCCTGTCCCCGGGCTGCCTCTCTGGCACCAGCGGCAGCTGCCAGCCTGTTCTCGCTGTCATCGCCTGTCACATCCCAGCTCCTGCCCCCGCCACGATCGTCCTGCTGCTAATGGGACCGCTTGGCGCCCCTCCAGGCCACTGCAGCCTGGAGTCGCTCCCCTAGCCGGGCACAGCGCCAGCTGACCCCCCTTTCCTGCTGCTCAGGGCCACCCTCCCGCCCCCCCAGAGCTTGCCTGCTTGGTCCCAGTGGGGACTCAGCAGCCTGGAGAGCCCAGCCCCCTGCGGCCTCCGTGGTGGTTCCGGACTGGGAAGGACCCTGAAGCCGCTCCTACCTCGGCTCACGGTGCCGGGACGAGCACAGCTGCCCCCTCGCTGGCTGTAGACTGAGGGACAGGGACACCCACTGAATTGTTTGCAAATGTCCTGCATCATGTCAAACACACACACACACACACACACACACACACACACACACAGACACACACGACCGACCGTACTCAGGGCTTACTCCTGAATGAACACTCTTCAGACATCCCTGAATTCAAAGAGGCACCCGAGGAACGTGCGATCCCAAGGAAAGAGACCCCCAAAGTGGAATAGGTGAGAATATATTGAAGACAGCAGAATCTTCTGTCCGGGGAGCCTGTCCAGCCTCCCTCGAAGGTCTGCTTGGCCCAGGTTGGATCCCACAACTCTTCCCCCAAACCGTTTACCCACAGCCTCAAGGGAACGCTGCCTCCCCCAGCCTCTGCTCAGCTCATTGATCCGGCATAAGGTCCCGAGAAAGGACCGTTCTCAGCAGGAGCCCAGATCTCAGCATCAGCGCTGTACAGCTCTTTCTCTCTTTATGCACTAAGTTGTTTCCACCGGTCGGGCCCTTCGAGTCCAGTGTTCGTCCATGTTCTCCTTATAGTCATAGCGGTGACCAGCTTCCTTCAGAAGCAGCCCAGGGGAGGGTCTAGTTTCCTAGTCCCTCATTCGCCTCTGAGGTGTAGATCTGTGGTTTCCTTTCTTCGGGCTTCTGGAACACATCAGAGCCCTGAGAGCTGGCTGTGTGCTTCTTCCCGGACAGCACCGTTTCCACTAGCACTGTAGCACTGTCGTCCCCTTGTTCATCGATTTGCTCGAGCGGGCACCAGTAACGTCTCCATTGTTACTTCTTGTTGCTGTTGAGACTTGTTGTTTCTGTTTTGGGCATACCGAATACACCACGGGTAGCTTGCCAGGCTCTGCCACTCGGGCAAGATACTCTTGGCAGCTTGTCGGACTCTCCAAGAGGGGCAGAGAAATCAAACCTGGCCGGCCACATGCAAGGCAAACGCCCTACCCGCTGTGCTGTCGCTCCAGCCCGGCTGTTTCCAGTAACTCGGGAATTCTGAGACCCTCCATCTCTTTAGAAAAGTTGTCGCTTTCTCAGTAGCACCCAGTTCTCCACAGCGTTGTTCCGTCTCTTCTGAAAACTTCCCTGCTCTGGGATTGAAGCAATCCCAGGGTTGGAATCCGGACTGCCCCACACCCACTCTCACCCCATCCCACCCCTCAGTTGAACTTCATAACCTCTGAGTTTCTTTTTTTTTCTTTTCTTTCTTTTTTTTTTTTATTTTGGGTCACACCTGGCAATGCACAGGGATTACTCCTGGCTTTGCACTCAGGAATTACTCCTGGAGGTGCTCAGGGGACCACATGGGATGCTGGGAATCGAACCCGGGTCGGCTGCGTGCAAGGCAAACGCCCTCCCTGCTGTGCTATCGCTCCAGCTCCACCTCTGAGTTTCTTAACCCTCTAAATGTTCCTTGTTCCTAAAATGGCTACCATTTGTTGACACCTCCGAGGGGCCCACGGAATCAGCAGAACTGTGAATCTACAGGCCTCGTCTAAGTAGAAGGAGGGTGTGAGCCGTGGGTCAGGGTCAGTCTTTCCCTCCCTCTTGGAGGGTCCGAGGAAACAGCTGCGGCATGGTTGCCGGCTTTGTGTGTGCGTGGTAGTTGGTGGACATTATTAAGAAGTGAGTCAAATAAAGGGAAAAGCAGAGGAATTCGATTCTCATTTGAAACATGAATATAGTAACAAGAGGCAGGATGAAAAGCTGCCAGCATAAAGACTAGAGGGAAAAAGGCAGCAGTGGTTTGGACCAAGTTTTCACAATCAAAGGCTGCCAGCGGTTCCACTGGTGCCCTGAGCTGGATCCCAGGGAGGGCCATTGATGGGGATTTCAGCGGACCCCGCTTCCTCCCCGAAGGAGACCAGGGCAACTTTATTTCTTCCCTGCATCCCTTTGAATTATAAAAGACATCAGGCTCAGATCATCAAAAAGCATGAGATGGTGGATAAAATGTTATAGGATTATAATTCAATAATAATTGAATTCCTCGAGCTTTGTTCCCCAGTGGATGGATAGGCTCAAAGATGTGTGAGTGTCTCATCTCCACACATAACAACACGTAGCAGACAAGATGCAGCCTTGGAGCTGGCGTCCTCTTCACGCTTTGCACCCTGGACGCGGGCAATGAGACGAGGAAGCACAGCTGTGGCGTTAGGCACTGGACCGTGAGCATTCTAGACACTGCTGAGAAGTAGCTTCTCCCCTGATGTCCCTGGGTCCTTCCTTGGCCCTGGGCGGATGATCTGACTCCGTCATTTCTTCAGTGGATGCCTTTGGAGCTGTGGCTCTCAGTTCAGTCTCCGGACCAGACTCCTACCGCACACACTGAAAACGTGTACAAGTTGCTTCCCCCGGGAGTCCTTGAAAAACTTTCAAGGCTTTCTGCTTCCAGTTACTCTGATCGTAACATCTCATCCTCGGCCCCTCACTTCTTAACTGCTGAGGGCGGACTGGGGACTTCCTTTCAAAATGCCAAACAGGGAGTGAGAAGAGGTACCTAAGCTCATCTTTCCGAACCTTCGCACCTGGTAGAGGTCAAGATGGGACCCGAAGGGGCTGGAGCTATAGCACAGCGGGTAGGGCCTTTGCCTTGCACGCGGCCGACCCGGGTTCGACTCCCAGCATCCCATGTGGTCCTCCGAGCACCGCCAGGAGTGATTCCTAAGTGCAGAGCCAGGAGTCAGCCCTGAGCATCGCCGGGTGTGACCCAAAAAGCGAAAAAAAAAAAAAAGATGGGAACCAAAGTCAGTGGTTCTCAGCCTCCTCCACCCACAAGTGGGTCATGGGGCAGAGCACACAGCAGTTCCTTGGCAGGTCTGCGGAGCTACAGTACTGATTGGAGAAGCAGCTGGCAGGTGGGGGGGCTCCCTGTCCTCCTCTTCCCCACTCGACTGGCGTGGCTGAACTCTCACACCTGAAATTCAGGATTTTCTCAAGCAGCCTGAGTCCTCCTCCATAGGGAGCCAGTGAACAAAGGTTTAAGACTATTCATTCCGGGATAGGTTAGGCATTAGGGAATAAAAGTCATTCCACCTGAGAAATTATCGACAGTGTTGGGACTCGAGGCAGTGATATTTGCCTTTCTGTTCTTGGGGCCTCTGCAGGGCATATGTAGAGGCCGTGCACCTCTCTGATTTGTGTAGCAGTTTGTTTTTTTTTTCAATTATGTAAGTGTGTTGAGCAACGGATAATTGTCAATTAGGTTTTTTGGGGTTGATATTGTGTTCTACATCTGACTGCTTTTCAGTGGATCAGTTCCAGAGGTAATAGTAATTCAAATTTTGGAATTACTATTTATGTAGTAAGTTATTTCAGGTCCCCCCATGTGTACTTTTTTTTTCTTTTTGGGTTAGTAAACGTCCCCTGCACATCCCTGGGATGGGGTGGGAAGTCAGAATCACCCAAGAAATCAACACACAGACGGGGCTTGGGAGTAGGGTGGAATAAGTAAACTCCACACATAGCGGCCCAGGAGGGGGAATGGATGGGTTATGTTCTCATCAACCTTATGAGAGAATTAAACTGAACCGTGATGTTGGAGGACCCACCACGCTTATATGCGTCTGTCCCCGTCACCTGGCTGCCAGTCTGGGAAGACTCTGAGACTTTGCTTATGTTCCTCCCTGTGAGGGGTCGGGCGGGGGGGGGGAGCCTCGTCTCCACTCACCCCGCTCCTGTTTCTTTCTAATCTGAGGGGAGATCCTGACTCCGAAGTAGCGGTGGGTGGGAGAGAGCTGCACACATCCAAGATGAGACATCGAGACAGACGGATGCACCTGCTCATGCACAGGGATGCTCGGATGCTTTGTGCTCGTGGGGAAATGAGGAGTCTGTGTGATGCGGTGTGAGATCAGAAATAGAACCACGCGCAGGTGTTCCCCCGCACTGCTCTCTGCAAGGAGAACCTCCCCCTTTGGGGGTGTTGGGCAGCTTCTTTAGGGAGAGCCCCAGAAACTATTCCGTGGAAACTTACGGGAATTGTATTTCCAGATCCCAACTGTAGTAATCCTAACTGGACGATCTTAAGGAAATTCAAAGGGAGGGATAAACACCCTGAGATGGTCTGCCAACGGTGTATTTAGATGGATGTTATTTTTTGTGTTTGAGACACTCCATGGTCCTGCCACCATTTTGAAAGTGCTCTGAGATTCGAAATCCTTTCTCTTCTCCACACTTGTTTTTGCTCTCCCGTCCTTGAGACATTCCAAACAGAAATTCAGGGAGGAGAACAGGCAATCAGACTAATGCCAACCGTTTTTTTCTATGATGAAATCTTACTGCATCTGCTAAGGGTGGGCTCCCTCTCCCTGGAGTGACTCCTCTATCTAGAGTTGACCCCCACTTCTAAACCATGAGTATTTTTTGGTTTAGCTACCCCGGTAAAGTGCACAGCCTTGGGGCAGAGACTCAGAACACACTGCCTTTCCCTGGGTCCAAGCGTTCACCTCCAGATGGGGCTGGAGTGATGGCACAGTGGGTAAGGCGTTTGCCTTGCATGTGGCTGACCCAGATTCAATTCCCAGCATCCCATATGGTCCCCTGAGCACCGCCAGGAGTAATTCCTAAGTGCAGAGCCAGGAGTAACCCCTGAGCATTGCCAGGTGTGACCCAAAAAAGAAAAAAAAAAGAGTTCACCTCCAGAGTGCTGGCTCAGAGGTAGAGCACCTACCTTGCAGACACGAGGCCACAAGTACAGTCTTTAAAAAATGCTTGTGCAACCCCCACCCAGTGAAGCAGGCTGTCCAAAGAGCACAGGCACCACACAAAGTGTGTACAAGCCCTGAGTCCAGATTGTGCAGGCACCAGTGACCCACAACATACATACACTCCTGAAACCACCATCAACGGGCAGCAACAACACAAGACAAGAAAAGCAAGTGGAGAAAAACAGCTGGAAAGGGAGTAAGCGGAATGGTTGACACGGAGAGTCTGATTGTCTGCATAAAGAGAATTCGGGACTCCTAAAAGCATGAGAATAGAATAGATAAATACTTTATTTTTAAAGAGCTGGTCTTCTTTTATAAAAACAATGATAATTAAAAAAAAAAAGCAAGTTCCCATTTTCCCACGTTCTCCATTCTGGAATAAATCTAGACAGTTCTTGGCACCTTATTTCCTTGTACCTTCATCTAGTCCTGGCGATTCTGTTCCAAGTAGTCAAAAGTTAGCAGATGAAGCCCATTTGCTTTGGCTTTGGTACTCTGCAAAAAGTAAAGCTCGGGAGCCTACAAATCTTCTGTGCCCTGTTCCGTCAAACATTTTGCACAGTATCCAGTACCTTGAAAAAACTGCCACCTTTCTAGGACTCCTCCATCTACCTGACAGCCTCCATCTTCCAGTTAAATCCAGAGACTTGCTGGGTTCTCTGATGGCTGTTTCACCGTGATCCCTCAGCTACGCCTGAGTCTCTCACTTTCTTTATTTCTTTTAACCATCCTTTGTGACAGGTCCTTCCCTTCAACTGATATTTTTTTTCTCAGCCCTTAGAGTGTCTTTATTTTTTAAAAAAAGTAAATAAATATTCTATCCAGACCAAACATTCCGACCTTGAATTTAAACCTCACGGAATACTTGTCCTTTCTTACCTGATCAGGGTCATCTCATTATTTCTTCCAGAATCTCCTGTTCCGGTGATCACATAGTCCCCATTACTTATGACTCTGGTCTAACTGCCAAACCTTTGTCCTATTCCTTTATCACCCTTGTTGGATTCATTAACTTCCATACTCAATTTCTCTGTTCACTGAAGTTATTGGACTATTAGTAGCTTCCGCGATACGAGTATATGATACACAAATAGATTATTTCAAAGTTAACTTTGCATTGTAATATATATGTGCAGTAGAATAGAACACTGATTTGCTATTTAAAATGGTGAAACTGGGGCCGACACAATATCACAGTGGATAGGGCTTTTGCCTTGCACAACATCTGACCCAGGTTCAATCCCGGACATCCTCCCGGGTACCCTATATGGTCCCCCAATCCGGGTGTGGCCATAAAAACAGTAAATAGATCAATAAAATGGTGAAATTGTGGCTTTGGGAACAAAAATTGATGAAACTTGAGGTGTTAAGTGAAATAAGGAAGTGAAACACTATTACTAGGAATTACTAAATAAATTCATTCACACGCAAAATGAAATTAACCAGACCAAAAAAAAAAAAAAAACCTGGCAAGAGCAAACAGCAACATTAACTCCTAGATCTGGTGGGAGGGCACTGGAACTTCCATGGCAGACACAGTGAATCTCACATATAGAATTTTGTGACTGCATCCCTGAGAAGTCTATAGAATTAAAACACATTGGTAAGCAAATACAAATTAAATAAAATCAAATTGAAATGTTTTGAATTTTAAAAAAATCAACAGCTTTCCAACCAATGGAAAGCAGGAGTCATAAAGATATGTTTGGGGGTCAGAGATATAATACAAGTGAGGCAGTTGTGTTGCACACAGCTGATCCAGGTTTGATCCCAGTACCCTACATGGTCTTCTGAACACCACCAGGAGTGACCTTTGAGCACAGAGACAGGAGTAAGCTCTGAATACAGTTGATATAATCATCAACCCAAAAAAAAAAATCAAAAACAAAAACAAAAAACCATTTGGGAAAAGCAAACAATGCTTAGACCAGAGCAAATGCTGCATTGATTTTTTTTTTTCTTTCCGAGGAGACCTCACACAGTAATGCTATCACACAGTAAGGGTCCCGGCTGACATCACAGGGGCCCCTCCTGGCAAGTCTTGGCCAGCCAGCCTGGTGGTTCAGTACACAAGCCCAAGTCTGCTCCGCCTGGGTCCCTATAGTGTCAAGTGTTGCCCAGGACACCCCAGGTGATGCTCAGGGGAATCTTCAGGGTTTACATCCAACAGTACTCAGGGGACAATCAGGGATGCTCTTGGGGTGCCCAGGATCAGACCAGAGGTTAGCAAGATGCTAGGCATGCTCCCTAGCCCCAGAACTTTACAACTAGACATCTCATTTGGGGTTTACAGAGACTCAATATTATTTTTAGGGGGCCGGAGCGATAGTACACCAGGTAAGGTGTTTGCCTTGCACAGGGCCTACGGGAGTTTGGTCAGTGGCATCCCCTAAGGTCCCTCAGGCACTGCCAGTAGTAATTCCTGAGTGTGGAGCCAGGAGTAACCCCTGAACAACGCTGGGTGTGACCCAGAAGACAAAAACAAAAAACAAACAAACAAACAAACAATAAAACCCAAATATTTTTAGCGTCTTCAGTGTCCTCATATGTTCGTGTATAAAATGATGTAGACTTGATCCTTATCAAGGGTGGCCAAGCACGGCGCTGTTTTCCAGCAGTGTCTGTATGTGGTCCAGGTGGCTGGGACTTCCCCTTGACCCATCAGGCAGTGCTCCCGAGAGATTTCCAAGCACATTCCTTGACTGAACTGAGAAGAGGGAACAGCTGCGGTGCACCTTCACCCTCGGATAAGCGTCACGTGGCATTTCCCTTCCTCCCCCAGATGGATGTCGATACCCCACATCAGTAGACATCTGCTCCTCCTTGTCACTATGGTATCAGATGTTTGTATGGTTCCATTCCAATTGATCCTGAGGGAGGATTTTGCCACTGTGATTGCTGTCCCCAGAGGGTGACAGAGCTGCTTCAGTCAGCAGGAGGTGTCTCTGTATCATCTTGGCCTTGCCTGCCACTATATCGAATTTCTGACTCTCAGACCAGACAGTCCTGTCTTTGCCTCCTTCATTTATGCAGGACTCCAAAATAAAAAAAAATCCCTTCGTGTTCATAATAAAATAATATAAGATCCGGATTTTTTTTTAACCATCTGCAGTAAAAAAAAAAAAATGCAAATTGCGTGGCTTATTTGCAAAAGTAGGCATTAATAACTGATATTTAAACAGGCTGTTTTAGCAATTTTACCGATATATTCGAGAGATTTTTCCAATAATTTGCACACTCAAAATCAATTTGAATACAACATGTAAATTGAATTTAATTTTTTTGATATAAAATTGTAGTTATCAGCTTGAACCATTAAATTTACTATTTAATATATGCTTTCCAGCTCACTCGGTTAGGATTTCATTGCGCCTTATCTATATAAATTTAATTAGGCTTGATATCATCAGTATATTATAGAACTAATTAAAGATTTAGATAAGTGCTGAGGGGGCTTATTGAAAACTCCATAAAGTTCCATTTGGAAAATGAGATAGACCCCCCAACCCCCCGCCCCAAGTTCATTGCAAGAGAACGAAACCGCACGCAGCATTTCTTGTGGCACCTCTGAAAAATTATTTAACTGGACTTAATGGACTTATCCCATTCTTTGAAGAGCTTTTTAATTACTCTGTATCTTTGTGCAGTCCAACAAACAGTTCTGATCTTTATTGAAAGGCTTTAAATCCTGCCTCTCCGGCCCTCCTGCGGGGCCGGCCGCCTCGTTCAGCGGGCCCGGAGAGGCCTTTCTCGACACTTGATTGAGATTGCATAATAGGTAATGGTATTTACCTGGCGAGACATCACTTCCCCGGGCGGAATCAACCTGGAGAGAGATCAGAGTGCTCACATAAACCCAGTCGGGGAAGAAAAGAAGCATCAGCACCCCTGACCCAAAAGGTGGGCCGGGCTCAGCTCCCCCCCGCACCCCACTCCATGCAGCCGGGCTGCTTTGAATAAATCATTCTCTGGCAATCACTTTGAGTCCCCTCCTATCTGCAGCTCCGGGAAAGAGAATAA
The DNA here is from genome assembly GCF_027595985.1 of Sorex araneus. Taxonomy (NCBI): domain Eukaryota; kingdom Metazoa; phylum Chordata; class Mammalia; order Eulipotyphla; family Soricidae; genus Sorex; species Sorex araneus. Next base: position 432,281,133 of record NC_073302.1, read on the forward strand.
AGCCGCTTCCCTTAAAGGATGGTAATTTCAACTAAGTGCTTTGTGTCTTCATTACAAAGCACAATAAAGCTTTTTTTGTCGTAAGGAGGCCACAGTTTTTTGTCAGTTGAATATGCACAGGAATACAGCTGCATCCCCCCCAACCCCCCCCACCCCCCACTTCCCGGGGCACTCAGCGATCCTGCCACAAATCTCCCCGGGCTTTTATTCAGCACATCAGACCCAGGAACACAATGCAGGTAGGAAATAAATGAATGGGGAAGGAGCTCACCCATGGAGGTCTTTCATGATGGCTTCCCCTACCCCCCACCCCTGCTTCCCGATGCAACCCCCCCCCCCACACACACACACAACGCCCCCACCAGCCAGTCGTCCAGAGGCAGCTGGGAAACTTGTAGGGCGTCCTGGAGGGGGTATCCTTGAATCAGTCTTCCCAAACAGGGTCAGTAAGTGGCTTTGCTCCCTCCTCGCCTAGACTGGGACACTCACATGTTTCAGGCATGGTGGCCCCAGGAGATGGTGTCAGCAGGAATGCAGGTTGGCTGGAGGAAGGAGCAGGGAAGGGTCTAGAGGCTGGAGGAGACTCTCGTCCTGTCTCCGTCTTTTGCCCACTTCCTCACCCAAAAAGCACTCTCGGTCCTCTCTTTGTATGACCTAAAATATATAGGGCCGTCAGGGGTCTCCGTCCACATCAGAGTCTATTGTTGTGCCCGGGACAATGGGTGCCAAATAGAAGGCAGACAGAGAGGCAGACACAATAATGCTGAAGCAGTAGGAGATTTTATTCCAGTTTACTGGGGTCTGCTATCTCACCCACAGAATGCTCTTGGTGGTGACCCCGACTCCAAGTCGCAAGCAGTTTATATAGGTTTCAAAGTTAAGCATACACTGTGGTAAATTAGTGGTCAGGCAACAGGGGTCAGGCAACAGTGAAACAGTAGTTTCCAGTAATAATATATGGTTACACAAGCTACTCATTCTTTACCGTTAACAAAAAAAGACAATTTCTGGGGCATTTTGAATGATTGAGCCCACTTGCCCACTTGCTGGGCGTAGGAACTTTTCCAGGTGTGTTCAGGTTGGCTAATTACGCCTTGTTTTATTGCAGAGAAACTGAATCTGTTTCAGTCTCTGGAACTGAACCTGAGGCCTACCTGATTTTTCTCATTTCCGCTTCCTGTCCGGGCACCAGTTTCACCCTTATAGTATAAGTGAGTGTATCCTCTGACAATGGGACAGCCCCTTTTGGATTCTCAGTGTAAAGATGACGTCATCGTCTTGGTGTGTGAAACCCCCACCTCCTCTCTCCTTGACACCCTGTATCCCTGAATGCAGATTATCCTGCGCCTGTTCCTAATTTCCCCACAGAGCTTACTTCCCCGTGGATTCTCCATACTGGACCTTAGTAAATTCATTCTTTCTTGGCTAACCTGTCACATGCTCTCCCAGCCCGGGAAGCAACTGAGGGGGGTGGGAAAAATTGTCCCGGGGGGGGTGGGGGCTCCAAGTCCAGTTAAGTGATAGGCTGTGAATTCAGGTGGAGAGAGATAGAGATGGAAAATCAGTGTCGATTCATGATATGGACCAAGACTTGATCTCGCCAACAAGATCCCTCAGTCTCAAGGTGTGACCAAGGCCTTTTCTGGAATATATCCATCACCATTCTCACTTCAGTCCCCGTCACGCGCAGAACCGAGGGGGCTGCTGGCTGTCATCTGTGCTATAGGACTCTGCCACTGCTCCACCCCGGGGCCCCCGTGGTAGACAGGCTGTAGCGTGGTCAGATGGAGGCGGGATCGTGATCTCCAGCCTGCCCCAGGGACTGAAGTGGAACATCGACATTTTCATTCGCTCTTCTTGTTGATTTAATTTTCTGGGGCCACCCTTGGCACTAGATGCTCCAGGTCTCCACCAGAGGAGCTGGGCAGGGCCAGGGAGGGAGGCAGGGCCGGGGTTGGCGCTCCCGACCTCACACCCACACAGCCGAGCTCACCCACCAGATCCAGCCCCCTTCCCCGGGTCAAATCATGCCATCCTGGCTGCCAGGGGGTGGCTGTGGGACTCCTTCCTTCCCAGCTGCTGTTTCCAAGTGCCCCCTTGGCATTTTCCTGCCCAAGAAGGCTTGCCAACTCTCCCCCCCCCGCCCCCACCTGAGAAAATATGTTCAACGGCAGTGTTTGTTTCCCCCACCATGCTGGAAACGTTTCCCTGAAAACGTCAGAAATGCTGGCCAAGGCGCAAATTCTCAGCAGCCGGGGAAGTCCGAAGTGGCCAAGACCCGGCAGGACCCTCTCCAGCTACCCTGTGGGGGTGATCTAGGGACCCGGAGGAGGAACAGCTCTTCCCCGGCCCTTCGGCCCCAGGTGACCAACTCCCAGCCTAGCCGCTAGCTGGCTGGAGCGTTCTTAGGTTCAGCGTCATAGCCCGTCACTCTCTGGAGAGGTGTCCCTCTGCTCGTGTGGGCCCAGGGCTGGCCCAGGCGAGGCCTGTGTCAGCAGTCACAGTGGTCCCCAGCTGGATTACCCGGAACCCATTTCTGCCAGGTACCCTGTGCGCAGAGCACGCTGCAGCTCTTGGAGGGCTGCCAGGAATGTGACCTTAGGGGTTATCAGTTGTAAGTAGAGCCCCTGAGGCATCTGTGTCCCCAAACTTGGGTTTGGGTGCCAACTGAGTGTCATTATTCCATAGGCCAAATTCCGGTAACTGCTGTTAGCCAGTCAGGTGGCCTCGGGTTTTATATATAAGTGTGTGTGTGTGTATGTGTGTGTGTGTGTGTGTGTGTGTGTGTGTGTGTGTGTGTGTGTGTGTGTGTGTGTATAAAATGGGCCAGGGAGATGGCTCAAAGAGCTGAGCACAGGCCTGCCATGTGCGGGCCCCTGCCTTGGCACCCAAGCACCCCCAGTTATAGTCCTTATAACTGCTAACACTGCTGGAAAAAAATATGTATATATTTTATGCCGGTGAGTGCTCAAAATGAGAAAAGTAAAGCTCAGTGAAGAGACGAACATGCGTATGAAGCAGGCATCACTGTAAATAAGGCTGCCGAAGGGCAGCCTCCCTATTGATAAGCTGACAGTTGAGCAAAAATGGGAGGAAATCTCTGCTAATCCTATATTTTCCTCCAACCTCTGTTCCTTTAATCCCATTGGATGCTCTTTTCTGATTTTCTTGCCCTTGATTTGCAGTATAAAGCCGTATGTCCCCTAACGAGTCCTTTTATTTTTTCCCCCTACACGAAGAAAGGCAACGTTCTAGCACTACACCTTGACTGTCCCCGCCTCCCTCCCCAGTGCTCGGTGACATTTGCCCTGCCCCCCTCCACCTCTCCATCCGCTGACTGTCTCTGCACATTAATTAAGGTATTAAGTGGAATCCGTTCTAAGCCAGTGTCCCTGCAGGTCACCGGATGCTTTTTCTTTTGAATTTGTTGCTCGGCCTGTATCGTTATCCTTTGTTTGTTTTTCGGCTTGTGTCCCGGGTAGCCATTCAGAATAAATTCATTTTGCTGGTTTTATATATATATATATATATATTTTTTGAGTCACCGTATGCATGGCTCACTGACAGTGAAATATGTATCAGCCACAGTGGTCATGTCATCCACCAGATTCACACGCTCTCCCCGGCCATCCATCAGCCTTGTCAGAGTCTGGGGGTCTTTAATTAGACCCTGCTGGATAGTGTACATATTTCCATTCGCTCCTTCTAATTCAATGTATTATTTCTTCTAATTGACAACCTCCCTGCATCACTTGTTCTTGGTTCTCTGGTGGCTCCTGTTGTAGCTTTAGTCTCCTTAGGTTTTTCCTCTTTCATGAAGAACCTAAGAGAGTTTAGTAAATTCCCCCTCCACTGCTGTTTACCCTGGGGATCTGCTGATTTGCATAGTCACACCTTGCGGATCATCTGTTGAATGGGTGGGGAGGGGGTTCTTCACCAGTTTCTCTCTTCTTGGTGCTTTACTTCTTTAAAATAGTCTTTTTTTTTTCTTTTTACTCAACAAGGTAGCAAAATCCCTCATAGTCATAATAAGATTTGTGCTAGGGTCCCAGACTGGAATCCCAAATCTCTGGCTCTGGGCTCAAAACTTGGTGACTCAACTTCCTTCCTTCCTTCCTTCCTTCCTTCCTTCCTTCCTTCCTTCCTTCCTTCCTTCCTTCCTTCCTTCCTTCCTTTTCTTCCTTCTCTTTCTCTTTCTTTCTCTTTCTTTCTTTCTTTCTTTCTTTCTTTCTTTCTTTCTTTCTTTCTTTCTTTCTTTCTTTTTTTCTTTCATTTTTTTTGTTTTGGGCCACACCCAGCAATGCTCAGGGTTACTCCTGGTTCTGCACTCAGGAATTACCCCCAGCAGTGCTTGGGGGACCATACAGGATGCCACAGATCAAACCCAGGTCGGCCCTGTGCAAGGCAAATGCCCTATCCATTGTTCTATCTCTCTGGCCCCAACCATTCTATCTTAAGCACCCCTAGCAGGGAACTGACCACCCACCTCCTTCAGCTTCTCTCTTTACACATGTCAGGAACCTGAGGAGGGGCTTTATCAGGGACCAAGGAGTGGAGCCAGAAGGCACTTTCAGAATTCGTCTAGCCCCCTGTTACTGTTGGCATTAAATCCTAATCAAAGTCACCCTCTCTGTGTCTATCCCCACAGACCTTTCTCCCCAGATTCCTGCAGGCCAAATAGAACTTAAATCTTATAAAGGCAGAAACACGTGCCCTGCTCCCCTTTCTGTTCTCCGCCCCTTCTCTGTCTGGGGCTTGGAAACGGGGCCGGGGGGGGGGGGGGGGGCCGATTCTGTACCTGGTCCAGGGCCTTCTGGTTCCATTTCCTTCCCCTTATACCAACACTGGGAAACAAAATGCGTCGTGGCAGATTGACAACTCCCAGATTCATTTTCCCTTAAATGAAAACATTTGTCTTCATTCCTTAAATACCTTTGATCTGGGCCTGGACTTTTTGTTTAAGATAGATAAAAGAAGCAAGAAGCTTCTTGAAGCCAAGGACTGTGCTTTTCTTTATCCTAATGTTTATGGTGTTATTAGAGCCACTTAGGCATTAGTAATATTACGAGGATTTCCTTTGAAGACACTCTGACTTATTTAGGAAAATGTTGGTGATTATTCCTTAGTACTGAGAGCACTACAGGGCCTCTGAGTTATGGTTATTCATCCTTTCTCAGCAGTTATTTCCCAGAATGCTAACCCGAGACATACGGAAGATTCCTAGCTTAAGGGCCATGGGCTAATTGGTAAACAATATGTACTTTTGAGGCCACCAAAGTGCATAATATTGCGTCTTTTTATATTAGATAAATTACTTTTTAAAATTAAAAGAACTCTAAAGTGATACTCAGCACAGCATGGTTCTCCTTAACCTGGACTCACCTTTTGATAATCAAAAATACATTTACAGGACTATGAGACAAACATAATTATGAAAGTAAAATGAGGGTCTAAATAAAAAATAATCACAGGACAAGAGGGTAATTCTATTCACTCTTTCATATTTCATTATTTGATAACATCAGAAGATGAATCCATCAGAATTGCTCTGGCAAGTGCAAACAGAAATGTGCCTGATCAATATTTATTAAAAACCTTCAAAATGGGAGCAGGAATTGAGCAGACTTCTTAATGGACTGAATAATTACTCGTACATTGGGGTTTGACCAAAGGCAGTGCCAGTCCAAAGAGACACAGTTTTAATTGTACTGAATTTAAAATGCGGTTCCTCCTCTAGCCCCGTTGTAGAAAACTTAATTTAAAAAATTATCTGATGTAGCAGAGAGTGACATAGGAATCCTTAAGTTGTTGAAGAGAACATTTCAACCATGGACGTTTATAAATGCAGTGTCCCCGGGGCAGGCCGAGCAAAATTTCTAGCTAAGGGAACAAAAATGTTTCAGTGATGGTAACTGAAGTTTGGGAGTGGGTCATCATTTCCGAAGGGAGGGGTCTTAGAGGAAGTCTCTTGTTCTGAGAAGCTGTTTCCTAAAAAGAACTAAAGTGGGGATGGAAAGATAGTACAGCGAGCAGGGCACTTGCTTTGCACACAGCTGACTCGGGTTTCATCCCCAGCATCCCATGTGATTCCCCGGAGATTGGAATGGCCAGGAATTCCTGAGTGCAGAGCAAGGAGTAAACCCTGAGCATGGCCAGGTGTGGTCCAAACCACTCCCCACCCCAACTCATCCCCCCCAAAACAGACTATCTGTTGGGATTAGAAAAGAGTAAAAGGTCTCTGAGAGGTATGAGCATAGCTGACTTCAACATCTAGTGTCTTGACCGGGGAGCTACACTTGTGCCCAGTGACACCCAGTGCTGTGACCCTGTGATTATTAGAATTAGGCCCATAGGTACTACCATGACCACTAGTTCTGTTAGAAAAGGGACAATGCAGTGCCACTGTGAAAGGCCATGGTTTTATATCACTATATATAAAAAAGTGTAGGTAATGACCCATTACAAAAGTCTAGAGAGGCCCAATCCCAATTGTGGCCACCTCCCAAAACTCTCCCTCTTGAATGACTCATAGTCTGTTGCCCCCAGCAGAGGAAGTATCTGCACTGGTCTTCTTCAAAGACCCACCTTCTCGATTGTCCTGATGAGAACGAACATCATGTCTTTGGGAACACTGTCAGGAGTATTCCCCCGGAACTGTTCCATGAGAGAACAGAAATCGAATTCATACACTAACTGTCCAAGAATTATTTAGCTTTTCTCTACTTTTGTTTGTTTTTCATTTGTATGTGGGAGAGGCAGTAACTGCAGCTATTTCAAATTAGAATTGGCCATCATGTCTGTAGTAAAATCTGAGCACTTCGATGAGGAAGAAAAATGAGAGCAATCATATTCTATTTGTTAATAAACCAATTTCTTTTCTGACACATGTAGGATTACCACCCAGTGTATTTGTGTGTGTGTGTGTGTGTGTGTGTGTGTGTGTGTGTGAGATCTGGAAAATACCTTTAGTTGAGTTTATACTTGTTCAGCATGTTTGCTAATCAGTCATCACTACATCTTGCCAACCAGTGGGGGAAGAGCCGAACCAGCTCCCATTGGGGTTTTTGTTTGTTGCATTTTCTTTTCCTTGCATTCATTTCTACTTAGACACTTGGATATACAATGCTGCTAGTAATAGAGTTTCATGCACACAGTGTTCCCATATAACTGCCACCAGTAGACTGTCAGTGTCCCTGCAGTGATGTCTCTAGGTCCTGTGCCACCCCCAACTGCACCCACCCCGCCTTGGCAAAATCAGTTCTGTAGGCAAGCACTCAGGTCTCTTACATCAGTCTTTTGTTACTCCCTTACTCTGTTTCTTTCTATTCCACCTACGAGTGAGATCATTCTCTGTGTGCCCCTGTTCCTCGCTCTTCACTCAGCACGATCCCCTCTGGTTCTGTGCAGGGTACAGGAGATTAATGGCAGGACGTCATCTTTTCCTGTAGCTAAGTAGTATCCCTTTCGGTATATCTAACCACAGTTTCTGTACTCCTACATCCAAATCCATTCATTTGAGTGGAAGCCCACAATTTTTAAGGAGCCAATTAGCAGGTGCAGTAAATAATTTAGAATTTTAAAATTATGATGCTTAAATAGCATCTACTATAACATTTTGGCTTTCTTTATGGGCACTATACATTTTTAAAGCTAATAGCATTTGCCTAAGGTTACACATAGCTACTTGAGAACAGGGAATTTAAAAAGGGTTTACTGGAATCTAAGTTTAGTTAATATTTTATTTGTTTGTTTGTTTGTTTGTTTTGGGGGCAATACCCAGCAGTGCTCAGGGCTTACAGCTCGCTCTGCACACAGGAATTCCTCCTGTTGGGACCATATGCAGTGCCAGGAATCAAACCCCGTCAGCCACATGCACGGCAGGTGTTCTACCCATTGTACTGTTGCTCCAGCCCCTTGGAGCTGTCTGGAGTGTTTACTTCTCCAAGCCTTTTTGTTCTATGTCTCCAACCATTATGAGATGATTACCTGATACATGGGTATTTTTCAGTGCCTTTCTTTTCCTTTCCCATGTCCCTGTTTATTATCACGTGGAATCAGCAGACAAAGCAGGAATCAGATATTCCACCTGACACAATCTAGTGACCCACCTACCACTGAGATTTTACTTAAGTACGCAAGAATGCCGCTGCTCTGCTATTGGCCAAAAAAGAATGTGGTGAGCTACACAATAGTTAGGTACAGGTGATGTTTCGTTTGCTTGTTTGGGGGCCACAGCCAGCCATGCTCAGGGCTAACTTCAGGCTCTGCATTCTGGGATCATTCTTGGTGGGCTCGGGGAACCCTATGGGATGCCACGGATTCACCCTGGGCTAGCCACGTGCCAGACCTTACCTGCTGTACTATCTCTCTAGCCCTCAGCTTCATTTTTCTTCCTTTGAAACTTGACATTGAAGAAGGGTTTAGGCCATCAATTTCCCCTTCCTCAAGTGATGAATGAGAAGGTCAGTCAGCTTTTGAATGGAAAGACCACTTCTCCAGACCCAGCTTGGTGGGCCAGAAAAGGGGAGGTAAAGAGAGGAAACAAATAAAAAGAGCTGAAAACCATCCCTGTGATTCCTAATGCCAGATTTACCAAATGACTTCATTATTTGAATTCGAGCCCTTAATTCCCAGAAGAAATCCGGTGTTATCCAAAGATAGCAGCAGAGTGTATAAATCAATTTTGAATTGCCACAATGCTGGCTTGTTCCATTACAATAGACAGCAGAGAGTTGAGTTCTTCTGTGGATTTTAATTCACATTCCCTAAAGCACAACTCAAACGAATTTAACACACCAGTTTTTTGCAATTAGAACTTTTTTTCTGTTCAGTTTCAAATATTTCTGTATTATGGTGGCTTTGAAGTGAGCCCAAAGTTGGAAGTCTTTCCTTTCAAGGCCTCCAACAAACCACTCACAATTCTCTGTGACTCTGTTTGCTCGCCTGTGAAATACAGATGATTACAGCACCTCCTTCAAAGGGTTGGATACCTTGGGGCTGGAGTGATAGCACAGCGGGTAGGGCGTTTGCCTTGCACGCAGCCGACCCAGGTTTGAATCCCAGCATCCCATATGGTCCCCTGAGCATCGCCAGGGGTGATTCCTGAGTGCATGAGCCAGGAGTGACCCCTGTGCATCACTGGGTATGACCCAAAAAAAAAAAAACCCAAAAGTTTGGATACCTTAAGATATCTAAAAATGTAGCAATCTTAGTACTCTTAGCAATCAAGACATATCCCTAAGCCAACAGGGCGCATAACTATGTATCTGGAAAATATGCTTTCCACTCAGGGATTTTAGATTCCGAACCCACCCTAAGAGAGGCTGATGGGGACTGGAGGCATGGCCAGTGGTTCACCACATGTTTTGCATGTGTGAGGTTCATGGTTTGGTGCCCCATACCACCAAAACCAAGAAACAAATTAATCACAAATAATGGGAGGCAACTAGCTGAGCTTTCCCCAGTGACCCTGGGCAGTCCCTATCTTTGGGGCATTCCTCTCCCCAAAACCAAAACTTTATCCACCACCTGCAGATATAGGACTGAGTTGCTTTGGGGTGGGAATAGCTTGTTCCCTGGGATTTACAGAGAAAACAGAAACTGATAGCAGTCACTTCCAGGGATGCAGTAATAACTGGACATGCCAAGGGGAGGAAGGGCTGGAGAAGGAGAAAGGAGAGGCTTCTGAACAGCTCTTGGAGAAAAGCAGGAAGGGCACTGATACTCAAAGGATGAAAAATAAAGGGCAGCACCAATTTTCTTATACAGGCATGCATAGCTACATCTATTAAAACCCACCAAGTAGGTTTTAAAGTGTCCAGACTACATGTTTATTAAGCGTGTGGGGAGAGGGGCTGGAGAGATAGTACAGTGCTCAGGGCACCTGCCTTGCATGCAGCTGACCAAGGTTCAAGTCTTGGCATCCTGTATGGTCCCCGCAGCAGTTCCAGGAGTAATTCCTGGATGCAAGGCCAAGGGTAGGTAACCCCTGATCATCACCAGATATTCCCCTCCCCGCAAAAATAAAGTCTGCAGAGATAGATATTATCACAAGTTCTTGATTAGAAGATTAATTGATGCAACCTTTTAAAAAATGCAGCATGATAATATGCTGAAGTCCTAAATGGGTATACTTGCCTTTTAACTAATCTTGCTTTTGGAAGTCTAATGCCGGGGGGAAGTCTTATAACTAGAAGAAACTGATGAATCCAATTGTGTTTGGTCTTAAATATTTCAACTACAAGGAAAAATTAGGAGAACATTACACAGTGGGACGTGGTGGAGGGCCTAGAAATCAATGCTAAAATGGGCTGCATTTGGGATGGAATTGTATGTCACCCTTTCTCTGCCCCATCTTTCTGGTTAGCCCATATATTCATATATTCTGTAGACACATGGAGGAGTTTGATAATCCGAGTAAGATAGTTATTTTTAAACTTTGAAAAAAAAAATCTGCTCAACTTACTGAAATGGCTTTCAGATCCTTCCTAGTGTAGTCATTTTCAGAAGTGACTTATGACTTATGGAATTATGGGGCAGAAAGAGTTACAAACAATATCAAAACAGAGAAGCAAAGAAACACAAGGAGTAACCGTCTATGAAGAAAGTCATCCTGAGGGCAACAGGTAGGACTAATCTGTTTGCAGCAGAGGCAGAATATGAGCACTGCCCTTTTGTAGACTATGAAACTCAGCTCTGTGCTGTCACAACCCCTCTTCCTGTCAGTGTACCCGCTCCCTTGCCTCTCATTGGGAGCTGTTTTTTAGAGGCACGAAAGCAAAGGGATAAAAACCATGTGAGGAGAAGGAGGAGCACCTGGAATGTTCCAGGCAGAGCTTTCCAGAATAACAACTCTGTTCCACGTCAGGCACTTGGCCCCTAAGCCCTCTGGGCTATGAAAGACTTGCAGTCCTCGGTACGAGCCAGAAAATGTTCAAATCCAGGGGTCAGAGCGATAGCACAGCGGGTAGGGCGTTTGCCTTGCATACGGCTGACCCAGGTTCAATCCCCAGCATCCCATATGGTCCCCCAAGCACCGCCAGGAGTAATTCCTGAGTGCAGAGCCAGGAGTAACCCCTGAGCATCGCTGGGTGTGACCCCCCCCAAAAAAAAAAAGAAGAAAAAAGAAAATGTCCAAATCTAGTATGTATTCCCCTAGCCTGTCCAGGCAGCAGAGTTAAATGGCATCTGGTATTAAAACCCCTTGCCCCAGAAGACAGCGCTTTTGAGTATATGATGATAAACACCTGGCTTTCGTTTTCCTGGAGCCTCAATACGTGTAGATAAATTATTTACCCCAACTGGACTACCTGGTTTCATTTCGGCATGTCAGTGTTCATCATGGAAACTCATTCTCCTAATACAGTCGGGCGGAGGAGGCCTGGTCCCCTTCTCTCCTCCTGGGGCCCTGTGTGACGGCCCTTCCCCCCACCTCCGGCTCTGGCTGTTGCTATGCTACTTTCGTGTAGTCTTGGCTACTGGGGTACAAGTCTAAAAGATGAATGAATTTCATTCTGTCTTTAAATATTTATGTTTCTTTATGACATAATATATCATCCTGGTTATGGGAATTCCCCCCCACACACACACATACACACACATATACACCCTAACTGTAGAAAATACACCATCAGTTACCTGTCAATTTTGTTTAATAACTTAGCTTTGCAGTTCTTGGCCATTTCACCGGAAGCTCTTGAAGACTCTAGTGGTCTCTGGGATTTATAAAGGTCTTCACTGTGCAGAGGATATTGAAACATTAAGGACTTAAGTGCCTGCCCTTTATCACAGTCACACAGGAGGATCCGGGGCTAGAAATCCAGACATCTTTGTTTTGTTGTTTGCTCCCAGCATGGAACAGTAGCCTCTGTAGCAAGGCAGCCTGTATCCCTGGTAACAATTCATCAGATTTTTCAAAAGAAATCCAATTTCATCTGGGCTGGATGGGTTCCACTGTTGCTTCTTTAGGATCGCTGATGAAAATATCAACATCCTAAATCAAAGAAGCCCCGTTCTCTGGCTTTAATCTCCACGGAAAGCATCCCTTGCTGCATTTATCTCTCCTCTCCTTAATGTTTAGGTTCTTGACTTGAGAAAATAGAAGTTGTTCTGTGACTATTTCTCTCCCAGAATGACTCTGGTGTGAGGCCCTGCCTGTCCCAGAACCTCTGGGCATCGCCCTCTCTGCAGGTGGGGGTCTCAGGACTGCTTCCCCCAGCTCCCCCAGGCTCCCCGGCTCCCTGCATCAGGAAAGCCACCAGGCTGGAACAATCCACTATCAAATACGTTCCGGGTTTGGAAGAACCGAGGCCCCAGTTCCTTCTTACCCCCGTGTTATAAATCTAAATTTGTAGTTGTGTTCTTCTTGAGGGACTGGAGCAATAGCACAGCGGGTAGGGCGTTTGCCTTGCACACGGCTGACCCGGGTTCATTTTCTCCATCCCTCTCAGAGAGCCCGGCAAGGTACTGGGAGTATCCTGCCCACACAGCAGAGTCTGGCAAGCTACCTATGGCATATTGGATATGCCAAAAACAGTAACAAGTCTCACAATGGAGACGTTACTGGTGCCCGCTGAAGCAAATCGATGAGCAACAGGCTGACAGTGACAGTGACAGTTAGGCTTTGAAAAGAAGTTCCGGGTTTCTGGTCTGCGCTTATGTCCAGATGTGCGAAGGGTATGCCGACGCAGAGGGCTTGAGAGATCCCTCCAACCCCAGAGTTGGTTGGGGCCCCTACCCGTTCTGTCTCCTTGGTCCTGGCCAGACCCTTCCTGTCTGGGCCTGGGAAGGCTCCTGTGTACTTGAAGGAGCACTGCCTTACACCGGCTATCATGGGGGGGGGACATACCGGGAGCCCAGCTGTATCTCCCGGATGCTAAAAGACTTCAAGAGTCACAGTCTAAGCCCCGCAGGCTCACGGAGGCCTGGTTTGTAGCTTTCTCTTGGTTTCAAGAGAGCACATGGCATTGTTCTCCCTTGTGAACCTTCCAGAACCTTCATTGTTCTGCCCTGAATATTCGAATGCACATTTCTCTCGTAGGCTCTTTGTTCCACCACTCAGGGTCAGTGGCCTCAAAGTTCAATGACCCTGAACTCCCCAACTTTTGTTTGGTTCGATTTGGGGGTTACATCCAGCAGTGCTTAGGGGCTCTGCTGGGCTGGATGCTCCACAGTGACCCCGGAGGTGCTCTGCGACCTCTGGGACCGTATCTGGTGCTGGGGATCTGGGCAGGGGTCAGCCACATGCAACGTGAGTGCCTTTCCTCCTGTACTATCTTCCAACCCTCGAGTCAACTTTGTGCTAACTTGGAATGTACAACTCGGGATGGTCCCTGTGCCCCGCAGAGTTCCTGGTGGGCGGGAGAGAGAGCCTCTAGTCCTCACCTCACAGTTCTTGATTGACTTCCCTGACCTGACGTCACATTTCCGTCTTCTGTGCTCTTCATCCTGCACCAGTACTCCACAGCTGCTGCTCGCCCCAGTCTCCCTGGGTAACTCTGCCCTGCCTTTATTCTTCCTTTTTTTCTTTTTTTTGGCTTTTTGGGTCACACCTGGTGATGCTCAGGGATCACTCCTGGCTCTGCACTTAGGAATCACTCCTGGTGGTGCTTGGGGGAACATAAGAGATGCTGGGGGTCCAATCTGGGTCATCGCCATGCAAAGCAAATACCGTCCCCACTGTATCATTGCTCCACCCCTCCCTTTTCCCTTCAAGTTTCCTTTGCAAGCCCTGCCTGACAGTGCTCTTTCCTTGGTGAATGACACAGGCCTGAGCCTTTGCCCTCCGCTCAGCGTGGCTTGGTCTCTCCTTCCCTTGCTGGCCTTCAGAGCTCTCATGCATCACTTTCAGCCCCTGGAAACTTACTTTATTCTATTTTCTAATGTGATTTTGGTTTGTTTGTTTTTGCCACACCAAGTAGTGCTCAGGGCTTCCTCCTGGAACTGTACTCAGGAATCACTCCTGACAGTGCTCAGAAACTCTGTGTGGTGCTGGGGATCAAACCCAGGTCGGCTGCATACAAAGCAAGTGCCCTACCCACTTCACTCTCTCTGCAGCCCCACATTCTTCTTCTGTTTTCAATAATTTTTTTTTTTGCTTTTTGGGTCACACCTGGCGATGCACAGGGGTCACTCCTGGTGCTGCACTCAGGAATTACCCTGGTGGTGCTCAGGGGACCATATGGGATGCTGGGAATCAAACCCGGGTCGGCCGCGTACAAGGCAAATGCCCTACTGGCTGTGCTATCACTCCAGCCCCACGATAATATTTTTAATCCGTGCAGCAGGAGCCCTGCCTTGGAGTGGGAGACTTGGATACTACCCTGGCACAGCCTTGATCTCTCTGAGACAAAAGCCACGGCTTCCCGCCTCTCTGGTCTTCAGTTTTGTCATCTGAGAATGGGGAGAAACAGCTCTCTCAAAAGAGTGAGGGTTCAGTGGCATCGCGCCTTGAAATTCTCTCCGTCCACAGAAGCACAACCCACTTCTCGCCCCCTTGCCGACTTGTCTTTGAGCCCCTGAGAGCCAAGTCTTGCTCATGATTACTTTCCTCGATTACAGTAACACAATAACCACCTCATTATCATATTGCTAATAATCATTGTTTATGAAGCATGCGGAATTGGGTCAGGCACCCTTCCAAGTGCATTAGATGATTAATTCTTCTAATAACCCGAGGAGCTCAGCACTGTGATTTTCCTAGTTTGTGGTAGGGGGGAAAAAAGATATATATATATATATATATATATATATCCTTTATATATTTCACATATATGACTGATCCAGTGGTTCAGACAAAAGTGGTTGGTCTTGCCTGTGTGATTATTTCCCCTCCTCTTGTTCCTGGGCCTCCTCTTCTCTCTCCTTGGCTCTCTCCTAAGAAAAGCTTGAGTGATTGTTGATGGAGTAGGGGACTTTCCCCCTCGGTCTCCATGTAGACCCAGGCTCATGAGGAGAGAGAGCTTAAGGTGCTCCAGGGAGGCAAGGGACAGGCCCCTCTGGTAGGTAGGTATCACTGTCATCCCGTTGTTCATCGATTTACTCGAGCGGGCACCAGTAATGTCTCCATCACTGGTAACATTATGAGTTACCATAACAAAAGTGAGCCTTGTTGTTGCTGCTTTTGGCATATGGAATACACCACGGGGAGCTTGCCAGGCTCTGCCGTGTGGGCGGGATCCTCCGGGTAGCTCGCCGGGCTCTCTGAGAGGGACGGAGGAATAGAACCCGGGTCGGCCGCGTGCAAGGCAAAACCGCCCCCCTACCCGCTGTGCTATCGCTCCAGTCCAAACATTCGACTGGCCCAGAGCAAGGTCCTGCGGGCGCTAGGAGAGCACTCCCTGATGAGCCCTGTGCTGTCCTCTCCCGCAGGCAGTACTATGAGATGCTGTACAACACGGCCGACGAGCTGCTGAACCTGGTGGTGGACCAGGGCGTGAAGTACACGGAGCTGGAGTACATCCACGCACTGACCTTGCTGCACCGCAGCCAGACAGGCGTGGGCGACCAGACCACCCAGAACATGAGGCTGCAGCGGCTCAAGGAGATCATCTGCGAGCAGGCCGCCATCAAGCAGGCCACCAAGGACAAGAAGATAACCACGGTGTAAAGGGGCCTGCTGGGGGGGAGGGGAGGGGCGGGGCGGGGCAGTGACCGCAGCCTTCTTTCTTTAGCACACTCCTTCCTTTGGCCTGCTCTCAGCTGGCTTGGTTTCCTCTGTGGATAAAGCGCAGGTGTCAGGAGTTTCCATTTTTGACTTCATCTCTGTGCTTCAGTGTTGGTGGGGGGGTGAGGTGGGGAGGGTGTCCCAATACAGAATGTTTGGGGGATTGTTTGTTTGTGTTTGTTTTGATGGACTGTAATGTAGGCACTTCCAGGGGGGCGCTAGGTGGATGGCGAGGCAAGTATCCAATTGTTGATTAAAACACGAGTGACAAATGTTTTGTTTCTTGGACCAGAGCTGTCGTACAGTGGGTAAGGCGCTTGCTTGCCTTGCATGCAGCCAACCTGAGTGCAATCCTCAGCATCCCATATGGACTCGCCCCCCCCAGCACCGCCAGGAGAAATTCCTGAGTGTAGAGCCAGGAGTAACTCCTGAGCATCACCGGGTGTGGCCCAAAAAGTCAAGAGGGAAAAAAAAATTGTTTTGTTTCTCATTCTACGATCTTTTGGAAAGTAGGTTGTTGCTTAAGCTGCTGCCCTTCCCGCAGCCACTCCCTACGGTTCTGTTGTATAAACAAGAGGGTTTCTTTATTCTGTGTCTTGACAAGGTAGGGAAATAAGGGAAGGTGCCTCGACTTCCATCTCTATTGCCAAGTCAAAGCAGTGGCTTCTCAGCTGGCTTTTTGTTGTCAAGACTTTTTTAACAAGACAGGATGTAATATTCTTTTTCTCCATCCTGGCAAAACTTCGTATGCAGTAACTTGTGCACAAGTCGCTGGTTGGTTTATTGCCATTTTTTCTCCCCATGCAAAATCAAAAGCCATGAAATTAGTGAAAGAAAAGTGGAAGCATGCAGGATGATTCGACCTTCCTCTAGATCTAGATCGTCCCTCCTTACTTTCCAGGGGAAAGAAAGGGTGATGAGGGAACATTGGATCCCACGTGAAAGTGACCGATGATTATGTAGAGGTCTTTCTCGCCTTGGAGAGTAGCTCCCCCATGCTTGACTAAAGGGGGAGACCAGGGCACAGTCTTTCCAACCTCCTCCGTATGTGCCCCATTTCTCACTTCCTCCCTGGGGTTGTGGGCACTCCCCGCTCCTGGCCGTCTGGGCCCCACTCCCCCCAGACCACCATGCTTTCTTACCACCCACAGTTGATATGTCATGGAAGGAAGCAGTGCACTGACAAGGATGTGGGCTGGGCTGTCAAGGACCTCCCCCCGCCTCGCCCAGGAAGGAGAGCTAGAAGCAAGACCACCACTGTCACGTCTTAATGCTATGATGGCTGAGAATTTGTCAATGATTTGTACGGCCTTTGTCTTGTTGGGAAAAGCAAATAAATAAATAAATAAATGAATGAATAAATAAAATGTTTGGAAAAGCTAAAATGTCTTGTAGTGTGTTTATTTTTTATTCAGCTACCCTTCCCCCCTATAAAGCCAAATGATACGAGGCCCAGGGGGCCAGATTTCAGACAAAATGGATGCCATTATTATACGCCCTGAAGACAGAGGATGGGAGCTGGTCTCAGGTCTATCACTGCAGGATGTTCATGCCAAGACTTCATGTCCAAACATGAAGACCGGGTCTGGAGCGATAGCACAGCGGGTAGGGTGTTTGCCTTGCACGCGGCCGACCCGGGTTCGATTCCCAGCATCCCATATGGTCCCCTGAGCACTGCCAGGAGTAATCCTGAGTGCATGAGCCAGGAGTAACCCCTATGCATCACTGGTTGTGACCCAAAAAGAAAAAGAAAAAAAACATGAAAACCACTGCCTAAATGTGCACTTGCCGGCCCAAAGGCCAAAAAAAACAGGCCTGGCCAGAAAGGACACTGCAAACAAAGCAAAGCAGCACCACCTCCTCCTTCTGCAAAGCCACATGGGCCAGACGAGACTGCTCTCCGCATCCAGGGGAGCTCAGGAGGAAACATCCTGAGGTGGCCCCTGACCTCGAGGGAAGGGGACTGTGAAGTGAAGGGTCCAGCCTGGTCACTCAAACACAAGGCCCCTGGGCAGTAGTTGCCCGCAGAGAGCACATCCTCTCCTCATCACTATCACGAACCAAGGGGTACTTCAAATGGCATCCCTTTTTATGTCCGACACGACCCGAATCTTAAATGCTACCTTGCTCCCTTCTGTGGATGCAAACATTTTCCCAGGGATGACAAAATCTTAACGAAGCCCTGGCTGGCTTAGCGCATCTCGGAGTGAAATCCTTGCCAAAGGGGCTCTAACGCTAAGGACAAGGTGTGACTCAGGATGCCTGGGCACGTTGTGTTTTCAAGGTTTCTGATAGTGGCTTCGATCACATTGTGTTATTTTTGAAGGTCTCCGTTATCACCTTTCATGACACCTCTTAATGCATGAACAATACTCTGGATAGTATGTCCTTTACCTCCAGAGTACAGGATTTTTTTTTCTCTTCTCCAAGTCTTTAATCCTAGAACAGCATTTTTATTCCTATCTCACAGCAGGGTCTTGTCATCTTATTGCCCAGCTGAAACTTTCCCCTTTTCATATCAACTTGCATCTTTGCCGTCTGGGTGGGGACCGTCCTCACACTGCCTGTGTGTCCAAGTTCTGAAAGAAAAACTCATTTTTGAAAAGACAAATTTTGCTCAATCACATCTGGGGGTCCTAGAGCAATCGTACAGCAGGTAGGGTGCTGGCGTTGCACACGGCTGGCCCAGGATTGATCCCCAGCACCGGAGAGGGAGCCCTGTCAAGAGTAATCCCCGAACTCAGAGCCCGAAGTCAGCCCTGGGCACTACCAGATGTAGCTCGATAAAACAAAAACAAACAAACAAAAAAAATCACAGGTGGGGCCTGAGTCCTCGAGAATAATCTATACTTAGGGGGGTCTCCACCTGGAGCCAGGGCCCTCTGTCTCTGTCACTGAAGCCCTAGCCACTTATTGGAAAAATGACACTTTTCATTCCACCTGAATGTTTCCTCCCACCTGACAGGCATTGGTTTCTGTTTCAAAGGGCTGGGGAAGAAAAAGCCAAATCTAGCCGAGGTGAATGGGCCACCAACCCCTGATGAGTCTTTCTAACAAATCCTATCCACAAGGGTCTTCACACCAACGCCTTCCTTCGTTAGGTCCCAAAGGTCTAATTTCCTGTGACGGCCACTGTGATGTGAGGTTTGTGTGGTGGTGAACACAGCCAACGGTCCCTTGGGGACACGGACTTTACCCCCCAGTCCTTTTTTCTCTGGGGACATCCTGTTGTCCTCTCATCCCCCAGGCCCTCCTTCCATGGAGGAAGACGTCCTCTGGGAATGAGGTCTGGAATCTTCTAAACTTCCTTCCCGAGTGGGTGTTCAGAACCGTGTCTCCAGGGCCTGGACATTCACCCCGTACCTCATTCATGGAGCCATTGATTTTCCCTCTACTTTCCTTTTTGGGTCACATCCGGTGATGTTCAGGGGTTACTCCTGGCTCTGTACTCAGAAATTACACCTGGTGGTGCTCAGAGGACCTTATGGGATGCTGGGAATTGAACCAGTGTTGGCTGCGTGCAAGGCAAACGCCCTACCCCCCATGCTATCGCTCCAGCCCCAGCCCTGTATTCTTGCTGTGATGCCAGACTGTGTCTGCCACCAGGCACACTGAGGCCCAGACCTCTCACAGCGAAGAAGGCCCCTCCCTGAGGAGAGAAGGTGACGAGAAGGAAGCCAAGCCTCAGTCCTGCCAGCAGACGCATCCCAGGAAGCAGTGTCTGGGCTGAGAGGCGCACACCTCTGCCTCCCAACCATCATCTTAAGGCTCAGGGAGGTCTGGCAAAGTGCGCCTAATTTGGAGAGAGGCACATAAGGTACCGAGAACAGGAAAACACAGAATCACTGGGCTCCGCCAAGGTCCCGACTGGGTCCTAATTAGGCACCGTTGTTCTAAGAAGAACCTCCTGACTACGCCTGTGTCCAGACGTGACACCGTGCAGAGTCTCGTTTCTGAAAGGGAGGTTGGTGTGGGGGGTGGGGGAGGTGCCCAGCCGGAGGTGCTCGGCTCGATTTGGCGGTGGCGGGCCTGCCTGCAGCTCTGAAGAGAGAGCGAGTGTGAAAGGCCTGTCCCAGCTCTACACCTGCAGACGACCCATCCGGTGCCGGCCGGGGCTGGGCTGTCACGAGTCAGACCTCATTATCCGGAGTGGAATGAAGCTGCGAGTTTGTTTCTCTCCGAGGGCACGGGGCCTCGAGCACAGCAGAAGAATCTCTGCTCAGAGAGCGAGGTGTGAGCGTGATGAGACGCGCGTGATTCGAGGGGGTTGCTTTACCACACACCTCAGGGCTGGGGTAGAGGGTAGGGGGTGGGGGGAGCCTTTCACCGGATGCTTCTTCTGTTTGTAATTAGAAAGACGGCCAGGACGTCTTGCCCCCCCTGAAGAAGGGAACCTTGGACAGGGGAGGTGCGGTGACCTGTGAAAGCCTCTGCAGGCTTCACTTCCAGAGCGTGCAGGCTGCTACCACGGCGGGAGAGTGACAGATGCGGGTAAGGTGAGTCCCCATCACACGCTATCTCAGTAATGGGGGGCGGGGGAGAGAGAGAGCCATAGAGGCAGGCTGGGACTGGGGGTGATGGGAGGGAAAATAATTGGGGACACTGGTGCTGGGAAAGTGGAAGGGTCGGGTGTTGGAACAGTGTATAACTGAACCTAATCATGAACAGCTTTGTGAAGGTCTAGCTCACAGTGATCCAATAAAAAAAAATCTTTTTTAAAAAAGGAGAAAGAAGGGGCCGGAGTGAAGCGATAGTACAATGGGTAGGGCATTTGCCTTGCATGCGGCTGACCTGATTTCGATTCCCAGCATCCCCTATGGTCCCCCAAGCACCACCAGGAGTGATTCCTGAGTGTAGAGCCTAGAGTAACCCTTGTGCATTGCTGGGTGTGACCCAAAAAGCAAAAAAAAAAAAGAAAGAAAGAAACAGGGTCTGTAATTTCTGCTGACTTAATGCTTCATTCTCTATTGGAGAAAAAAAGCCATCAGCCTTCTCCCAATCCCAAACTCGGTGATTCGACTGAAAGCAAGTGTTTGATTGATGTGCCGTGAAGGGTGGGGGAAGCCAGGAGTGCCTTTTTTTCTTACTATTGGTATTTGTGTGTGTGTGTGTGTGTGTGTGTGTGTGTGTGTGATGTTGGCTGGCGGGTAATCCATTTATGAAGCTCACACTACACAGCAGCTGCTGGCCTAAATGCTTTACCAGGTTTTCCTGCTGAATCTTCATGTTCATCTTGGGAGTTCTGTGCTCTAATTCCTCCTGCTTAGAAGAGGAAGACGCGGCTCAGAGTAAGCCCTTGGCCGCAGGCAGATGCCAATGTCAGGTCACCTTTGGAACCCGTCTCTTCTGTTCCCCTCATCCTGTGGGCAAAGGGCAGGAACTCAAGTGCTTCCAGAAACCTTCTTTGGAAACTTGGCACCTCCCCTGGCTGGCTCTGTCCTTTGCGGGCCCTCAGTCTGAGCACTGAATTTGGAGTTGTCTTTTCCGCATCCCCAAGCTCTTCCTCAGCCCCCTCCTGCCTGAGCCCAGCCTCGTAGTCAGAATATCTACAGAACCCTTGAAACCCAAAATTTGGGCCTAGGGATTGAATCCAACCAGCTGGAAGCCAGCCTGTGAGCCACGCCCCAGCCAAAGGCTGCAAGGAAAGGAGGGGAGTTGAATGCTCAGTTCACATAATCCACTGAGCCTGGCTCAAAATGTCAACCGCGGCCTTTTGCAAGCGGTTTATGATGTGCACACAAGTTATTCAGCAGAGAGTCTCTTGCCTGCACGCCTGGCTGTCTTCCCCGGGGCCCCTCAGAATGGATGGGCTCCAGCTTCCCTCCCCACCCTGAGCAGAGCTCCCGGCGGCCGAAGACCACCGGAACCTAGCTACAGCCATGCTGGAGGCCCCTCTCAACATGTTCGGACAGGCCTCATGCATGAAGGTACCGGCAGAGGAACCCAGGTGTGTGTAATCCCATCAACGGCCAACATCCAGAGAGAAACTTAAAAGCAAGCTCTCTGAAGCTGTATCTTATAGCCTACTTCTCCCTCTGGGAGAAACTGGCAATCTTCTGAGAGTTTCCTGCCCACATGGGACAGCCTTGCAAGCTTTCCATAGTGTATTCATATGCAAAATCCAGTAACAAGCTGGATCTCATTCCCTTGACCCTGAAGAGCCACCAGTGCAACATCGTTAGGAGGGCCGAGTCGAGATGGACTTCTAAGATCTCAGGGAAAGGACGAAATGAGATGTTACTGAGCCCGCCCGAGAAATCAGTGATTAACGGGATTTTGTGATTGTGATCGTGATCATTTTGTGTTCATGCAGCATGATACAAGCATGAAATGGATGTTTGCTTGTTTGAGGTTGAGAGGGATGTCAGAGATCAAACCCAGGGTACTCCTACATGTAAGAGTATCCATGCAAAGCATGAACTCCTAGGGTCTGGAGAGATAGTACAGCAGGTAAAGTGCTCGCCTTGCATGCAGCTGACCCTATTTGATCCCTGGAACCCTATTTAGTCCCCCACCATCACTACCCGGAGTGATTCCTACATCCAGAGCCAGGAGTAAGCTCTTAGCACCACCTGGGGTGGCATACAAACAGAAGCACGAGCTCTGCCATTGAGCTGCACCCACAGTTCCTAATGTTTGTGGTAAGCCACTGGAGGTAGGGGGTTATTGGTTAATGCAGTATAAACTTCCCTGTCCTAACTGATTCATAGACCATGAGGTTGACCAAGAAGCAAAAGAGTACAGAAGTTTTAGAAGCAGGATTAAGTTATCATCGAAGAGAACTATGTGAGCGCAGTGATAGGAACAGGAACCAAACGTAGAGGCTCCAGACTGGAACTTTGCCAGCATCAAGTGCTTCGTTGGTCCTCGTTTGTCCTAGGGACCAGGGCAACAGGGATGACAGCCCATCCCCCTTTATTTCTGCTTTGCATTCTATGCCTCCTTGCCTTTATTGTAGCTCCTGTAGTATTAGTGATCTGTCTGCATAGGCCTTTGTTCAGTGTTTCTTTTTTTTTTTTTTTTTTTTTTGCTTTTTGGGTCACACCTGGCGATGCACAGGGGCCACTCCTGGCTCACTCAGGAATCACCCCTGGCCGTGCTCAGGGGACCATATGGGATGCTGGGATTTGAACCCGGGTCGGCCGCGTGCAAGGCAAACGCCCTACCCGCTGTGCTATCTCTCCAGCCCCTGTTCAGTGTTTCTAACTAGTCATAGGAAAGCGTCTATATAGACCCAATACATGAAGAGAAGTGATATATGTTATAGTTGTTATTAAAATTCACGGGCTGGAGCAAGCTACCGAGAGTATCGAGCCCGCGTGGCAGAGCCTGGCAAGCTACCCGTGGCGTATTGGATATGCCAAAAACAGTAACAATAAGTCTCTCAATGAGAGACGTTACTGGTGCCCGCTCGAACAAATCGATGAGCAATGGGATGACAGTGACAGTGACATTAAAATTCACAGACTCTACATTTTCACTGAGGTCTAATCATCTTCCTAGACCAGCCCTTTGCTTCCAGAAGCTTCCTGGCACAGTCCCATTCCACGGGTCGGACAATTCTGTGCCCCTTGATCCCCACAGTCAAGTTTCCATCCTCTGACAACTCGGGCCTCTTTGCCGACATGCAGGAAAGACAGAGAGAAAATCATTTTTACTTCTTCCACCTTCATCGGCAATACGTTTCGTGTTGCTTATATGTCTCAGATGTCCCATTGGAAGGAAATGTTCCCGGCTTTGATGAAGCTCTGACGTTACCTTTCAAACCAGGAAACGGAGCTCTGATGGACCTTGGCCAGTTTTACAGGCCTAATAAACACCAGGCACTAGTCTTCGGGTGCTCAAAGTTGCTGCGATTCACTCATGTCCAATAAAGCAAGCATTAAAACCTGTGCACAGTGGTTACAGAACTTCATAAGTTTTGCCGTTTTATGAACAGTTATGATTTCCCTGGATTTTCATTTTCATGCTGCTAGATGCAGTTCACTATTATGTATGCCCCAGCTCTGTCCCCACAGGCCCTGACAGGCACGGATGGCCCCGGACTCTCAGAGTGCAGGAGGGATGTAAGGGGATCCAAGTATTCCCTCCACACCCTCCTCTCCAATCCCTCCTTCAAGGCGGAGGGCAGACCTTTGCCCCAAGGCAACCACGGTGCATTATCAGCAGAGTCGAACTCACTTTCTAGTCTCAGCTGGCTCAAGTCCCCCCTTAATCATGCTGTCCTGTAGCTATCAAGTTTGGAGCTGACTTTTAGTTCATTCAGCACTTCATGTATTTTAATTTTTTTTTTCGCTTTTTGGGTCATGCCCAGCGATGCTCAGGGGTCACTCCAGGCTCTGCACTCAGGAATTACCCCTGGCCGTGCTCAGAGGACCCTATGGGATGCTGGGAATCGAACCTGGGTCGGCCGCGTGCAAGGCAAACACCCTACCCGCTGTGCTATCACTCCAGCCCCTGTATTTTAAATTTTTATTTCAGGCACCAGGCTTTATAATTTGGCCATGCTGCCAATGGTAGGGTTTCATGCACAGGTCACTGGAACACTCCCCAACCCCACCCAGAGGATCCATTTCCTGTTCACCCCCTCTTAAACCCTCCCCCTCACTCCAGTCTCTCACCTATGGTAAGCTCCGTCCTGTAAACCACTTCTTCCGTTCTAGCCATTTGTTATTCCCTTACTGTGCTGCTTCATATCGCACGCATAGGAAAGATCACTATGTACCTGTCCCTGTCCTTCTCGATGGCTTCATTCAGTATGGTCCCCTCCAGTTTTATTTTAAGAGACACCACACTTAGCAGCGACTCAGAGAGGTTATCAGGGATTGAACCCAGGACTTAACACATGCCACATGTATACTCTGCCTCTTGAGCTATTGCCCCAGCTTTATTATAAAATCACTGTCACTGTATTACTGTCATCCCGTTGCTCATCGATTTGCTCAAGCGGGCACCAGTAACATCTCCACTGTGAGACTTGTTACTGTTTTTGTCATAAGGAATACGCCACGGGGAGCTTGCCAGGCTCTGCCATGCGGGCGGGATGCTCTCTGTAGTTTGTTGGGCTTTCCTAGAGGGGCGGAGAAATCGAACCCGGGTCAGCTTCATGCAAGGCAAAATGCTCTACCCACTGGGCTATCACTTTACTAAAAGGTGGTGGGACCAGAGCGAGAGCTCAACAGACCAAGCACATCTGCGTGGCCCAGATTTAACCCCCAGCACCACTGGGTTTGGCTCAAAAATTAAAAAAAATAAATAAAGTGCTTTCATGTTTGGGGCCGGGGGAAGATAGTACAGGAGGTAAGTTACCGACATGTGTTCCGTACCAGTTCAAATTCTGCTACCAGATATTCCACCCTCTTCCTGCAGCACAGCCAAGGGGCACTCATGAGACTGGAATAGCCCCTGAGCACCTCCAGGTGTGGCACAGAAACAAAAGGGGGTGATCAAGTCCACCAAGTCTTCCCCATGGTGCCCCTGTCATGGGCGTCTCTCGTCACTCATCATACGACCCTCCTTCCGGATGAAGAGCCAGCCCTCTGTTCGCCTCCAGAGGGCAATGTCTAGACATTTGTCACAGTCACCGGGGAAAGTGACCCTGACTCTGGCCTTTAAGGGCAGCACTTCCCCATACCTGAACTGCCCTGATTCTCATCCACACCCTGCCTGCCAGTGTCGCCCCAGTTTTCTGACTTACCCCAGTTGGGCCTCTATTCGCTGTCATTGTCCTCTTCAAGGACCCAGCAGGGCACTGAGCATTGCCCCGTGACCTTGGGAATTTTAATGGAAGCCACACCTTGAATTTGCTAAGGTGGGACCTAGGCTGCAATTCCAGCCCGCCTTAGAGCCCAGGGCCACTAACAAGACCTGCAGGACACAGGCAAGGGGAAACTCGGCCCCAGAGTCTCTGACCACTCACAACCCAGCCTGACCCAGCGCCCACGGAACTCATCGATGAGGTCCTCTGTCCCCTCCACCTAATCCGTATTGATGCAGACTGACTCGCTCTCCGGAGACGCCCTGCTTTGTACCCTTGTCACGTCAAGGTCTAGCGTCCATTCAGCTTGCGCTATTAATATCTGGGGCTGAAGACCAGCCCGTGGCTTATTAATAATGTATAGCTGCAACCCCCGACTCATCCGAGCTACCAGCCTCCCTCATCTACATGATTAGCAATTCACTGATTAGAAAGTTGCATCCTGTCCCCAAAACCTTTCCCTTTCTGAACAAATGGCTCTTTTCAAGGGAACCAGGTTCTCCGAAATGCACCTTGAATTCAAAAGAAAACAGCAACAAAAAGGAAAGCCCTGCTATTTCTTTTACAAAATGAGAGTTTTTCAAAGTTCAGCACATTGCTTTTGGAAGGAACTAAAAGCAGCTATGGGTGTCTGGGGACTTGGGGGTGGCTGAAAGTGTGTGGAGAAGGACTTGGGCTTGGAGGAGGTTTTAATGAATTTTGGATTTTTTGCACTGAGGAGGTTGGGGAAACCACTAAGAGTTTTAAGCCAGAGATCAGGTTTTGACTTTAGAAATTTCACCCTAGGGGTAAAGATGGATAATGAGTTGGAGGGTGGGTGGCAGGCAAACTAGTAATAATCTTTAAACCAGGAGCCCCTCCCTGGCACCCTTCTCTGCGGCATGTTTCTTCATAGCCTTTCTCATGATCTGATGTGTTAGTTGAATGGATTTTTTTTTTCATTTGGTTTTGGGCCACACCTGGTGGTGCTTAAGGATCACTCTTGGCAGTGCTGTGGGAGCATCTGTGATTCTGGGAGTTGAACCCAGGTCGACTGCATGCAAGGTGAACACCCACAGAACTGTCTCTCCAACCTTGAATGATTATTTTTTTTTGTCTTTATTCACTAAGATATACATCCTGTTAGGGAAGACACTTTCAGTTTTTGAGTCTGCAATTTCCAGGACAGTTTCTGGCACATAATAGTTGGTCAATGCCTATCTTTTTAGAATGAATGAATAGGTGAAGAATGGATAGAATTCTCAGGGTATGAGCATCAGTTGGATAGGAGGAGGTAAGTAAGAAATGGTAAAAGACTAGGAATGGTAAAAGACCAGGTTCTGGTGGCATGTTAATTAGGCAGATGGTGTGACCATCAGTGGAATGGGGTGTCCCAGATGGGAGGTCTAAAGCAGGGTTGGGGGGCTGGAGCGATAGCACAGTGGGTAGGGTGTTTGCCTTGCAAGTGGTCGACCGGGGTTCGATTCTCAGCATCCCATATGGTCACCTGAGCACCTCTAGGAGTAATTCCTGAGTGCATGAGCCAGGAGTAACCTCAGTGCATAACTGGGTGTGACCCAAAAAGAACAAAAAATAAAATAAAAATAAAGCAGGGTTAGAGGAGTAGGAGTAAGTGGGTGATGCAGTACAGGCACCTCTATGATATCTCATAAAAGATGTAAAGAGATGGCTCAGGCTGGAGGAGTACTTCCTACAAAGTCTCTATAGGAAAATATTCACTGCATACCTACTTTGATCCAGACACAGAGCTAGTTTGATGGGCATGAAATGGACAATGAGGTTAGACAAACGGATGGCATCAAGATTGTCGTTGCTACCCTCGTTGATCATAGTCCACGTCTCAGAAGGTAGGGAATGGGCACTCTCAATGACTGTGGAAGGAACTAGAACTTTTGGCCTGACTTTTCTGCAACACAGTTTGGCAGTAGGCATTGAAATCTTGGAAATGTGCATTCCTGTCACGCAGCAGTTTCCTTCCCAGAGACCTCCTTGTTGGTCTACACATAAGCTCTTCTTCCCACCAAGAGTCCAAGAGAAGATCCTGTTTCATTCTGGCCGGTCTCTGCATCCGGAAGACACCTTGGAGCCTCATTCTGTTGACACAGGTGACAGCTCAGCTCTAGAACTAACGTGTCGATGAAAGTCACATCTAGATTTAGTTGCAGGCAAGTCAGGGCCTAACTCTGGTTCCTGGGCCAGTGTCTCAGCACATACACAGGGGATAGTGACTGCACTCCCGGCTGTGCACCCTGGGATCTTAAAACAGATCTTATATACGTGTGTGTGTGTGTGTGTGTGTGTGTGTGTGTGTATCAAAGAACAGACCAGCTGACCCCTGCCCCAATTCTGAATCTACAAAATCATGAGGATATACACACACATACACACACACACATACACACATACAAATATGTATATCATATATCATATATATATTTTTGAAGTGAAACCCATTTTATTTGGAAGTTTTTGAGGTGAGGAGGGAGAGAAAGTGAGAGAGAGAGAGAGAGAGTAACGCACTCAAGGGGGGATGTGGGCTTCTCCAAGGGCGGAGAGAGCCCCTATACACATCCCAGCATTAGATAGGAAAGCATGAAAGTACACATCTCAAGAGGGGAGATGCGGGTGACACATGTGCTTGGCCACCTGGGTATAAGCAGCACATGGGCTCGGGTGCCCATATAATATTTATTATGTGTAACATTATATATGATGTGTGTATGTGTGTATCTAATGATTCTGTGGATCCAGAATTGGGGCAGGAGTCAGCTGGGCTGTTCTTTGGTTCCATGCCATGTGGAGCTGAGCCCATGTGGAACACAGGAAGAAGCCGAAGGCTGAACTCAGTTTGGTCATTTCTCTCCCCGTGCCTTAAAGCCCGTCTATGTGGCCTCTCCAGCAGGGGATCTGGACTGTCGCATTAAGGCTCCAGGCACCAGAAAAGCGGATGCTGTCAGGCAAGTGGATGCCTTCCAACGCTAATCCTAAACCTAGCATAGCATCACTTTGGCCAGCTCTAAAAGTCACAAAGTAATGGGCCGTTCACAGAGGTCCTCAGTTGAAGAAATATCAAGGACTCTCTAGGGTTGTTTTTCAGTTTCGGGGGTTGAATCAGGGGCCTTACCCATGAGCCGTTCTTACTAAGCCAGGCCCCAGCCCTGCAGCCTCTTTTAATTGGTTTCTCGGTTCAGGATTACCAAGAGGGAAAAAATCCAACATCCATCTTCTAATAATTCTCCTTCCTTTCTCTGGTATAACTGATTTCCTCTAAAGTCTTTTTCAAAGTGGCTGACACTGCCCGCCTCCCCTCCAGGAGCACTGGAATGACTCCGGAGGGCAGTAGTAGCCACTGAGTAATCTGGGTCACTTTCTATTTGTTCACTTTCAGAAATAGGGGTCTTTAAGAATTCCCCACCCTCTGAAGAGGATGATAAGTGAGGTAAGTTTGGAAATCTATCATCTTAAGTGAGAATCCCAGCTTCTCCTTCCATAGAAAATGAGGCTCGTGGAAGCAAATGGAAAAGATCCCTTGTTCTTATAATTTTTTTTATTTTAACACCACAATTTACCAAGTTGTTCATAATACAGTCATTTGAGAAACTAAATGTTCCAGCACCAATCCCACCATCACCGTGACCTTCCCTCCACCAATGTCCCCAGCTTCCCACTCTCTACTCCAGCTAGCCCCCTTCTGGACACGATCAAATTTACTTCCTATTGTTTGTTACAACACGAAGCCAAATGGAATTATCAAAACTTAGATCTGTAAGAGTCCATTTGTGATCACTGTTAATTCTCACAGTGTGTTACTTAAGTCCGTGTCCGAGGATCTGCTGTGCTGGTCAGTGCTACTTGAGCCTTCTGGGTTATTGTTTAGGCTCATGGCGCGTGGTGGTCTGCATACAGCTTTCCCATCAGATTTGCTATGATCCTACTGGGCTGACAGTAGGACAGTGTAGTCCAGGAGCTGTAGATCTGGAATAATTTGGTGGCTTGGCAGCTTGGTGAGGTTCCGTTATGGAGCTGGGCTGTTTCTTTTATACATACATACATACATACATACATACATACATACATACATACATACATGTATTTTTAATGAATCACTGTGAGATAGTTACAGACTTACAAACTTCCATGATTACATTTCAGTCATACAATGATCAAGTACCCATCCCTCCACCAATGCCCATTCTCCACCACCAATATTCCCAGTGTCCCTCCCACCCACCCCCACCCTCTTCCCCCCCGCTCCCAGCCTCTGTGGCAGGCGCATTCCCTTTTACTCTCGCTTTCCTTTTGGGTGTTATGGTTTGTAATACCGGTAGTAAGTGGCCATCATGTTTGGTCTATAGCCTATTTTTAGCACGCATCTCCCATCCTGAGCGAGCCCTCCAAGCATCATTCACTTAGTGGTCCCTTCTCTATCCCAGCTGCCTTTTCCCCCAGTTCCATGGCTTCCAAGCCGTGGAGCGATTCTCCTGGCCCTCATCTCTATTATCCTTGGGTGTTAGTCTCCCATTCTATTACTTTATATTCCACAAAGGAGTGTAGTCCTTCTAGGTCTGTCCCTCTCTTTGACTCATTTCACTTAGCATGATACTCTCCATGTTGATCCACTTATATACAAATTTCATGATTTCATCTTTTCTAATGGAGCTGGGCTGTTTCTATGTTGAAGAATGTTGGCTGTGGCTGCAGGGCTGGTGCCATCAGGCAGACCAGGGAATCTTCCTGCCAAAATTCTGAGAAAGTCCTAGAGTTGTCAGCCCTGACTGGTCTACCTGAGAACTTGAGAAGATTCATCAGAATCATGCACTCTTTCACACACACTCTCTCTCTTTAACACTCTCATTTAAAAAAATTATTATTAAAGAACTATGGTTTACAAATTTATTGGTAGTTGAGTTTTAGACATACAATAATTCAATACCAATCCCACTATCGGTATCAGCTCCCCTCCACCAGTGTCCCCATATTCCTTCCCCACCCCAATCCCTACCCTGTATCTGCCCGTCAACTTGACAGTCACTGTCACTGTCATCCTGTTGCTCATCGATTTGCTTGAGCAGGCACCAGTTGGGTCTCCATTGTAAGACTTGTTGCTACTGTTTTTGGCATATTGAATACACCACAGGTAGCTTGACTAGAGCGACAGCACAGCAGGTAGGGCATTTGCCTTGCACGTGGCTGACCTGGGTTCAATTCCTCCATCCCTCTTGGAGAGCTCGGCAAGCTACTGAGAGTATCCTGCCCACACAGCAGAGCCTGGCAAGCTACCCGTGGTATGTTTAATATGCCAAAAACAGTAACGACAAGTCTCACAATGGAGACATTACTGGTGCCTGCTCGAGCAAGTCGATGAGCAATGGGATGACAGTGGACAGTGATACAGTCAACTTGACAGACGTATTGAAAAGTTTCGGTGGTTGCCACTTAGATCTCATGATTTCAGTTTTGTTGAGTCTGTGTTTTAGATATATAACTACACCATTCTCCCATATCATCAGTATAACTGAAGCCTTTGCTGCCTGTTCACCCATTACTTTCCATTCTCTTCTTTCCTTCTCTGTCCTTTACCTCCCTAAACACTGGGGCAAGGGTGATCTAGGCATCCCCCTTTTACTACAGTACATTTCCTCATCCAATATTCTGGACATAAAAACACTCACCCAAAAGGATATATATATACATATATACACATATGGATATGTATATATATGTATATATGTACACACCGTTATTCATTACTCAGTACAATAGCTAAGATATGGCATCAGTCTAAAGCAGACGAATGAATTATGAAGGTGTGGTATATATACACACACAATGGAATACTATGCAGATGCAAGGAATGATGAAATCATGCAATTTGTTGTGATGTAGTTGGAACAAGAAGACACCATGAAGCCAGAAGAAGAAAGACAAACACAGAATCATGTGTTTTTGGAGATTAGGTGTGGAGCTGGGCCTTTGCCAGAAATATGTGGGTGTGGGTGGGGGCTGCTGGGTTTTCCGGTGGTAGTTGGGACTGGGAAAATCATGGTCCCCCATTCAAAGAATACCTGAGTTTTCGGCCGATAGACTAGTCTCACTTGAGATCTCTTGTTGTATTCCTCTAAAAACATGACTCCTAAAGCCCTTCATGTTAAAAGACACTCTCCCCCTGGGAAAACAGCCGCTTTAAGACAAATGTACAGTGTAAGCTAGAATCTTCCCATAGAAGCCGTGGATACCTTCCCGTTTGTCCAGAGAGAGAGAGAGAGAGAGAGAGAGAGAGAGAGAGGAGAGAAAAGAGAGAGAAAAAAGAGAGAAAAAGAAAGAAAGAAAGAAAGAAAGAAAGAGAGAGAGAGAGAAAGAAAGAAAGAAAGAAAGAAAGAAAGAAAGAAAGAAAGAAAGAAAGAAAGAAAGAAAGAAAGAAAGAAAGAAAGAAAGAAAGAAAGAAAGAGAGAAAGAAAGAGAGAAAGAAAGAAAGAAAGAAAGAAAGAAAGAAAGAGAGGGAAGGAAGGAAGGAAGGAAGGAAGGAAGGAAGGAAGGAAGGAAGGAAGAAAAAAAGGAAGGAAGAAAAAAAGGAAGGAAGGAAGGAAGGAGATATCCTTCATTCTCATCTCTAGTATGTTGTCACCATGGCCCTCATCAGGCTACCAGGGCCCAGATGGAAAGTACTGAGGGGCTGATCCAGGGTGTGATTAGTCCTGCCAATCGATCTGACTCCACCTAGGAGAAAACGACCAGCAGTCACATGGGTGCCGATGTGCGAGCTCTGTGGGAAAGAGGAGCAGAGAGGAGAAAGTTCCAAGAAGCTAGCAGGTCTGTTGTTCCAGCTGACACCTGAGTGTGAAACCTCTTGTAGACCCTGAGTGAAAAGCATCCAGGTAATTAGCGCCTGCGTTGCTGATCCTCAGAAGCTGTATATCCCACACAAACTGTTTGAGCCAATTTGGGGGTGGTTGATAGTCCAGCTGCGACAAAGTCTTTAAAATGAGCCCAAGGAAGACTTAACAACAGAGAACTGTCACGGGGAAGCTACTTTTGTTTCCACAGAAGCCAGCCCATTCTACCGTGAGGGTCTCCTAGGGGGCGAGGTCACACTGAAGCAGAGTGCTGGCGTGTCACGCAAAGATTTCCACCGAAGATATGTACCACTTACCATAGGCAACAGTTGCTGTTTCCTTCCCTTGTGGGGAGATGGTTTTTTGGTGGATGACCTCTGTTTTCAAATTTGCTTATAATTTGCCACCCACCACTACGGCTGCCATCTGTTTTCCAGTAAGAATGTGAAGTCGCTCGGAATGAGGACACCGATCCATAAACAAGCTGAGATCAAAATAAAAAAACAAACCACAAGGCATGTTGAAGCATTAGGAGAGTTGTGACAATTAAACAAGCTAAGATAAATATAGAAAAACAGAGACCAGAAACCACATAGAAAAATAGGCATGTCGCTACACCAATGAAGAAAACTCTACCCCAGCCACTAGGAGGTTTGATAAACAGAGAAAGCAAAGGCAGCGCCATGACAGGCTCATAAAGAAGCCAGAGGAAGCTAGGCCTAGGTTTCGGTTCCAGAATTTCTGGAGTTGAGCACAGATGACTGGAATTGAGTCATGAGTTCCCCGAAGTGAGATAGCCATGGTGAGGTCAACTAAAGTTACCAGTCAGGTGCAGGTAGGAAAATCCCGCTATGTAACCCTTATGTAACTCCGACTTATAACCAATCAGCTAAGTCCAAGTAGTGAAAAGCCCCTTAGACTTCGGGCAAAAGGGTGGTCTGCAGAAAGCCCCTGTTATGTAATGCTATGGTATA